>NC_056540.1:31211000-31532500 GCF_910596095.1 Thunnus maccoyii
CCCATGAAAAATAAAAGACATTTCAGAGGCATCTTATTATCTTATTTTATTTTTTATATTGCATTATGATGATGTTTTTCAATGTCAATTTTCAGATTTTTTCTTCATGTCTTTCTTTTTTTTTCAGTTTCTTTTACACTGTCAGTTTTTTTTCATTGTCTGGTTTTCAGTTTCAACTTTCTGTCACCATTTTGACGTAGAGAGGAGGGAGAGACTACATACCCAGCATGCCTTGCAGTCCAACAGAGATAACCAAGGTTGGAGATTTTGAGCCAGACTGTTGTAATTTTTGCACTAGAACTATTATATGTCACTTTTTATGTATTAATTATATCCTAGACTAGACTAGAGACATTAGAAGCAGCAGTAAATCACCAAAGAGCTGCACAGATCAGTTCATCGGATCATTTTCTCCCCGCGACGATGACGGACGTCGACCAGCCCACCGTCTCAAGAGTCGGGCTGCTAGCTGAGACGCACCCTGCTAGCACCCGGCTAGCGGCTCTGAAAACAATGCAGCAATACAAACAGGCGTTATTTAGATAAACTGACCACATATTGGGAATCTAAATGGCTACTTTCTCGCCTGGAAAAATGTCAAAACTTGATAAGTCCTGAGCAAAAAAATCTCTGCCATCGGGTATCTTTATCACACCGCAAGGCATGCTGGGTATGTAGTCTCTCCCTAAAAACCCCTCCTCTCTTCGCCAAAACGGTGACAGCCAGCATGCAACTCAAATTCAGTCAAATTCTAATACAAAATATTATGAATAATAACACTTTTTTGCTCAAATGAAACCCTACGAGTGTACATGAAACTCTCATCTGCTCATGACCCAACATAACCAAAGTTAATTTGCCAAAACCACAATTTTTACTTAATCATACCGCAGTTGTAATAAAAATGTCATTGTTTAACATAAATGTACATTTTTTTAAGAATCATCTGACCCTTAGAATATAATTTAGTAAAAAAATAAGCAACACACACATGCAGTTGTTCCCAGTAAACCATTGTTTTTCAGCTGGTTTGCCAAATGTGAGTGTACATTACTCAAATATGCTCTGGATATTCTGGATATCTGGTTTCCATCTGCAGCAGAGTGCTCGCTATATGTTGGCAGAGATTTGGATGCTTTCAGCCTCCTTGCACATGTGTCCTGATCCATTCATCCATGACATAGCAAGTGTGCACACCTGGCATCTATTAGCTGATGTTTGATAAGTCTCACTGAAAACTGATCGCAGCGTGAATGACCCCCCCCCCCCCCCCCCCCCTCTGGATGATCCAGTGTAAAGTAGCAGGGAAACTGTTTCTGGGAAGAGTTGTTGCTGTTGAATTTTTTAAAATGCCTTTTTTTCCACTGCTCTGAGCATCACAAACAAAAATTCCATTTCCCTTCATTGTTTTTGGGTTGAAGGCAGAAATCTCAGAGATAAATGTCTCAAAACCTGAATAAATAAAACCAAAATTATCCGCATGGCTAGATACCACCAGAGGTTAAGAGCAAAAATATGTTTTTTTTGTATTTTCATTTTTGTTTCACATTTATTCAAAGATAAAAAAAAAAGAAAAAAATGTACTTGGTATCCTGTAATTACTGTAGCTCAGATTATATTCTCACACTTAACATCATAGTTGTATTGAAGGAGAAAACAGATCCACATTTCTATGCATCTGAGGACTGTTTCTTTTGTTTTTATCAGGATTTAAAGTGCATCTTTTTATCGACCAAAACTCAAAGCTACAGTTATGTAAAACAAAGCTGCTGCACTGTTCCATTTTGACATGAAGAAAATATCTATGGAAATGTATTATTTCCAAGAACTCAAGATAAGACGTGTTTTACTTTTCAAAAAACGTCTCCCATGCGTGTCGGCGAGTCAGTAAATATAGTCTCAAAAACCCGAAATCTCTCCCGAATTTACCCCCCGGGCGTCCGCAGTGTATCTGCAATTGACTCATATTGAATCAAGCCGGTGTGATGTGTTGTTCAAACTTCTCCAGCCTGACAATGCACGCCTCTTGGATGATAAATAGAGCTGCTGAAAACATCTAATTTGTGAAGCTGCTGGCTCCCCAATTGAAACGCAATCAATACGCCCATTAGCTCCACTGCCATTAGTTTCCAAACATGTGAGCACTTTCCAAATGCCCTCGGAGCACAAAGTCATTCAGGCAAATATTTGTAGACAAACCATCTTCCTCCACACACCATCTGGCTGCAGGCTACAAGCAAAAAGCAGGAAGACTTATTGACATCTGGGGTGTGTGGTGATATTTCTTTCCTATGCCGTGAGATTTTCTTTTAATAACATTGCAAAGCTCCATTTACTTAGAAAAAGTTGTTTTTGTTTGTTTGTTTGTATCTTCAGTTCCTGGGTATATAACTGCACAACCTATATGTCAAATGTCACAACATGTAGGGATGTGCAGAGAGCCCAGTATTTGTATTTGTATCTGTATTTGTTGAGGCAGCAAAATTATTTGTATTTGTATTCGAATAAAAGTGGAAAGAGGCTTAAAAAATCTGTTTTTGTTTTTATTACACGTTTAATTTTAGAAAATTAAAGTGTTACAATAAGTGTTCATGAAGCTTGTTCATGAAGCTTGTTCATGAAGCGTGTGTCAGTAGCTCAGCTTTATCTCTGGGGAACACCCCCAACTCCGGGAGTGATGTCAAAATTAGGAAATATGCATCATGTAGCAGGTGGATGTGACTCCCCTCGCTGAGACCTGCTGATAGACGTAGCAGCGGAACAGAGGAGAGACACTGAGATAGCGATGTAACCGACCTGCACTCTGGTATTTGACATGGTTTATTTTTCTTCCTGAAAACAAATAATTTTTCAAATACTTGTATGAAACAAATATTTGTAAAAAAAAAAAACAAAAAAAAAACACTATTTGTGCTTTGCCGAATAACTTATTTGTATTCGGGCACACCCCTAATCTACACTGTGATTTTCTTGAGGTGAAGTCCATCTAATGGATCCTGATGAGAAGGTTTTGGAGAGACTTGGTTGACCACCTCATCATGCAAAACCTGCAGGGTCTTTCTTTCAAGGTTTTCCTGATATTAAAGCGTTTCCTTCAAATTCAGAAACATCAGAACATTTTACTGTATGTGTGTAAATAGTAGCAGCTCCTCATATCTACGAAAACGTCACAGATTTCCAAACAGACATTTGGATAAACTGACCACATATTGGGAATTTAAGCGGTTACTGTCTCACCTGAAAAAATATTAAAATTTAATTAAGTGACATATTAACAGCTTTTAGCCTAGCTCAAAATCTCCACCATTGCTTCTTTGTGTCGAACCTCCTCGATGTATTGGTGAAACTAGTTTTTGAATGACAGAGGATTGTTATCCTCTGATTGGCCAAATTAAAAAAAAATGATTGACAGTTACTACGCCCATTCAAAGTAGTTTCCCCGCCCTCTCAAAGTCTACAGAGACACAAACTTGGTTCTTCGGGGACAGAAACGTAAAACACAAACCTAAAGTTACCTTTTGGATTTAAGGGGGAAACCAATACGAACACAAATATTTTAATGTTTTCCAATTACAATATTAAATAAGTATTAGTTTTAAATATTTTGTAATTGTGTATTCATCTTAGATACAGTTAACCTTAACTCCTTATCCTTACTAGTGTGTAACCACTCTGCAAATCATGACATCAGAATCCGGTCCTTCCTCTTCCTGCTGTGTTGCAGAGGAGCAGGCTCGATGCCCTCTAGCGCTGTGGCAAAAACCACAGCGGGGGTGTCGTATTTGTGTCACCAGCATTAGAAACAGTTTATTAATCCCGTCATTTAGGTCTGTCTGGGAATCCCTCTGATGTAATTAACGTCAGCGTTTGTATATTTAAAGAAGCGCGGTAGTTGCACGACTTGATAAACGTGCGTCTACACCAGCGTCTTAATGGAGTGATTCACTCACTCCGTCTCATTACTGTGGAGGGTAAACAGCTAAATACCTCCACATCACCTCCTCCTCCTCTCCCTCTTCCTCCTTTTTTTCCTCCTCCTGCTGCTTTTGCTTACTCAAACCTTCTCTCCTCCAGAACTTGATTTTTATTTTTATACTGTTTTGTTTTTACGAGACTATTGTCCTCCAGCCCTCCATAGAAGTAATGTCATAGGACTTTTTTTACGAGTACATTCACATTTTTATGTATTGCAGGGGTTTTTTTTCCCTCTAGATTAGGCCAAGTAATCTCATTGGTCACCTCGGATACTTGCCCCTCCCACTGATGTGATGCTGTATAAGGTGACATAGCAACAGCGGCTGGATGCTGCTCATCAATCATATGGCTGATGTGTCTGCTGATGTTTATGCTCCCTGTTTTCAGCTACGTGTCCATAATGCCAAACGTGGCCGTCTGTACACAAAATGTGTTAAGAATTCCAATAAATCTGGACGGAAACGAGATGTCGCAGCCCGGAGACAGGTGCTAATGTTGACGGAGAATCGGTTACACTGATGGTGCCGTTAATGACGGCGGTCATTACAGAACGCTCAGCAGTCACTGGCTCATCTCCATGCGGATGTGTTCCTGACGATATGAATATGAATGACAGGGCTGGTTTGGAAAGCAGACAAACTCACCCAGAGGCTCCGTCCTGTCACCCAAAGTCTCTGCAGAATTACATTTCCTGTTCAGTCTGGATTCACTCCTGATCTTCCATCATGAACTGAAAACACCTCGCTCCTCTCATATCTCTTCTAACTTCTAATAACATCTTGGTCTTATTTCCTTTCCTCCTTTGTAAGATTGAAAAATCTGTAATTTATTCTGTTTCATATGTGAGTTTTGTTTAACGTTTCAGACTGCTGTTTAATTGTGGGTCAACCTAAAGAGTGGTGATGACATCTGACCTGACAGAGAGATAAAAAGGTTTATTTTTCACTTTCATTGTCATTACTGTTCTTATATTAAAGGGTAAGTTCACCCATTAATAAAAACAGTTTTCCATAAACATTTATTGGTATAAAGTCATGCAACTGGCAGTAAACAGAATTTCTATGTGGTGATCAGAGTATCTAAAAATAAAAATCTCTAAAATAAAATAAAATAAACCCCATTGTAACATGTGCTTGAGTTTCTATCACTGATGGTATTGCTTTTATGACTTTGTAATATTGACATATCGTCCATTGTCAAGACAACACAGCGGTTATTGAAAAGGCTGAGAGACAATCTTTTCTAACTCTACTCAACACAAAGCAACAAAACATCACTACAGCTGTTTCCCATCCATCCATCTCTCCGGTTTCAGCTAACAAGCATCCGGACAGTGACCAGGCGTCCCGGTTTGTCCGGAATTGTCCTGGTTTCAAGCTGGGCGTCCCAACTCCTGACAAATCTGTTAAACACCAAAATGTCCAAGTTTTCACCATTATACTTGTTATCAGTGCTTACATAAACATTAATCATGTTCTGCCCCACTCATTATTACTTAACCCAATATAAAAACATAAACAATGCACCACGCGTCTGAATTCAACACTGATTTGTTTTGATCAATGTGTCGTTGTCAGGCTGTTGTAGTCGATGGCGCTTGCGGCTCTCTCTGACAGAACCTGTCAGTATGCTAACAGTTAGCTGTCATGCTGAATAGAGAGTCTGTCTTTTCTAAAGAGCTCCAGGAAGCTTACTCCTTCCTTCGTAAAGTATGTGGTAATGAAAATGCTGCGTGCTGCACACACTGCAAAAGTATATTTTCATTCGCGCACAATGGAAATGCTGATATAAAAAAATCATATTAAGACGGCCAAACATAAGCGGTGGTTTCACTGAGAGCTGAGAGCTCCAGAAAAGAAACTCTAACTAAGAAGAAAAACTGCAAAGTGTAAAGTACTCTGCAATCTTCTTAAACTTTCTTTAATGGCTCTTTCTCAGCTTTTGTTATTAACAACTTGCAATTGTGATTTAATGTTTTGACGTTTTAATCTTTGTAAACTTGCAACCAGCTCGAGGCATAGCGCTGTGAAGATGTAATTTAAAATTATTTTTATGTCATAGCTTATAAAGTTTTTTAAAGACCACAAAGTGGTTTGTACCTTGTTTTGTTTAAAACATTTTTTAAAAAGCTGGTAGAGAATGTTTGTAGCCGGCAGCCTGAGTTTGTGCACACTGACAAATATATTAGAGGATTTTGGGAGACAAAACATAATTTTTCAGCTACAGAGGCTTGTTATTCTCCATTTAAAAGATACAAGGAGTCAGAAGAGATACTGTTAGCAAGTCTGAGCATGTTCTCATCCGAACTAGCCAAGGAAATATTTAAAAATGATTCAGTATTTTGGCTTTAGATGTGTGTGTACCAGAGGAGGCTGGTTGCTCCTCTATTTTTGAGAGACAAGAGGGACATCAAAGATAAGAAAGAGTAATTAGTTAAAATGAACCATTACCAAATCTCAATATCATTTATGAAATATTTTTTCTCTCTTCTTTGGAAAAAATCCATGATTGAAATTCTAATTAAAATGTTTTAACAACGACACCTGCAGGACAGGCGAGAGGGAAACAGTGTGTGTGAAGCGGTGAGACCAGAGAAGGATGCAGAGAAGCTTTTTTTTTCATGTTAATCTGTTATTGGCCGAAACAAGTAAAATGACGCCCATATTTCATCTTCAGCTCTCTACCATTGTATTGTTCATGACTGTGACGGACTGGCAGTAAAGTGATAGATTCATATTTCATATAATAGCATATATTTATACATATAAAGGCTTTTCAGCAGAGTTCAAATTCCCTGTTTTCAGATTCACATTTCCCTTTTTTTATTGAGCAGTAGATAGCTGCTTCCATTAGCCAACGCAACTGGTAAGCTAACAGCTAGACTGAAATTGGACTGGGGGGGGGGGGGGGGGCAGCCTGATGTGCTACTGCTCTGAAGTGAACTCCTCTCAACAATAGAAAGTTATCAACATAATTTAAATGAAACAACTGGGAGAGTTAGCTTGTTTGCCATTGTTGCTAATGATATCAGACGGGTTAACCAGCAGCAACAAAGATATGCTAACAAACACAATGACCAAGAGGAACAATTCCAGTGAGACATTATTACATGGATGATATGTTACTTCATCTCCATGAAAGAAAGAAGACATCAGATAACATGAGTCAGATACACCAGGGATGGAATTTAGCAGCGGCCGTCGGCCAAACGCTGGTGAATTTGCTAAACCGACCGACCACAATGGCCGACGTGTTGTAACGTTACAAATCCACAGCTAGTCTCTGCTGCAGTTCATGTATTGTCAGTTTAGCGTGTGTGTGACTGATGTTACTGTCTGCGCTGCTGAAAAAAGTAAATATACATATAATAAACAAAATAATTTGAGTAATAAAAATCAGCGCTATATAACTGTATAATCAGGAGTTGAAAACATCTGGTCTGAAAGATTCGTTATTACTAAGAAGCTTTCATTAACAACATTAACTAGAACATCAGTGTTGATACAGTATGCAGCATTTCACTTATTTGAAGTGTGATGGACTAGCTGGCTTGAGGCTATGATAGCTAACTAGCTAACATGTAAACACTAGTTAACAGCAAAAAAAAAGCAAATTTTACAACTATAGAAATTAAAAGCATGGAAAATAAAAACTAAAAACCCTCTAAGTACTCAGATTATTTAAAATGTTGTACACCTGTAGCCTATAAAGTAGCCACCCTGGATGTGTGTTTTTTCTTCTCTTGCTATATCTTCATAATAATTACATGCTTTAATTCAAACCCTTCATTTCAAATTATCTTCAAGGAACCTGATGTGATGTAATCAATAAGGTCTAATCAACCTTCCTGATCCCTCCTCCCATAGAAAACAGTGAGAGGCAGACCAGTAAGAGAAGAAAAAAAAAAAAAAATAAAAAATAATAATAATAATAATAAAGCTAAACCAGAAGAAATCAAAGAATGTGACCATGAAGACAGAGATGAAGAGCACAGAGAGGAGGACAACAGAGATGAAGAGCACAGAGAGGAGGACAGATACAGGAGTCACTTTACATCCTTTCAATCCAGTGAAATTAAAGAGTAAAGTCACACAGACTCAGTATTTACAGATACAGAGAAAAATAAGTGGATGGCAACAGCACAGTACAGGTATCTTCATTGTGCAGTGTCCAGAAATGCAGTAAATAATCTCAATTAAAAGAAACCTCAACCTCACTAATTTCTAATCCCTGGCTACGGTGCTGATCTGAACATAAAAACATAACTTGAACACAAGAAAGTAGAGAAAAGTAGCCAACTAGTGTAAGATAACACGACGCTGCAGGTCGGTTCTCCTCTTGTCCTCCATGATTTTTTGAGTCACCAGCCTCCACCGGTGTATGTTCACTACAATCCCCTTGACAGACTCCAAAGTGTCTGGTTTAACAGCCCCTCTTCTCCACAACCACCAGACCGCTGCTGTTGATAAACCTCCTCCAGTTGTCCACATTAGACCACAGGCCCCCCCTCATGAATAAATGAACTGACTGATGCTGACTTATGCTGCCTGGAGATTTAGCTCGGTGAGGAGAGAAGGACTCAGGGGCTCAGTATGTTAATGTCTTCCGTATAGATTACAGTGCTTACTAATTCATGCAGGAGGAGGTAATTTATTGGGCTTTCATAGAGGTCCCCAATGGGAGATAAATACTGTCTGTCCGGCTCTCTGCAGGGACCTCTGAGAATTCATCAAGTGGAAGGTAAATTGGTTTTTTCTGGACTCTGTGGGGAATCCTTTTAAGATGGGTCAGCTCTGGTGGACTACTGCACTTTATTTCCACCCCCTAGTAATGCAAAGCGGGATTTGAATTTGATTTTCTTTATTTAAACAGGGGCGACGCACAAAGAACATTGAGGAGAGACATGTAATGTACCAGGTTCTAGCAAATTGCTATTTTCCGCCTGTTGTCCCAAGACAGTTAAGCAAAATAATAAAATAGTAAGAAAATAACACATTAAAATAATACAAAATACTATGATAGTCCATAAGAGCATATAGTATAGTTTAATATTTTATTTGTATGGTCTTATTGTCCAAAAGTAAGCATCATTTTCTGAATCACAAGCATTACAAGAGTGCAGAGGTCAGAGGTCAGGCCACAGCACCCTAACAGTATATTGTATATAACAAATATTCCTGTGACTCTGCAGTGACCGGGGATGAAGGAGGAGGCTGTTGATGTGAGAATAAGCGCTGAGGAGGCAGAGATGATATGAACTTTAGTGATCCCTGAGGGGGAAACTGTACAGTATGAATATATGTTTTTTTTTTTAAATTTATGATCCACGCTCCGACAGTGACGGGTTCAGTGTCGCGGGTTCGGCAAAACATGCAGGCTGTCATGTTCGCTCCAGGCTGTGGGAATATGGTCAACATAAATACACACATTATATTAATACATGGTGTATATTACAAATATATTCAGTTCTGTTGCCTAATTTTAAACGTGAATGAATGTTTTTTGGCTGTCGAGTGTGTCTGTCTTTCTCACCAACAACCGGAGAGATTGCTATAAAACTAACTATCTAACACCTCTATGAGGTCAAATTTTTTACTAAACCATCACTTAAAGGTACAGTATGCAGGATTTGTCTGTTGGTGTTTGGCATTCAAAGTTGGCCCCTCCTCCCCAAATCAACGAGTGAGCGAGAGTGTGTGTGTGTGTGTGTAGCTCTGCTCCGCCCTCGGTCACGCAGACCTGCAGCTCTTTATACATTCGTGACACAGAGACAGAGAGCAGAGCGGAGCAGAGGAGAGAGACGGAGACAGAGATGGAATCTGTTCACTACACCGTGAGTCCTGACCTCATACCCCGCGTGCTGTTATTGGCTGGGGGGCTACACACCCACTGCCAAAAGGTTGACACCTAGAAGCGTAACGAACAAAGCAATAATAATAAGAAAATACAGAGTCTCTGCAGATAAATACACCACCACTCACTTCTAGTGAATCATAAGTGATTAATGAGGGGGATTATTTCTGTATGAGTCTATGCATTGTTTTTTTTTTTTTTTTTTTTGAAAATCCTGCATAGTATTCTTTTAAAGCAGCTATATTGATATTTTATATAATGATAATGTATGAGCTGACAGTATGTAATGTGCATGTGGTATGTTGTGATGAGAATTATCAGTGACTCTGCAGCTCCTCTCAGCTTTACGGAGCTTTATAGTGAGTTTCAGCTCATTGTTTATCTGTCCAGCTGCAACTTTACTGTTTTGGTTCACTCTCAGCGCTCTCATAGTGTCGTTTTTTGGCCACAGCATGCAACTATTTTCAAAGACAAAGCTCTGAAAAGCCACAGTACACTACCTGCTCAGCACCAAACGGCAAACAGACACAGTTAGCTGTAGACTAGCTGGTGAACATAGTGGAGCATTTAGCAGCTAAAGAGCCAGATATTTCCCTCAGGAGTTGATAGAGAGCAAAAACAGAGATAAAAGAGAGAGAATATTGGACTTACATTCACCAGGTGGACAGAAACACGGAAACACGACTCTAAATGAATGATAACGTTGCTCCGTAACTGCTGGATATAGAAACAAGCAACAAGTTTGCTAACAAGTTCAACATATCAAATTAAAAGTTGATATGTTGAACTTGTTAGCAAACGGAAAGCTGCAGTTACAATGAAGTGCATCAGATGTGTTTTAAACTTGCTTTAATTTAATATTTTTTTTTTACAAAATAAAGAACCACTACTTTCAATCATCTCATTTTAGAATACATTTATCATTACCTGACCCTTCTCCATACTTAACATAACCTAAAGCTAATCCCAATGTTGACTGTGTCTTATTATAAAACCCAACTTATGTATTACAGCTCAAAATAAGTAGCAGTAAAACAGCACAACCTTCAAACTCTTCTACAGATCTGTGATCCTCATAAGTGCAGAAACACAAGAAAACACACTCACATCAGAGGGATTTGAAACCTGATTACGTCCTGTTCGAGGTTGGACAGCGCGTCTGTCTTTGAGCTGATTGCTGGCGTTCCCCTGCTGCAAACCCACATTAAAGCCGCTTGATTACCACCGACTCTTTCTCCCCCCCCGTCTGAGGGGGCAGCTTGCTTTCACAGCCACGCGAGCCGCTTTATTCGGTTAAGTGTCGAAGACAGAGATGAGAAATGCCCCGCTGCCGACTGCTCGAGATGCACAACAACACATTAAGATGTAGGCGTCTCTCCCCGCGGGATCGCTGCAGACTTGTCGGATTGTGGAGGGAAAATGCAGAGATGAGTCTGCAACAAACAGGCTCATTAGGGACAGAGAAGCTGTTTATTTATGAATTTGGATTAGCCCCCCTCGCTAAGCCTTTGATACTTTAATTAACTTCATCAGTCATCGTGATAATACAGAATTTGTCTGCTTCCAATTGTCTATTGTTTCCGTGCAGGTCGGCTGTTCTTTGCCTTTTTGTATGTGACCTGTTTCACCACCACGTATGTTGTCGGTGTTAATCTTCCCGGGCCTCCGCCTGCGACAAATGGCCATCATTCCCCTCTGAACCCCTTCTGGGATGAATGTAAAACATGGCCGCCACAGAGAAGAGAAGAAAGAATCCACAGGAAGGTAAAGCTCCGTCTGGATGGCATTACTGGGGGATGACAGACATGGTTTTACCCATGTACCTTTGTAATTTCACATCTTATTTCCTGGAGGTATTTGAATGATTTCTTTTAGTCATGTGGCTCAATTTGTTGCCTGTTGCAAGGAACATTTACAATTTATGTTGCCCCCGGTTTATTACCAGCCTGTAGGCCTATTTTCCACATAAACACCGGCCCATTTATGTCAGTTATCCAGATGGAAAAAATAATATTTGAGGGAGCTCTGGGTAATCCAAGAACCCACGGTAACAGGCAACGGTTCACACCTTTAGCGACTACCTCAGCAGTTTCAGCACACCAATACCTGTCTTTCATTGCAACAAATTGTACTTCAGTGCACCTATAATGTTGGTTAATGATTTTACTCTGTTTAATGTTACATTTGTATGTGTTCTTCATCTTTTTCCACCCACTCAATCTTGCTTTCTCCACTGTAGCAAACACCTGCTTGTCCCTCGGGGACCAATACAGTTTCATCCAATCGATGCAGCTCTGTCCTGCCACTGGTTATATGACCGTTGCAATCCAGATGTTGGGTATATGAGTCAGTAATTTTGTCCAACACCAGATGTTGAGTGCAATCACCTAATGCCCTCCAGAGAGCGATAATGGAACGGAAACTTTGTTTTTATTTAATGTTATTTATTGAAATAACTCTGGAAAGTGGCTGTGCTCCAAAACAGTTTTAAAAGTAGATGACATTTTTTTCATCTTACCTGCCAATACCTTATTCTTATTATGCCAGAATTCAATATTTGACCCCAGAAGTCACAGCTCAGAGTTTCCCATAAAACAATAGTAGCTTATTCTTGTCAGGGTGGAAAGCCTCTGAAATATTTAGATCATCCTGGGGCTCAATCTTTCTTTCAGGAGGGTTAGCATCAGCGATTTAGAGCAGTCCGAGGCAAGTTTCACAGACTGTGGAGTTAAGTCTTCCTGCGGCACAGTGGAATGATTCCTCAGACATCTAAAAGTAGAAATAATAATCATGATTGACTGGCTGGTATGTAATCTTTAGGGATCCTATCTGCAGCATATTGTAGTGGTACCATTACAGTTTCCTTTTTTAAACTACCACTGGTGGAATCAAACTTAGAAATTTTAAATTCTACACATGCTCTAAAAGAACTAGTGGAGATCTGTATATTTCTTAATTTCAACAAATCCAATGAAAAGACTAAAACCAGCAATGTGTGAGTCTGTCTTAGCACAAACTCTCTCCCCCGTCTGTGGCCCTTTGGTTTAATCTTTAAAAAAATCTTTAAAACAGCTCAATAATTTCTTTAAACCACTGGGCACTGTAGCTTTTAGAAGACGTTACTCAAACTGGAGGAAATAGTGCATTTGTTGGAGCAGCGGATGAATCCACATTTAGTGCTCTAGTGAGTACTTCCATCAGGTTTTGGATGCACGGAAAATATTTTCTAGAGGTTGATTTTGGTCTCTGCATTGCATTTGTTAACAATGAGCAAAATATATAATATCACCAGACTTCCTCCTAACAAAAGCTCTATATCAGAATGTTAAGTCAAGGAATACTCAATCAAACAATTAGACATGGTGTTCTGTTTAAAGCTTCACAATGAATCAATGACACAACACACTGAATCTAAACCTTTAACAAAGATGGCTCTGCATGGCACCATTATTGGTGTATTTCATTGGCTCTTCTATCTTGACATTTTGGATATACTACTGCGGCAGTTATTAGGGAGGAGAAGATTACTACCAGCAGCTGATTTAGTATCTCCCTGAATCTAGTAAACATCATTTTACCAACGATGGTTCCCCGGGGAAACACGCACCACTTAGAAAATGTCCACTGATGTCAAGAGCACTCGTAAAATCATAAAACAGTGGCCAACACCAACTGGTGAGTCTTCCCAAGAGAACATCTTTGACTGAAGAGAGTGAGCATGCTCAGAAAATGTAACGTAATAAAAGAAGCATTTTCATTTATGTGTGGAATAAAAAACATAAAAGGTGTGGTTTTTTTCCCAATGGACCAGTTTGGACCAGTTTGTACTGAATGAGCTGTTTACATGAAGCTTTTAGCTCAAATAGCCCAAACTGAAGTTTTATGTTAACAGAAGATTCACCTGCTAAGGAAGTTAAATTCTTTTAATGTCTGTAAGGAAATGTATTTCCTATCAGTCTTTTATTGAAAGTATCTTAATATTTTCTTTTATTTGTTGGTTTGGGAGTCTCTCTGTCAAGGAGTCAAGGACAAGAACTGCATCTACAATATTGTGAAGATCTGTTCTAAGGTAATTGGTATCTGGCAGGTGGGAGAGGCAGGTGGTCAAAAAAGCACGGGGAATAGTTTCCCAACCCGACCACATCCTGTCCTCCGACTTCATTTTAATGCCCTCGGGCCACTTGTGAAGATAAATCGTCTTTCAAAATCTTTCATTCCTTCTGCCATCAGGCTGTTAAACCTTGATAGCAGTATGTGGAATGAATAATATTTCCATACTCGTGGAGTTTTTATTTGTCTTAACTCATCATTTCAGGGCTTGATATTGTTGGGACTAGGATTTTAATTATTTATGATGTACCTATTTATTGTTCATTTATTTACATGTCTGTGAGTACCTGTGTACTGACTGTCTCTGGCATAGATATGTCTGTTTTTTGTTTGTTTGTTTTTCTTATGCATGGTCTGGGTACACTGCCAAACTGAATTGCCCTTTCGGGATAAATAAAGTTGTCTGAATTTGAATCTGAATCTGAAAATAGAGTTGATTATTCGAGGAAAAAAATGATTTACTACCTTGAACTTTTTTTTTCTCCAGATGTGTTAGTTTAGCATGTTTAAGTTTATTTATTATATGTGGTTTTATTGCATTGCCGTGTTTTTAAAACTTTTTAATACGTTTTTGTTTTATTGGATTGTAGTGTTTTATGCATGCAGTAGTGTTTAATTCTGAGTGCCCTTGAACTAGACAGACAGTGACCGACCCTGGGCACCATTCAACCAAGCAGCAACAGGTGTGGGACGCTAGCAGAAGAAAGACAGAAAAACAATTGAAAGCAGAGGGATGAGCACAGACATGAGGCACGACCGAGGAGGACGCAGCACAAAGCCGCCAGGAGCAGAGAAACAGAGCTGAGAGGCGTCCCCTGCTGATATCTGTTGGGAGACCAGCAGCTGACACGCAGCAGCCCGTGTCCATACAAATACTCCAGCCTGGGCCTTTAGTGTGTCACTGCTGCCCAACAAAACCATGAGTATTTATCTTGTTTTACGCTGGACACAGGACAAGGGGACCCAAGAGCTCCTGGCACAGAAGGATTGAATGGACAGCACACAGAGGATGTCAAGGGGACGCCATTGCAGCTGGCATTGACAACATATTGAATTAATGGCGGACAGCCCCAGGACGACTGAACGGATGAGAGGCAGCCCCAAAAGTCAAATAAAGATGAGGGAACAGGACTGTGGCGAGAGAGGACAGGAGGAAAAGTCGTAACATAGAAAAGGAAAAACTCCCCAGACAGATGAGGAGGAACTCAGGAAGTGATAAGTTCTTTCTTTGGGTGACTCCAAGACCCGAAAGATGCAAACAAAGATGAAGGAAGAGGCGTAATGAAGAGGGAAGTGAGTGACTTCAAATGATAAAAAAAAGATCCAGATGAGCCAACAGATAAGAAACGACCCCAGGATGCAAACAGAGATTAGGGAACAGGCCCAGAGAGATGAATGAGGAGATGCTTTTATATTGACATGGAAGAGCAAGCCAGGTGGTCTTTGGTGATCTAAAATAACACAAAAAACATCCCAGCAGAGACCATGACAGTAGAGATGAGAATCAGCCGCAGCATGAGAAACGAGATAATGGGACAGCGCCAGATGGCTCTATACTGCACAGCCTCTTTAAATAGAGTTCAAGGGCTATTTATTATTTTAATATTTTAGTATACACATATATATGTATATCTTATTTACTGGTTTGCATTATTTTAAAGCTGCACTAATCGGTACTTTTATATAAACGGTGGATCATGTGATAGGTGCTGATTGTTGTGATGAACCAGATATATCATCACCAGACTCTGCAGTTTGTCTAAACTCTACTGAGCTTTTTAGCTTCTTTTAGCTCGTTGTTTTGGTTTTCACGCTCGCATAACACCCTCTTCATCAGCAGCTATTTTCAGCAAAAAAAAAGGCTCTGAACAGCCGACTGCATACTTCCTGTTCAGCACCAAACAGCAGACAAAGTTAGACATCTACCAACTAATGAGCCTGATCGTTTTTATCGTAGCTGGTGGAGACCAAAACAGGACTAAAAGGAGAGAAAATATTGAATTTCTTTAGGTTTTAAGGTAATGTTGCTCCGTGACTGCTGGCAATCTGGGATTTTGCAGAATTATCCGATATTGACAGTCTTGTCTGATTATACTGTTCACTAACATGTTCACCACAACAACTTTACAAGGTGTTTTCAGCTTGCTCGCTACTTCAAGTGGCCAAATAATCAATAAATACAGCTTTAATGTTGGAAAAATCCTCTCATTTTAAAGTTTACTGACTTATATATATTTTGAATACTCTTGTTCCATCTCTTTACCTAAGACTGAAACAGACACAATGTCACATCCTGCCTGGACTTTCTTTCCCCTGTGTGTTCCTCCTGTGTTTATGTGCACCTCCTCTCACCTGCCCTGCATCACCCTCGTTAGCCCAGCCCTGCTCCTAGTGTCTTCCCCGGTTTATCAGCTGTGTGTGTTGTGTCACGTGTTGTCTGATTACTTAAGTTCCTGTTTTATTTTTAAATGTTTCCTCCTTGTGTCTTGTTAAGTTTACTTCCTGGGTTTTCCCACCTTCGTTGATGACCTCATGTGTTTCACCTGTGTGGTTTTCTGTTTGTTTTTTGTCGAGTCGTCTGCGTTTATTCTGTGTTTCTGGTTGTTGTTCCTGTGACTCAGTCGCTCCAGTGAGTTTTGGTATTGTTTCATTAAAAATTCTGCATCGTATCCAGCCTGCCTGCCGTCTCTTGCGTTTGGGTCCACCTGCTCCACTCAACCTCGTGACACACAAATATTTTAGATGTCTTTGCATTAATTTATCCACCTACACCCAAAATAATAAAGATATATTTGCATCTTTGGAAGCGTTTGGATTGGTTGAACAATGTTTTAGCTGTACAGCATACGTTTCGGAAGGACTGACCCAACCGCTGAGGTTTAACAGATTAAATGCAAAGGATTCTTTCTTAGTGCAGCTTGTTAAATTATCAAAAGAAAGAGAATCTCAGGAATCCACAATGCAAGTTTAATGTGCTTGAGTTGGCTTTATGAATACAGTAAGATGTCTCTATGCCACAGCAGCCAGTTTAGTATGGGGCACTGGGCGTCTTAACTGGCTTTCTCATAATCACAATATGAGCTGAAATAGTAATTCAGCAGCTTTAATGACTCGAGTAAGGGGAACAGAATTATCTGTGCATGTAGGAGCAGCCAGTGTCTCACTGAGGGAGAGAATGAGAAAGCAGAAAGAAAACAAGATAAAGGGGGGGGAAAGAATGAGGTAGAGCACCTACAGACGTCCTGCATTTTAGACTGAGCACCTCACCTTACCACGTGCTTAATTACCCTTGACTGTTCACAGCTACATAATTAACATTTGCTTATTTTCACCAGCAGATGCAGAATCTTAATAGGCCAGGGCATTGTGTCCAGGTTTTGACTTTGGGAGAGGTTGTTGCAGGAGGTTCTATACCTGCTGGCTAATAATAAAGGCTCTAATCTTACCTCAGGGGTAATTTAAAGAGTAAGGGAGGAGTGGGGTCCTGAGTACAGCTGTTAGATAAATCAAATGAATGAACAAGGGGACCGCCACTGCACCTCATGCTCGTGTGAGACTTCTGGAAGCTTTCAGGACGACGATATGGCTCCATAAGCTAAAACATGACTCTACATTACGAGCTACGGTTATGTGTTATTATGTGCTATCAGTGAGGCTACTCAGGGAAAATGGAGGTCAGTGCGTCTTGTATAATGTTAAGATAGTTTTTGTAGCTGTGATAAACCTCCACACATTGCAGGAAGGACATCAGGTCACGTCTGTTCCTGATTTACTGTTGGGGGAAGGGGAACGTCATTTTGTCGACATCTGTTGGTGAGCAAGGAGTGCGACAAAAGTGTCAGTGGTTCATCTGGGAAGACACTCTGCATGAATGTGTGTTTACATGCTGACAATAAGAAAATAAAGCTGTCAGTTACATGTGGACACTAGGGATGTGCAGAGAGCCCAGTATTTGTATTTGTATCTGTATTTGTTGAGGCAGCAAAATTATTTGTATTTGTATTCGAATAAAAGTGCAAAGAGGTTTAAAAATCCTGTTTTTATTTTTATTACGCTTTTAATTTTAGAAAATTAAAATAAGTGTTCATGAAGCTTGTTCATGAAGCGTGTGTCAGTAGCTCAGCTTTATCTCTGGGGAACACTCATAACTCTGGGAATGATGTCCAAATTAGGAAATATGCGTCATGTAGCAGGTGGATGTGACTCCCCTCATTGAGACCTGCTGATAGACGTCACAGCGGAGCAGAGGAGAGACACTGAGATAGCGATGTAACTGACCTGCACTCTGGTATTTGACATGGTTTATTTTTCTTCCTGAAAACAAATAATTCTTGAAATATTTGTATGAAACAAATATTCGTAAAAAAAAAACCCCACTATTTGTGCTTTGCTGAATAATGTTTTTGTATTCGGGCACACCCCTAGTGGACACATAGCCCCTATGAACACAACCTTTCTAAAAATAAGCAAATTAAGACAGAGTAGTTCCTAAAATTAAAATAATTCCAGCGTTCATTAACTTTGCCAGTAGGGTCACTGAACTTTTAACACCCTGTCTGGTTATCATTTTGCATCTTTTCCTGACACCACAAATGTAGTTTACTCAACTCTAAAAATTTGAAATTTGTAAAATATGAACTTGGATGTGGAGCATTTTTGTCTTGAAAATTTTTGATTAAAATTTGAAATTTTGAAATGTGAAAATGTATTTTGGTCTGCGATCAGTAACAGACAATTAAGTCATATATATATATATATATATATATATATATATATATATATATATATATATATATTAGTACCAGCCAAACGTTTGGACAGTCACACTTTCTCATTCTCAAGGTGAGTCCAAACTTTGACTGGTATTCTGCCCACATACATACATATATACATACATACATACCCATACACATAAAAAAGAATATTACTCAAACATCACAGTTGCAAACAACACAATGACACAAGATAAAGATTTCCGCAGTCTGAAAGAGGTGTATGTTTAAGCTACAGCTTATTGTGCCTTTTTTTACAACACATCCTATTTGATTTTACAAGCAAGCATAAAGTGGCCATTAAACAACTCATGTTAAAAACGTACAAACCCTCGTGACGCTGATGGTGGCAGATTCACTGCAGTTCCTCACGCTATCGTAAAGATGGATTTTAGAGATGTTTTATACTTGAATGAATGTTTTGCTAACACTGAAACATATTTGCAATATACACCTTAACAGAGATAATAACATTATATGAATTAAAAACATGAGTAAAATGTGTTGAAGACGCTCTCATTGTCTTTAAAAATGTGAACAAGGGTAACACGTCCTGACTTTTGAAAGCCACAAATCTTACATCAGGATATATTGTCATAGAAAACAATATTTATATCAGGAAAAACTCCATTATGCATCATGCATCACACCACCAGAGGCTGCAGGTTCTCCAGCAGGGCTGTCCAGAGGCCAATATAGCTGATGGCTTCCTTCTCTAGCAGTCAGAAGTCAAACAGGTGACCAGGAGATAAAGTAGCACCTCGTGTCTTTTCGAGGTACGAAACCTCAAACATACTAAATAAGAGGCTAATTGGCACGCGGGGTTGGTGTGAAAAATATTGTCAGTGGAAGGAAGCGCGCCAAATGGAGGATTTGACCTACATCGGCTGGTGGCTGGGAGATTTTTCAGTGAGCTGTGTGGCTGCCAGCAGCCGCAGGTGGAGCTGAGCTGGAGATCTGACATTAATTAGGAGAAAGAGTACAGTTTCCCTGAATCTGTCATGGCTGCTCATCAGCTGTATGACTTCCAATCTGTCCAAATTTCTACGCTCTTTCCAGGAAATATCTATCTATCCATCCATCTATATCTATCTATCTATCTATCTATCTATGGTGCAGCTTGTTGCAGTGGATTGTGATGCAGAGCCTTGACAGAGCTCCCAGTTTTGATTAATGGCTCAGCTCTGACTCAGAATCTAGTAATTGGCAACTGACTTTCACTGCTTTTTCTTTTTTTTTTTTTCCTTCCCGTTACCCGCTGACAGAGCTCTGGCTGAAGTGTGAACACAGCTCTGAGCGCAGCTATGCAATGTCTTCCGAGTTATTGTCAAATTTGGAGCTAACCGCGGGCCGGAATAACATTCTGGACACTTTTTTTTTTTTTTCAGCAAATTTGAGTCATATAACGCCTGAGGAGAGAACATAAACAGAGGCTGGGAGAGTTTGTTGGTGTTTATTTGTGAACTTGGCTGGCAGGGTGTCTTGGCCTGCATGCTTTCAGAAGACTGGTGATTTGATCAGTCTTGCTCTCTGCTCCAAACTTAGCCTTGTCTTACAGTATAACCTCAACCGTAACCTGCTTTAACCTGTTTCACCTCACTCAAAGGCCACTTTAACGATCCAAAGCCACGTTAAGAATCTAGCTGAACTTAATTCCTCATTTCTACTAAAGAGGAGAGGCAAACCGAAACGATTATAATCTATGTATAAGCACATACTAAGGCCATGTCATTACACCACACGTGTCCAACTCAACAACCGAGCACACCATGTAGTTATTCTCATAGAGAGCCAAAGTCATGACATCACTTCCTGTTTATCCCCCTTCTGTAACTCACTGCAGTTTCTCATTTAGCATTTCTTTCAGTCCATCTGAAAAAATTAAGTGTTTCTTTCCATATTTTAAGACAAATTGGCTCCACTACAGCTCTCGCTATCAGGAGTTGAAACCTTTATGATTTTAACAAAGTTAAACAACAATTACTTTGTGAGCACACACACAAAGAAAAACAACTGCTGTCATGAAGATTCACCTGTGTGTACTCATGGCTCCGTAACTTGGTTTCATCCATATCCATAAAATTCAACAACACTCTCTTCTGATCTCTGCTGTATAAAACACTGCTCAGTCCTTTTCTGTCCTGCTGTTATCACAGACGTGTCTGAACTAACCGAGAACTCTCGACTCACTCGTGGTCTCAGCACATCTGTCGAGCTGTGACATTTAACCAGTCATAGTTTTATGGAAAATGCCGTTCATCGAAGGCTGTGAAAAAAATAGAAATCTGGAAGAAAAATACCATCCTTGTCTCGACATATGGCGTGAACGACACAGGCTATGTTTCAAGGCAGGATTTTTATAAGGCGTGTATGTTATTTGGTGTCCACCGGTGGTGCTAAAGGATCAGTGTGGACGTTATATACAAACCAGATTGACCAGTTTGAGTTTTAGATCTGTAAGTTTGAATATCTGTCATATCAGACAACAATAACTCTGCAGAGTAATCACAATACAAATCATTTTCTCCTTTGCTTCAAGAAATGCAGACGTTTAAGTGAGAAAGTAATCTGCTAGTACTTGGACAAAAATGACATCGCACTGCGGAAAAAGTTGAGCCGGGTTCAACTCTTTTGCCGTGTCACTCTGCATCCCTTGCTGTGTCAATGCAGTGGTCCCATTTACAGCTACAATTAGTCACAAGAAAATTAATCTGCAATCAAATTAATCAAATACTCATTTTAGTGATGTGTTTAAGCAAGAATTCCAAACATTTCTGGTTGCAGCTTCTCAAATGTGAGGATTTGAAGAAGCTCTGCGTCAGACACACAATAAACTTAATACTTTTCGGATTTTTCACTGCTGATCAGACAAAAACAAATGGCCCAAAGCAATTTGAAGTAATTGCTATGGGTGAATTCTAAGAAGTTATAACAGGCATTGTGCACTATTTTCTGACATTTCATTGATTATTTTCTTAATCAAGAAAATAATCAATTTTTAGATTAGTCAGTCATCATAATAATTGTCAGTTGCGGCCCTAGTCTCATTGAAATGAATGATGAGACTGTATTTTCTGATTAAGTATCAGTTTGAAAGCAGCCAAAATGTTGAACAGACAAAGCAACTTTATCGACATCGTCACTTCACAGGTGAGATGCGGTGCGTTCAAAGGCCGCCTGGAGTCTTTATATACGATGTCGTATTATGTGATTCATTTTCAAGATCACTTAGTATATAAATGTCTTCTTGCTTCCCCCCCCCAACCATTATATTAACATCAAATACATTACGAGGACACAAAAAAGTCATACTTCTGTGTGCATTTATTTTTTTTTCATCCCTCCATAAAAGCTGATAGATGGGAACCAGTGCAACCAGCAGAAATGATGTTATAATTCTACCCCAGTACCTGAGACTCATCTTCCAATAATCTGTACTCATGCATATTATCTGTCACGGGAGGTAAATCCCCGCAATCCTCTGGTGTCACAAAGCTGATTTGATTTTTTTTTTTAACCATGGTATTTCTCCTTCCCTTTCAGCTGAATGATAATAGTAGATAGGAAAGCTGTTACATATAATGTGTAACCATGTTTTTCCTTTTTCTTCCGACGCTAACATGAGAGCGGGTGTTATCGCTATTAAGCCTCTGTAAATGTATTACATGGTCAAAGGACGTGCACATGTAATACAGAGATAGTCAAGGACAGAAAAATGGCGAGATGTTAGCTCGGGAATATTTTTCTTTTCTGTGAAATAGCGTGTAGATAGTCACCAGTTTTTTCTCTGCTGATAAAAAGAAGAAAAGAAGCTGCATCACTGCCCTTTTCTGGAGAATTTTTACACTTCCGGATGTTTAAGATATTAGAGATTTTTTTTAACCGAAAAAAAAAAAATCTAACTGGAGGCTACAGTTACAGCTAAAGAATATCTTTGTGTTGGTAGCGGGAGGAGGAGCAGAAAGGTATTTTAAGGTCAGTTCTGAATCAGAGGCAGTTCTGGGTGATTCAAAGTGGTTTGAATAGGGAGCATAAATCACACATGCCCCGAGGAGGGTTCATTACCTTGAAAATAAAGCTTTTACCGCTGATTGCATTCGGCAGCCTCGCACAGCCTTCAAAATCAGTTTGCTTCGTCCTTGTTCTGTTTACAATGAGACACAGAAACTTGAGCTTTGATAGCAGAATAATGCAACCCTCCAACCCTCCCCCCCCCACCCCCCCCCCCAAAAAAAATACATGATAGTTGTTTTTTTTTTTTCTCTCAGGTATTGCCTGGTTAAAATTCAACACTGACTGCTCTTTTTTCGCAGAGTCATTTCTCAAACGCCATGAAGAATGGAGCTGTGATAACAGATGTGATGCACGGTCCGTGTTAGTATGCTGGATAGAAAATAGCAAAGAAGACAGCAAGGTGAAGGTATTCCAATACAGAAACTCCTCACCTCCTGTCTCTCTCTCTCTCTCTCTCTGTTCTCTCAACAGTCCAGCCTCCCACTTAAAAATCAGAAGGCAATTGCTGACGTCTGTGCTCTCGCTAACGTATCAGTGTTGTCTCAATAGCTACAAATCAATCTGTGTCCGGACAGCCTCTGCAATGCAGGCACAAGGCTCCCGCTTGGCCGAGGCTACGAGTGCAGTTTGCTGGCTGAGCTGCCCTACATGTTTGTCAGGCTGGGGAAGGGGAGGGGAGGCTTCTAACAGAGGGAAACAAAAGAGAAGGGAGCTCTTGTTGCATTAATCTTCACTAATTCTGTTCTCGGTTCTGTTTTTAACTGTCTGAATACATTTTTTTTGTGTAAAAATATGCACAAGCACGCGCTTTTTAAAACTTCTCAGCTGATTCAATTAGCGTCTGTCAACAAGGGGCATTTCAATAATACACAAATATATAAGCTTTCATCTTTTTTTTTTTATCAACGCTGGGGAAACAAGTGGATTTTGGGGGGGTCTAAGAATAAGTCAACAATTTGTTAACTGACTGTATCGCTGTGGGGATTATCTGAAGATCTCCTTCAGACATGCCTTAAGATCTATAAAAATGCTCTGCTTTGATTAATAATAATAAATCTACTCCTTCTACCTCGTTGAAATATCAACACACACGGTCCAGTTCTGTTTCCTGTTTCTGTTATTGTCACTGTGTTGCTTAGAGGTAGAGAAATGTAACATCATGCAAATTGTCTTTACCAGATGTTGAAATTTACCCAGGCTGTGTATCATTTATGTATAAATGGTCCTCATGTATAGACTCGTGGGCTATTAAACCCTGCTGGCTGCTATAATGTCTAAAATAACAGGCACAGAGCACAAAGTCAGCTTCAGATTGAAGATTTCCTGTTCTGTATAATTGTGTTTGACATAACTGAGCAACCCTGTCTTCTAGAAATTTCTCAAGTCGAGTATTAGATTTTATTTATATACAGTTCCAAATCACAACAGAAGTTATCTCAGAACACTTTTCACATAGAGCAGGTCTAGACCGAACTCTTTAATTTACAGAGACCCGACGTTCCCTCATGAGCAGCACTTGGCGAGGAAAAAACTCCCCTTTAACGGGAAGAAACCTCGAGCAGAACCAGACTCTAGGTGGGCGGCCATCTGCCTCGACCGGTTGGGATGAGAGAGAGAGGAAGGAGGGAGGGAGGGAGGGAGAGATACAGATTCATTCATAAACGGCATATACAGCAAAAATCTTTTTCTAGAAAAATAATGCTTTCTTTCAACAGAATGAGAAAATGTTGTTAATACATACAACATATCTGGTAAGTTGCTGAATGTATGAGTGAAATGTTCAATGTATTTCTATCTCTTGGTAGTAACGACAGCTATATTCAGCTTTTTTATGGTTATGTTTAGTCACTGGCAGCTCGTGGTTGAGGTTGGGGAAAGATCACAGTCTTGGTTTAATACAGAGAACAAGTCTGCAGTCATTTAAAGCACAACATGTTTATGTTATTAGCCTCTTGGCTAACTCTACTTCTAATAAATGTTCATTAATGTCCATTACCCATGTTGAATAAAACAAAACATAAAATAAAATAAAAATAGAAGTGAAACCAGGATCTTTAACTAACTTTAACCAAAATGCTTTTGTTGTCTAAACCTAAACACACACTCAGGATGTGAACCCCGGTCTTTGGTGTCCTGGTCCTGGTTTTTGTTCACCCTCCATCCACCTCAACCGCCTCCCTCCAACTCCAGCACCATAATTAAATGCAGTGTTTTGTTTGTATGAAAACAATTTTGCCTGTGAACATAATCCAGGCAGTTATTGCATTTGTCAACGCAATGTAACTGAGACAACAGTGTGGTAGAATATAAACATTATTTCTAGGAGACAGGGTCGGTCTCCTCCAGCACGGATAAAGATTGCTGTTAGTGTTGTAGTTTTGTTGTGTCGCTGCAGTCGTACTTCACCAGTCAGCATTCTTTCAATCAAAGAGCAGAAAATCAGTCAAATCAGCTGCTGGATGAAAAAACTCTCTGACCTGTGTGGGAACACGGATGAGAATCTACAGAGCAAACTGACTTAAATGTCAAAGTAATTTTCACTGTTTTTTTTCTTTCTAAAGTATAGTTCTATCAGTCGGGGGCAGAGATGAGCTCTGTTCGGGAGGAGGATGAGCAGAAGGAGGGAGTAGAGGGCATCCGATCCCCATTTACTCTGCGATACATTTGCAGCGCTTTAGTTAGTAGGTGTTGAAAGCCTGAGGTGAGGAAGTTCAGAGAGAGTCTGCTGAAAAGAATAAGCAGAAAAAAAAAGTATTCTGCGCTAAGAGACTGACTGCAAACCCAGAGAGTTAAAAAAAAAAAGAAGTAAAATAGTAATTTGGCTTTATCTTTGTCATCTCTAACATGAGTGTGTGTATGAGTGTATGTTTGTATCACAAAGAAACATAAGCTGAGAATCATAAACACAACAAATATCTTTTCAAATGTTCTGTCAAGAGAAATAAAAGAAAAAGCGTCAGAGAAGCAAACAACACTAATGAATGCACAGTATGTTGTGTTTGAAGGCAGGCATTACGTACTACAACGAGATCAAAGATAGTGTTAGTCGTGTCACGGCACAGGCAGCACTGTTATCTGTTGCATTTAGAGGAATTAATAAAAGGGCACATATGCGGTTTTTTTGATTTTCTGTCATTCATATACTGTTATAATGTCAGATATCTATGTTAAACATGGTTAAAGTTTCAAAACTTCAGGTGAATGTATGTAAAAATGGTGCCTTCAAATCAAAAGCCTGGGCTTCAGCCTGCTCTGAGCACTCCATTTGCAGTGTTACCTCTACTTCCTCCTCATGATGACATCAGATCGTTCGTGCATGCCCGCAAACAGCCGTCCGTCCTGCAGTCTTTGTTGCTAAGGTTGTATTTCAGATCGGAATCAGGCTCCAACAGGTAGAGATGAACAAGAAAAAGAAGTGATATCCTACTACTATATAGTTTGTTTACGTAGCCTCCAGAGCCTGAGGAAGCTTCTGGAATCTGACCAATCAGAACAGAGTGGGCTCATCAGGAGGCGGGCCTTAAAGAGACAGGAGCTAAAACGGCCTGTTTCAGACAGAGGCTGAACTGAGGGGCTGTATAAAGGACCAGTATAAGAGAAATAAAGAGTTTTTAACTGGAAATCATGCAAAGATATTCCAGTAGAGCCACAGAATATAAATATGGAACTTGAAATGTGTGCCTTGCAGCTATACCAGCGACTAACAGGCCACAACATATAGTGAGCTGCGGTCGTCCATGCAGGATGCAGGTCCCATCTGAACCTCAGTGAAAGGGGTCCCGGATCAGTCCTGCAGCCAATGCTCTTTGTTTTCTCTTTTTCAGTAGTTGAAAAGAAAGTTGAACTCTTTTCCAATTTTCCAAACCTTTCTCTACAGTTGGTGGCAGACCTCCACAGTACTTGTGAAAGACAACAGTAAAACTTCACCAAACCTGTAAGAAAAAAACCAAGCTGAGAGAGGAAATGGACTGTCTGTGATGGCTCTCCAGATGATAAAAGTAATAATATGTTCTCATGAAGCTGTGGCCTCAGGCACAGCTAAATGTCTTCTGCTTGGTCTCGGGGTAAAAAACCAGATTTCTCATTTGGTTCCCCACTGAAAAGCTTAAAAAAGACAAATGGAACAGCTTCAGGCGACCTACAGCAGCTTGAGAAACCATCACATGAAAATGCACAGTCACTGTCGCCGGGTTGCTGTACAGCCACTGTGATCCATCTACACTCATTTTGTTTTGTCTGTGACTTTACAAGTTCCTCAGGCAAACTCTTTGTCATCGGATCCGAAGGAGCATCTGCAATCGATAGATAACAGAGACCGAGCTTTATCCAACCGCAGAATAAACCGCTGTATTGTTCTGTGTTGTCCTGTAGAGTTTATGGTGAAATAAACTGGATTTAATCAAAGTAAACGGACAAGATGGTCGAAACAAGAGTACAGGTTGTACAGTCTTCGCACTTGAGACAGATTCTCTTAATGGCTTTTCTCTTATCTTAAGGTTTCTTTTATAACCCCTGTGTGGATATAATGTACAACAACAATAGAATATCTATAAATGTGTGACTTTATCGTCTGTTATTCAATAAATAAATAATGACACATTTAATGAGCAAAACATGAGAACGTTATCCAAAAGTAATTATTTTAAATCACCTTCAGAACAGTTTCTATCATCTCCAAACAAAAGAACTGGCCATATTTTTTCACACTCTTATCATTATTATATTAAAAAAAAGCAGAGTTTATTGATTAGTCACACAGGATCATGAAAAGAGTCTGAACACTGTTTGGTTTAGATTTTTTCTCTGAAGCTCACCGGTAACTCTCTGATCTTTGTGAACTAACAGGGACGTTTCCTTCTCGAGGTGATGAACATTTTCCATCTGTTATTTCTGTGATTTGAGAAGTTTAAAGCACAAAAACAACTTTACATGTTGATCTTCTGGTTTGCTTTCTGCCCCCCGACGTGCACATCTCACTAATGACGTCGCTCTCCGATACATGAAGTTTAGAGTTCATTTCATGATCTGCATATCAAAAGCTTTCAACTTTGCCCCAAGCAAGCAGAGTTTTTGGATAAAAAAGGCACAAAACTACACCGACAGCGAACCTGAACACGTTAAGCATCGTCATGTTTTCTTGACTTGAAGTTTTCATTGATGAAATAAATAATGAACCTGAAATTCTGCAGGTTTTTGCAAGCATGAGACTCCTTTTATTTGTTCATTTTTTTTTCCCCACATGAATCAAATTCATCCAACTTAATAGCCTGGACATGAAAGCCTTCTTTTTCTCTCATTTAAATCAAGGTTATCCCCTTAACGAATCCCTTTTATTGCTTAATTTGTCAACAACTAAAATGTAATTCATGTGCACATCGACATGCATTTAATCATCATCTCCAGGCTTAATAATCCATTGAGTTAATTAAAGCAACAAATTTACAAATAACATGCTGATTGTTGACATAAATCCTTTTTATTCATCATTTTTTTTCACAAATGTCTCTTTTTCACACATATAATATTTTGCGTATTTTCTCTCTCTCTCTTTTTTTTTTTTTTGTCATTTTCTCATCTTGCAGATTAAAGACTGACCAGGCAGAAAAGCTAGTTCACGTCCAGGGTCAAGTCATTCCGGGTGAAAAACGAGCTCTCCATCTTCAGCCTCAGACTGTCCATAAAAGCACAGAGGGCCTAATAAGTTCACATTAAAACATTACTCATGTTGTGCCGCCTGACAGAGAGGCTGTGACCTTAATCTACGAGCAGAGGTCACACACACACACACACACACATAGAGAAAACACACACCAGCACACGCTGACTCTGTGGCCTCCTGTACACACACACACACACCTGCACACACAAACTTGGTGCGAGAACTCATTCCACACTCAATAAATGCTTGTGCGGCCAGGCAGACAAACCCTCTCACAATTTAACCTGTCAGAAATGGTTTTGTTGGGGCTAAACAACCTCTCTGCAGCTGTGCTCCAACCTGGCAGCCAGCTGGAGCTCTGGACCAGCAATCCATTGACTTTGCTTTAAACCGAGTTCAACATATTGCATATTGCAGGTTCCGCCTCTCTGACTCTTCTAGCTGCATGG
This sequence comes from Thunnus maccoyii, assembly GCF_910596095.1. Taxonomy (NCBI): domain Eukaryota; kingdom Metazoa; phylum Chordata; class Actinopteri; order Scombriformes; family Scombridae; genus Thunnus; species Thunnus maccoyii. Next base: position 31,239,833 of record NC_056540.1, read on the forward strand.
GGTAAACTACAGTACAACGGCGTCTCTGCACTGATTCAATCACGGCTCCACACCAGCCTCTGTGACAAATACGTGTTTTGCAATTCAGTGTCACGGTATTTTATAAAAAATGATGCTGTTCCCGAGGAAGAGGTGATAATGTTTGGCTTTGTTGTCACTCCAGTGCGGATCATTCATCTCTTCAGCAACTGACTAGTATATCACTGTAAAGCGTTGAGATTTGTCACAAATAGTAAATTCCTCACCAGTCACAGCCGTTCTAGTGTTACTGACAGGTTGTTTATGTGGATACATTCGCATACATTTAAAAAGCATGAATAACTATGTTTTTCTATTTCTTTTAACAGTCCCTGAGGTATCAAATATTTTTATGCATGTTGCTCCCCTGTACCTGCAACCTTTAGCAAAAATATTTACAATTTAAAAGACTATAAATCATTGCTGCTGGAACTTCTGCTGCATCTTAACCTACTGCCAATGGATGTAGTCTGGCATTATCTTATTTTGCTATTAATAGTTTTATACTTACTTTTAATAATTCTATATAACCCCCCCCCCAAAAAAAAATGAACATAAGAAAAGAAAAAGCAGTAAGGGTCATGGTGCATCAATACAACTCAACATTCAAAGGAGGTTTAAAGTTCCCCTCCACTCAAAAATGTGTTTTTTCTTCTTGTTTGTCTGACTTTCACTGTGCAGAATGATGTTTGTGCAAAGTTTGTTTCCTCTGTGCTCCCCTTAAATCTCAGTTTAGTACCTTGACGTACCTGCAGTGACATTAAAACTAATTGAGATTGAGAAACTAGTTGTGTAAACCATCATCTATGGTGTAATCATATTCTTTCAATATTTTTGTATATATTGGATCCTCATTTATTAACTCAGCCCCCATCAAAATCAAGTTCATTACCATTGATTTTTTTCTTTACCAAATCTTGCTGCAAGGAGACACACTACCTTCACCTGTGAGCAGGTCTTACCTGGACTACCTTAAAATTCTCTCAGACTTAGAAGCTACTTTTAGCATTAAAATGCTTTGTGAACCACTTTTAGCCCAAAAACTTGCTAAAGTTAGGATGTACTTGTCCCTTATTTTTCTGAGTTTCTCATAACTCGACCAGTTAGGAGATAATTTTAGTCTCAGGATGTTTTGAGAACATGGCCACAGAGCTTTAGATGACTCACATCGATAGTATTGTTAAATTTTTGTGATGTTGCTGTTGATGAGAGCCAGTTTACTCACTGTGTTTCTTGGTCATTTTAGTTTCGATGAAGATCAATACTTAATATTACCCTACCATATCATTAATAAATGACTGGTAACAATGTAGTGTAAAGTACTCCTCCTATAAAGCATTCATAATGATAATAACACATAAACAGGTGATGAGTGGCTTTGGTAGGTCAGGACATTTGGAGATGTTGGAAAACAAAATGATGATTTTGCTAGATAGGTCACTAAGGAAATAAATCATTTGAAACTAAAATAATCTTAATTAAAATTCACATGTCAGTACAGTCCGACGAACACAGTTTCATAAAAAAAGAAAAAAGACTTTGTTTTTGTCTTAAATATTCTGTTTCCCAGGTCAGAAACAGAGGCCTCCTGGGTTCATCGATAGGCTTCACTCAGAGGAGAATATACAGCATACATATATGTATTACATGTAATGTCAAACTGCATATAGAACAGAGCAGAAATAACCTGGTCACCACCCACACTGACACTAAACTCTCTGGAGCTTCAAACATCTCTAAGACCTGCTGGTATCCCCAGAGAGAGAGAGAGTGTGAAGGTACCTGTGTATGTACAGTTGTGTATTTGTTTATTTATAATGTGTATGGGGAAAAGAACTATTATAGCTATGTATGTGTGTGTGTGTGTACACATAGCGTACATACACACACACCCATAGCTTCATTAAATGTCCAGTGCCTGTCTGAATCTGTTTGCAGCTTCCTGGAACAACAATAAGTGTCTCCTGGGGGATTCTGGGTAGTAGTGACAAAAAAATAATACAAGCTGATGGTGGGAAAGGAAAATAATAGTTTTTGCAGGTGTTTTGTATATTTCCCACCAACCATGTCTAGTTCCATAATAGAGGTGGTGGTTTAGCAGAATTAGTAAATCCACCTCTGTAACACCTGGAGGTGGTTTATATGTATTATTATTAGTAGTATTATTATTATATGTATAAACAGAAGTAGCTGAAGAAGCTCAGTAAAGTCACAATCAAATCAGCCGAAGTGTGAAAGTATGATGGAAAATCACATTTTAAGTGCTTTCAAGCAGGATGTAACAAAAAATAATTCAATTATTATTTTTTAATTAATACATTTACATAACCAGGACCTGGATAAGCAGAAAAAAATGGATGGATGGATTAACCAATGAAAAACGATCATTTCTTTAAATTAGTTTTCTGCTAAATTCTCCATCGTGATTGGATGAGCTTCGTAGCAGCAGCAGCGACGGTGTTTACTGTCGGTCTGATGCTGCTGACTGAAACAGCTTCCTGCAGCACAATCCACTGTCATGCAAAATATTTTATAACTAACAATACTGCCTATTATAAGCAAGAGAAAATATTTAGTTGTTTTTTTTTTAAATTAAAGACTTTTTAATACCCTCTAAGACCTTATTTTTAACTAAACTAAATTCAACGTTTTCCACGACTATGATTAATAGAAATATTAGCTTGCAAGTGTGTAACTAGCCACTCCTCAGGGTTAGTGTGTGTGTGTGTGTGTGTGTGTGTGTGTGTGTGTGTATATATATATATATATATATATATATATATATATATACATTTTCATCCTGCCATTAGCCCCCAATACTGCAGTTTCATAGGCTTTTTTCAAATATTTTGTAGTGAAAATGCCTTTGGGCAAATATTAAGGATTTGCTAGTTTGGGGAATTTCAGTTCATTAAAATGGTGAAACTGAAATAATAACAGGGATAGCCTATGACTCAATACCAAAGACTTAATGTCATTATTGGCCTTCAGCTAAACTTATCTACTGTTAATTTGCACAGAATAAGAAAACTGGCTACATGCTGTACAGTAAGAGTGCTTTAAAGTCTGCATTTGGTCTGTAACGCAGTCCTAATGTTGTTGTTTTTTTTGTTTTAATCTATCAGTAAAGTAATTCTCTTGCACAGATTTTGCCAAATTCTTAAAAAAAGGTAAGACGACAGATGTTTTTGCAGCGAATGTGACAGCATATGTGTCAAATATATTTGTACATGAGAATAAAAACATCGGTGTGTTTCTCGGAGATGATTGTGTCCTACTTACAAGATGCCCAAAACACAGCCAGGCTCCGATGTCATCCAGCCTTCCTCGGTAATCAATAGCCATCCTCTCCAACACGCCGGCTCATTATTTATATCTGCCTCTGGACTTTATGTGGATCGGTCAGAGTGAGCACTGTCCCTAAAACAGCTTACTGCAGCAATCCGGCTCGTGCACAACGGAGGAAATTTATTTTTTCTCATTTAGTATGCTGCACTGAATCCAAAGTTTAGGAGTCCATTGATTGCCGTTGCCGGGGCGTTCACTCGTCACGTCTAATGTGTGAGGTGTGTGGGTTTGCTCGAGTGTGCAAAGTCTTAATGGGCTCTTTGAGAAAGTGAGAACAAAGGGTATACAGTACCTTATGCTGTATTAATGCAGCTTTGCAGGAGAGTGCAGACTCTGGAAGTTAATTAATGTCACGTCCTGGTAATAGTTTTCTGAACGTTCACGGTGATAATAATGCAAAGGCTTAGACCGGCAATATCTGGAAACGCATCCCCTCCTGTTACTGTGGTGAAAGATATAAATCATTTGATATTGATTGTTGGCACCTGCATGAAAGAGAAAATGGAGTGTCCTTAATAAACCAGACAAGAATCAAAGATTTTGTCTGTCTTGACGTCAGCTTTTGTGATTTTCCTATAAATTACCTTTGGCGTTGTAAATATGAGTGTGCTGCAAAACGCCTTTTGTTTTCAAGTTCTGGGTTCCTGGATGTTGAAAGCAGGCAATCAGATATCAGTCATTTTTCATTATGTCGGTGGTTGTGAAGCTTCTCCTCTGATGCCGGTAATGATCTACAGCTTTAGGGAGCGTCCTCAGGGAGATACTTGCAATATAAGAAACAACACCTACTCGTGTATCTGAGTGATCCTCATCTGTTGCTATTGTGTCAGTAAACAATGAAGCGAGATGAGCCGAAAAAGAGTAATTGAACGTTTGCTGCATCGCGTTGTCTCAATTATCCAGCAAAGGACTGTTAATACAGATTACTGGTTTCAAGTTGTCGTCATGTACTTGGTACTAAAGCAGACAAGGGCTGCGACTAACAATTATTTTCATTATCGATTAATCTGTCGGTTAACTGTTGTGTCTATAAAATGTCAGTTGATATTGAAAAATGGCCATTATAATTTCCCCACAGCTCATGGTGATGTCTTCAAATGTTTTTTTTTCTAAGACCAACAGTCCAAAACCCAAAGATATTCAGTTTACTATCATGTACTGTATAACGGTCATTGTTATGAGGTAGAAGGGCAAACAGGAGGAGGACCCAAGGACACCGTGGCAAACAGGGTGAAACTAATAAATCAGAATAAAAAAATTAACAAGCTCCAGCAACGAGAAACCGGTCAACACAAGTCCAAAGGGCAAGGCAGGCAGCGGATAAACAGGTACAAGGTCTAAATCACAGGTATAAGTAGGAACAAGTGACAGACAGAGAAAGAATAACAGGATAACAGGATAACAGGATCAGGTGCAGGTGGCTGGAACGCAAGTAGACGACATACAACACTGACGATCTGGCAAAGGAAACAAAAAAGGGCCGAAGTAAGAATCAATAACAAAGAAAAGTATCAAATTCTTAGATTTGAGGAGCTGTAATCAGCAAATATTTGGTATTTTTGCTTTAAAAAAAGACTAAAACCATTATTCAATTATCAAAATAGTTTCTGATTTATTTTCTGTTGATTGACCAATCGATTAATCAAACTTTGCAGCTCTAAAACAGTCACGTCCACTGTCAATTACTTATTATTTTACCGGATAGCAGATGAAAATCATCTTTTTCCTTAGCAGCTGTCGCCAAGTGCTGCTCATGGGGGAACGCTGGGTCTGCTCTATGTGAGAAGTGCCCTGAGATAACTTCTGCTGTGATTTGGCGCTATGTATATAAAATTGAATTGAATAACATTTCTACCTAACAGCATGAGCCACACCAAAAACATCATCCCTCTTTCGATTCAGCATGTTTACAATTCTGCGCAGTCTTCGTCGGGACGTCATGAGGCGTTCCCAGAAGCAGCATCGGTCACCGTCAACTATGACTCACTAAACAAGATAAAACACTCAGTTGTTGCGCCTGATATCCATTTTCAGACACGATGCCCTACGTCTGTCGGGTCGGGATATTATCGGGCTGACACTGTGTAGTTTGAACCTGGCGTAAGACCGGGCAGTAAATTTGCTGTGAAACTAAAACAATGAGCCAAAAGAGGCTCTCTGGCAAGAATATTGATCAGTTAAGATTTAAAAGTGAGCTGTTCTCACACATTTAGCAGGTGATTCATTGAACCTGCACCCTGATGTGGATGTTAAATAACACAAATCACAGAATCTCAACCTTTTACGTAGGACTTGGTTAGCCCTGGTTCCTGTCTCCTCTTAGCATCTGTCTTTTTGAGAGATACATCCCTGACAATCCTTGAAAAACCCAGAAGGTCACTTAATACTTCCTGCTGTTTTGAAGGTAAAAATATTCCCACAATGGCACAGTAAAAAAAATATATATTTATATTCACATTCCTGAATATAAAAATACCTTAAAAACTGCATTAAGTCTTGTTAAACAACACATGGGAGGCACAGACAGGCGAGAATCAGGTACTATTCCTGCCTCAGCCTCTATTCTCATGCCTCTGTATCCTAGATGAATTGTGAGCTAACATGTGTGGACGTGTCGCAGTGGTCAGACTCAATGTTTTCCTCTGCTGGGGAACGGAGGAGAGGCTGCTGAGACTGTTGTGGTCCTCCGCTCAGGTGCTTCACCTCTGGTAAAACGTCCTGACGGATCCTGTCAGCTCTGCTTTAGTAACACATACATTTGACAGCAGCATCTGTCCTCTCCGTGCTCTCCACGCAACATCACTCCATCCCTCTCCTTCTCCTCTCCTCTCCTCTGTGTCACTCTAATGCCCTCCTCTCCTGTTTCTCCTCTTTCCATCTCTGCTGCCTGCACATCCGTCCCCTCACATGTCCTGTACTGACCTCACCTCCTCTCCGGTCTTCCTTTATCTCCTCTCCATTTTTCTCTACATCACTCCTGTCTCTCCATCTTCTCCCTTGTTTCTCTTACTTTACATTTATTGTCCTCCTCTGCTGTCATCACCACGCACCAGTCCTTTCCTTTCCTCTCTCATCTTCATTCCTCTCCACCTCTAACTATCTTTCTTTGTACTCATCCTTTTAACCTTGTACCCTTATACTCTTCTTTTTTAGGGTTTCATCCTCTGTTTGTCCTCTCCTTTCCTTTCCTCTTCTGCCATTTTGCTTTCTTTTCTACCTCTCTTTCCGATTTTTTTCCACTTTTTGCTGTCTTCTCACTTCAACCATCTCTCTTAATCGCTACCATATCTGTTTCATCCTCTTTCCCACTTCTCCCTTTTACTTCATTGTCTTCTCTACTTTCTCTTTCCCCTTTCTCTTTCTCCTCCTCCTCCTCTTCTGCTGCCCTTGTCCCTGTAATCCTGCCGGCATCTGCATCCTACGCAGCGTATAAATCACCTTTTTACCGCTGAGAGTCAGCGCTCCCTCCTCCCGCTGGCCTAACTCTGTCAGAGGACAGCGGAGGAAGAGGAGGAGGAGGAGGAGGAGGAGGAGGAGCCGATGATGTCACGGGACATTTCTATCATGGTATGACCCATTTGGGAAAACCTCAGAACAACCTATAGTTTTTTTTTTTTTCTTCTTCTTACTTTCTCTCTGCGTTAAGTGAGTAATCATTCTGTCTGTTGTGGGGACGTTACCTTATCCTGGCAGCAACTCCAGTGACATCAACAACTCGTCCTTCTTTACTTCTTCCCACACTCTCATCATAAAGGGTCCAATAAGGTACCGTAGAGAGAGTCTTCAAGCTTGTAGAACAGCAGCAACACGAGGATAACAGCGATGTGAGCCAATGGACGTCAAATTGAAAAAGTGAAACTCAGACACATGTTATTCAGATATATTTACATGCACTTGTTTAACCCGGTAAGGTCGGTTTTCTTCAGTAAGCTGATTTTGTAAATGTCATGTAAACAAGAAACCTGTTTTCCATAATCGTCGTAGGGATTAGAGGGACCTGATTTCCCCCGCTACGACTTCCCTGTCATCTATACAGCACTTGTAACTGCGTTTCTAATTGGCTTTTTATAAGTATAAGACTTCAGACAGGGAACTTGAACGAAAAGAAAGATCAATTAATGCAGAGATTCGTTCTGCTGTTTTAAATGCAAATAAAATAATTAACACAAACTAACTTCACAGTTATTTCACTTTGTTCACTGTTTTATCATTTTTTATTACTTAAATACAAAATCTCATGAGGTTAAGGGAGACTTTCCTCCCAAGAATAACGTCAGAATCAGTCATTTCAGTCAGTGAGTCCCAGGATGACGTATGTTTAAATGACAAAACCCTCTATAGCAGCCATAGTAATTATGGTGGTAGCGTAGGAAGAACATTATATGACTTTATAACAGAGCAACAAACTCTGCAGAAATGTCAAACTTTAACTCAGGAGACTGCTGTTCATTTCCTGTTTCCAGCTGTCAGTTTAAATTTGGTTTCTTTTGACCATGAACACGATCACTCCTTAACCACCAAGGTCCCCTTACTTTAGCTAAGTACTTAACTCAAACAAGGGTCTTCTACAAAATCTTACCATAGTGTTGTCACAACAGTTCAACAGTGATTTATTACAGTTTTGGAAGTCACAGACTATTGATGTTAATATGGTGGACTTGTTGGGTTAAGGTCTGGTTTAGGCTTTACCATTACAGTCAATCAGGGGAATAGCATGAAATCTATGGTGGTAATGTGTATGATTTCAGGTAGAAACAAAGGCTCCTTTGGAGATCCCAATTACTTTACAACAGTTACTGTGGGTAGAAAATGGAGCTGAAACATCCTAACCACCCGTTCTGACTTCCTACCTAAGACTTTTTGCAGCAGGATAACAACTTCATTCTACTCTGCGTGTACCTTTATGACTGGATGTAAAGATATGTTGCCATTGGAGGGGACAGTCATTATTCACATGCATGTAAAGAGCGTTTCAAATAACAAGTCTGCAAGTTTTTATCATGAGGGCAGTCTTATTTTTTTCTGTGAATAGTTGTGCATTGCATGATGGGACAGAAGTGTCTATCAACACCACATTTTTAAATATAGTTCATTGTTTTGATCATTTTTCCACAGCTAAAGTCTTGAATCATCCTCTGGAAACTTATTTAGCATAAACTCACCAAACCGCAGACCCTTTAAGGAACTGTCTTTCTTCAGTGTGTAAGCTTGGCTCCTGTTGCCATGGCTTTGCAGTATTTACTGATACACCTCTCCAAACCGATACGTCTATATAAGCTATGACGCCTTTGCTAGGTCGTGTTTCGCCGACCTATTGGAGATGTGTCTTGCAGAAGAAGGCGGTTAATTAGTTAATGTAGTTTGCAGTGCAGGCGAGCTGGTGACACCAGTTCACAGCACCTTGGAGAGAAGTTAAGTGATGCAATTGATCGGGCCAACTGGCAGCGACGCTGTGAGGAGAGGACGCCTTCTGTATGCACAGAGACGTAGAGGCAGAGAGGCTGCCTCTACGTCTCTGTGCATACAGAGCAGGACAGAAACAAACCCTGATGAGCTGGGAATAGTTTAATGGGACAGAGACAGACAAAACTGCAGCTGGCAGGGATCAGGAAATGGACTCAAATGTGCACGGTATAATAATAAGATTATAATCATTAGTTGTTTTTTGTTACAAAACAGAAACACACTGGACATAAATTATTCAAAAACTTGTGTAATCATAAAAAAGAAGTCTGTGTAAAAAATATGCTCCAAGGCTGAAGATAAAAAGATGTCGGCTTTTTGCAGTTTAAGCGTTCAAGTATTGTAACGAGCAATAACAAAGGCACAATTAACAAATAACTGCAGGTTGTGACAATTATATATGAGCATTGTTCCAACTTATTATATTAGTATATTGTTTTTCAAGGATAAATGTCTTTATGCACTTTTAAATTACTTTTTGCATTTGTATTTCTCTTGTCTTTTTCATGAGTATCCACATTTTCTTAGCTGGATTTTAAACTGGAAACTCTGACATTGGATGACAAAAACATAGATGGATCAGTGGTTTTTAAAAAAATCATCGGTCAATTTATATGCTTATATGCAATTAGTTGAGTTTCACTCTGCCATATTGACTGCTTGCATAAAAGTGAAGTCATTGTAGTTTGGTTAGTGTTAAAATTAAGAATTAAAATACATTTATTTATAAAATGTAAACTATTTATTTTTCCAATATATTTTTTCTGATAAATTGCAGGTAGCAGATTTTGTCTAGAATATGGAAAGTAATTCTTGCAGGAATATTCAAGAAAAATCACATTGAAGTATCTGAGTCATCACTGTAAACACTGATAGACAGACTGATCATTATGTTGCATCCCAAACATCAAACAGAAAACATCTGTATTCTGTTACATGTGATTAGTTTCAATGTGTGTCTCATAATTATCTCTTCCTACTGTACTGTCTTTAATATTTTGAATATTACTTGTATATACATATATATTTCTGTCTTTATTGACCCATCTTTAATTTGATAAGAAAAAAATATTTGGTCTCATTAATGTTGCTTTGAAAACTACACTCAAACTGCTAATTGTCTTCTTTTGTAGCTTACAAATGGCATCAAACATGAAATGACTCACTTTTGTAGCAGTGTTTGTAATTGTGATTAAGTTACTAAAAGCTGAAGTTGTTTTCCATTAACTGTATATCTTATTTTTTTCTAATGTTAACTGTTAAAGCCACTGGGGTGACTCAGTCTGTCTTGACACTCAAAGTCTCATGGTCCCATCACAAAGATTTAAAGATCCGCAGTGTCTTCTGTTTGCACAGCCGCTGATCTGCTGAACAGATACATGACTTTACACACACAGAGCTCTCTGTTTGCCTCTGCTGCGTTTTAGCTCTCCAGGGCCCACTTGGATCCAAGTGATGATAGCTATAAAAAAGAATGTATGTTTTGTTTCTTTTATGATGAAGAACTTGATTATAGCTTCTCTGATTCACTAATATTTTTTTTTTCATTACTAATCTTCTGGACTGCCTGAATATACATCTGATCTTATCCTTTTATGTGCTTGAACATACTTAAACACAGGATTAAGACAAATGTTACATCAGATCTTGACTCTGGAAGGAGCTAGCTTAAGATAGATCCCAAGAAAAACGACAAAATCTGTCATCTCAGCAAGTGTCCCAAAACAACATACTGTATGTTAACGTTCAAGTGACAGCGCCCTCTAGCAGCAGTAGTAATTATGACGGGAGCAAATGAGGAAATCAGATGGCGTTGTTTTAGAGCAGCAAAGATCCATGAAGGGAGAAGGTTGAGGTGGACGGATGAATTAACACAGAAGATCGCTGTTCGTTTCCAACATTGTTTTTTTCAAACTGTGACAACGATCGTCCCCTAACCTTAACCATGTGGTTGATATTGTAACCATGACAACAAAGATTCTGTATGTAGTAACTTTAACACATACCACAATGTTTTTTTTTAACCATAACTAATTGCTTATCTTAACCCAAACCATGATCTTTTCCTACAACTAAGTCATTTTTGTGGCTAAACCTTAATGATGGCGATGTCACGTCATAAAAAGTTATTTATTATTATTATTTCAACAGCAATTTGTAAAATTTTGTAAGATACAGACAAATGACGTAATATCTGAGAAGATGATTCTGGGGTGCAACTGCAGTGTGCAGTGAATTAAATTGAACTGAATCGTTTAATTTTGAGGACTTGTTGGGCATCATAGAGTGTGCCTGTTCACAAACACTTAAAGGACGGGTTCACAATTTTTCAAGTTTGTCTAAAAACAATAGTCAGGCACCCAAATGAACATTTAAATTGTTTTTTCTTGCTGTAATCATTCCTTCTGTTCATAACATGGATGTATTATAAGAACTGGATACAGGACTCAAACATGGTGTCTGTTCATTCCTATGAAAGTTGCTCAGTAGCGCATGAAGCCAAAAAATCGGCTTCCCGCTATCAAGCAATTACCCAGATGTTGCTCTCACTTCCTGAACTCTTGGGCCCATAGAGCGTACGCACTAGAGACTCCCACTGGCCGAGCCAGCTAATTTCCAGTTGGCTCTCCGCTAACTTGAATGGAGATTAAATTATTTAATTGCGGGGCTTTCCAGATGTTATCGGACCAAATGGATCAAAAATCTGACAGTAAAACGAGCTCAAAAAAATGTATCCTCTGTTTTACAGCTGCTACCTTTCCATAATTGCGTACGGGTGAAATGGAAACTTAAACCTTTATGTTATTGTCTTAATTATTACTTGATTATGTTATATTGCCTTTATTACCAAAGCTCACTAAAACTTTGTACTCTCTGCTTCCCGTGTGAAAATGGTCCCAACAGGTACCATCAAAGGTGAGCTGTGGGGCTCGGTCATTGTAACTTTACTGCTCATTAAACAGAAGCAGAGAGGGAAAGTTCTTAGGGAGGAAAAGCAGATAAGGATTCGGCTTTCAACTCTTAATTCTCAGAAGACTGAGAGAAACTCCCCGGAGAGATGGTGAATTAATTAAAAGAAACCTATTAGGGTGACGAATATGGAAGGATGGTGACGTACGCGGCTGTACAAATACAGACACTGAACTTCATACAGTATCTCTTCAGCCCAGCAAACTGGGAGATCTGCATTTGCAAATGTGAACTCTGTTACTTGCAATAAAACTCTGAAAGACAAACAGAAGTTGTAATTACACTGTTTGGCCACTATGTCAAATTAGCCTCACAGCCTGGCCCTCTTCCTCGGGGCTTGATTCATACTGACCATTAGAAGATCCCTTCATAATGCACTTACAATGTAAGTGATGGGGGACAAAATCCACAGTCCTCCATCTGTACAAAAATATATTAAAAGTTTATCTGAAGCTAATATGAAGCTTCAGCGTCCAAATGAGTCAAATCAAGTAGATATCTTTCAACGTTACAGTCTTTTTAGTGCCAAAGTCCTTCTTTTTGTTACTATACTTCCACCGCAGCTCAACAGGGAAACACTGTCCTATTGAAAAGACTGTAAATGTGTCAGATATCCACTTGATATGACTAACTCAGACTGCTGAAGCCTCATATAAGCTTCACAACTTTTAAATGACTGTGTGGACACAGTGTGGATTCTGGCCTCCATCACTTACACTGAAAGCACATTTGAAGGATCTCTTAATATCCAGTATGAACAGGAGGAATGATTACAGTGAAAACTGTTCATATGGACACCTGACTGTTATTCTAAGACAGACTTAGTAAAATTGTGAACGTGTCCTTTAAGACCTGGTCCTACGCCACATCATACAACATAGTTTGTTTTAAGCATGATGAGACCTTTAGACTTGGAGTCACTGAATTTTTTTGGAAAGAGATTTGTGTCACCTTGTAATAACTTTTGCTTTTTCTCTTTCTCTTTTACATCACTTTGTGATACTTTTTGCATTTCCCTGAATCTACATTTATGGAGAAAAGCACAGTTGAAACATTAGCTACAGTCACTGTTTCAGAGCCATTTTTTGTGATAGCTGGAAATCATATTTTCACAATTTGTAGATTTATTGAGGTGATGAGATGTTTTTCTTTTGATTTATATCAACGTAATAGCATTTTGAGCAGTTATATTTAGATTTATTGTGGTTAATCATGTGATGATGATCAGCTGTGATAGAAGGAAGGGTGGCACTGAGTCTGAGCTTCTTCAGCAAACGTACGTAGAACGGGGGCATCAGTACAGTCTTTGACCTCATGTTAGACTGAGAAATGTTTGTTGTTTTGTTTGTTAAAAGTGAGAATAAATCAGCTAAATAAAAGCAACAAAGTCAGCAGCTGCAGTGTTGAACTATTTAACATCTGAATCAAGAAGTGGCTGTGAATACATCATGAGAGGATGAGTTTTATATGCTTTATTAGGCCAACGTAAGTGTTATTCATATGAGACAGGGCTGATGATGCTGATGACCAGACTTACATGTACGTCACAGTTATTATGAATCCTGCGGGTATAATTACTACAGTACAACAGCTATTAACTACTACTTTTAATTTACTTTTTTCATCAGTGACTCCATTCCCAATCTTCCCTTTGCAGGAACTTTTGTTTTTGTTCTGTTTTCACTCTGAAAACATATTTTAAATTATCCGACCGCTCCATTCCCTCGCCACATTAGGAAAACATTTTGTAGCATTAATCACTCAGTGCTGACATTGCTTTCACACCCACACTGTAGATGAATCGCTCCACAGACAAATGGCTGCAGCAAGAAAACTTCCATCTGGAGACTCAGGTAATTCAATGACCTCCTTTGGTTCTCTTTCGCTCTCCATCCCTCTTCCCTCTCTCTCTCTGCTGACTCATAAGTGGTCACCAAAGCCAAATCCCCCGGTAATAACAGCAGAGGTACAGTCAGAAGCCTCGGCTACTGAGGCAGATATGGAGCTGGAGTAGCAGAGAAAGAGAGAGACGCTGAGGGAGACATGAGATAGGAGGAAATGAAAAAGTACAGAGGGAAGAGGAAGAAAAAAAATCTGAAAATGGAGACAAAAGAGAATGGAGAAAAGGGGTTGAGAGATATAAGATGGTGAAAGAGGAGCAAAGGTGGAGCAAAGTGTACTCAACAGGAAGAGAGAAGGGTCAGGAAATGGTAAAATTATGAGAATGAGAAAACCAACAAGATTTTCTTACTGTGATTTCCTGAAAGCAATTTGTCATTTGTCATTTTTAAATAAATAAGTTAAAGGTGGAAAAAGCTAGAGTGCCCCAAACTCCTTGGTGTACACATCATGGAGGACCTTTCCATGGACCACCAACACCAGCTCTTTGGCTCAGAGATCCCAGCTTCTTACGGCAGCTGAAGAAGGTGAACCTTCCTCCTCCCATCCTCACCACCTTTTACAGAGGAACTGTTGAGAGCGTCCTCGCCAGCTGTATTGCCGTCTGGTATGGGACCTGCCACGCCGCCGATCGCAAGGCTCTACAGAGTCATGCAGGCAGCTGAGAAAATCATTGGTGTCTCTCTCCCCTCCATTCAGGTTCAGTTTTCACACACACTCTGTTCTGAAGGCCTCCAGATTTGTGGAAGACCCCTCCCCACCCCTCACACTTGCTTTTTGTCCCTCTGTCATCCGGCAGGAGGTTCAGAAACATCCGTACATGGATTACCAGGCTGTGCAACAGCTTTTTCCCCCCAGGCAGTCAGATTGCTGAACTCACTGCTGCCCCCATCCATTCATCTCAACCTGATCTCCATCCCTCCCCTTACATCCCACTAGTGCTCTTATTTATACCAAGGAAACGCAGCCACATCCATTTTTAGCAGTTTATTTATATTTTTATTATATTTATTCATTCAACATGCAGCCATTGGCACAGTGCACTTTTACATTTCTCCATTATTGATTGTTCTTGTCCTTTTGATATGTGACTTGTCTTTTGCTGACTTGTTATATTGATGTGTCGTGTTTGTTCTTAATCCAAATATCTTTTTGTAGGTCTTTTGAGAGAAATGAAATTTCATCCTACTGAATACCTTTGCTGTGTAGAGTTTGGACAACAATAAATTTGACTTGAACTTGCAGCCTGGTCACCAGAATAAAATGATGGCAATGAACTTTTCTGCAAACATGGTTTATATCTACGGTTCAACACAGGTAATATGTAGCATATTAACATTTCAACAATACGTATCCTATCAACATTTCTAAAGTGATGTACTTCACATGACATCTATATGAGCTAACTTACTTATCAGGAGGAGGAGGGGTCAGTGGATGGTTAGGAAGTTTCTTGGTGCAGAGAGTTGGAAATCAGCAGAGAGCACGGTTCAAGACCACCTTGAAACAAATGCCCGCTTCCCGTTTCAGCCGTATGTTTTTAGCGAGACGTCGGGACATTTGCAGCCGTTTTTATTTTATTTTTTATTTTATTTTAACCCAAACCATGATCTTTCCCTAACCCTAACCATGTGGTCTTTGTGCCAAAACCTACCCAGACTTTAACTGTAGCGTTGGCAAACTTGACTACACAGAATTTCTTGGAAATCTCATAAATGTTGCGCTTTCTACCAGATGTATGTGATGTAGAGATGTAGCTTTACAAGATGAGAGTGTACAAGTAGTACGGGACAAGACACAACAAATTGAGATGGGATCAAAGATCGCAAGACCAAACAGAACTCAGTAGCCATCTAGTGGTACAAAACCATCATTACACAAGACAAGATGCTAAAATCAGGCTGTACATTACTATAAAATGTATAAAGAGTTTCCTGCCAAACCGAAAGGAATATTTGTCCCAAACTGGAGGACACAAGATTGAAGACCAGAAGTAGTTTGATATTGAAACAGTAAAAAGTGGGTTTAGAGTTTGGCTGTGCTAACATTCATCATCAACTTTGCCAGGACTAAAATCACTGCAAAAAGAACCAACCATTCATCATTTCCCGTCATTTCTAAATGCAAAGAAATGCACTTTAAACCCCTAAATGAAACATATCCAGCCAGAGAATATATTAAACTTTACTTGTGAATATTTGACTGAAATGTTCAGGGTACAGGAACCAGTTTGATTCATACTTTACTTGTGATGAATACCTCCTTGTCTTTGTGGGGTTTCATTATTGCTGTGTTTTCTTATTCTTATTCTACTGTGTTTTTATCTTCTATTTGGAAAAGAGCTGTTCTTGCTCTTGGCAGGCAATGTTTTTAAAATTATTTGTAATTTTATGTGCTTAAACTGAAATATATTTGCTTATTCTTCACCTTTAGCTAACTGCTCTATGTGACAAAAACAAGAGGATTCAAAATATGCTTTTGTCATATTTTCATGTTGTCATTGTCATTTCATGGTGGAGGACGAAATCGTTATTCAAACCCAAAGCACATAAACTGCCTTTTGGGGTTTTCACTTTTTCCCACAAAATTTCATGAGTCTGCGTCTGAGCGTCTAACCCAAAGCTACTGAAAGACAGAGTGGAGATAGACTTGATATGAGTTAACAGAGAGATGAAACATTCAGAGCGATCTGTGGGAGCTGTAGCCTGTAGCTCTGCTGCATACAGAGAATATAATAATATAATATTTAGATTCTGAGAGAGTCTCCTCTAACAGTAGATTATGAACTGTCTTTAGACCCCACAGGAGACCGTCGCCTTTGATTAGCTCAAACTTTACATTTTGCGAACTGGAGTCAGAACTAGCCACTAGCTATTAGACTATCAGTGCTTTTAGTATTCAAACTCCCACTCGACCCACAACCCGACCCCCCCTTTTCTAACTCGCTGCAGGACTGTATAATTGCATTGTATATCACCAGTGAAAGCCAGGCAGTCAGAAGTACCATGAAACGGCCTTCACTTTCATTGTAATTCCATTCAGATGGCTGCATTTTGTTTTTCATTACTCTCTCGCAGGCTGCATGCTCACTAATTACAAAACTGAGTCAGTTGTAGGTCTCAGTCCGACTGTTATATTCATCTGGAGTAGACTGCAATAAAAAGAAAAGGTGTTGGCTGTTACACTTCTTTTAAATTGTAATTGGAGTTTAAGATCTCTGACATTTAAAGCAGCTATAATCAATATTTTATGACAATACATAATGTCAAATGCATGGCTCCTAGTGATGAACCTACAGAGAATTATCAGCGACTCTGCAACTAACTTCAGCTTTAAATCGAGCTTCAGCTCATTGTTTAGTTGTTCAGCTGCAACTTTACTGTTTCTGATCCCTCTAAATGCTCTGATAGCGTCGTTTTGACTACTTACTGTATAACATATATCTAACTGTTACTTCCAGTGCCAAGGGTTAGCATTGACAGACTGACACACTGCTAGCATGACTAAATATGTGTTTCCAGCTCATTCATCATTAATGTGGTAACACATATTTAGGTGTATTTTACTTATTTTAATGATGTTATTTTATACCTTTATTTAGTGTATAGTAGCAAAAGGAAAACTGCACCAATCCTGCTGCTTCACTACATAAACAAGAAAAACCGTTTTTGCTATATATGTGCATGCAGTTGTCAGTGAATATATTATAATCATTTAAATACATAGACAGTCTTTAAGAAGTTGGGAGGAAGTATCTAAATATTTGCGCTGTGAACAAATTAGCAATGGCAAGGAGTTGTTGTCATCTTCATCACTGGATGAGGAATCTGAAGAAGTTCTGTACAACTAAAAAAAATGAATCCACTCGGCCTGGATACTCCTGGTACGTGCTGATATTTTGAATCTAACTCTGCTCCGGCTGGAACCCTGGAGGATTGTAGTGCTGCACACAGGACCGTCACCTATGTGCTCTTCAAACATTCAAATTTTATCAGCTGAAAAAAAAAGTGAATGGAGAGGAAACACTGAGGGATTATAATTATGTCATTAATAAAACATGTATTATAAATAAATGAAGAGTGGCAGGAGATAAAGAAAAATGATTAGAGACTGTGATCTAAGTGTTGGAAAGTAGACACATCATATACTGACAATTTCAAATACTTTATAATGACTGCTTTTGTAGCAGAGAGCAGAGCAGATAGTCTGTCAGTAAGTTAACAGGCCTAAACCCTCACTACACAGCAACAAGCTTAGTAAGAGCATGAAACAAGAGACACAGATAAAGAGGGAGATTTGTAGTTTTACAGCCAAAATAGTATTTTATAAAAGCTCAAGAGGAGCGGGGAGGAGACAGACAGAGCCATAAAGGATGGCATGGAAAGACTGTCTGCAGGGGAAGGAAATGAGCAACATTCATTCACACAAAGAGGCAAAGAGAGAGAGAGAGAGGAAGGGAGGAAGGGAGGGCTGGCAATAGACAGAAAGAGAAGGAGAGAGAGAGAGAGAGAGAGAATGGGAGGAAGACCAGAGGGGGAAAAAATGGCAGAAGATTCAGGACAGAGTGATGGAGGAGAGGAGAGAGGGAGATAAAAGTCGCTGAGGGGCCGGCTCTTATACCATCCATCTCCTCGGTGCTGCTGCTGCAGAGAGAGAGAGAGAGAGAGAGAGAGGCAGTCACTGGCTCGGCCATCAAGCACTTATTGACAGTACTGCAGCAGCCACACACACACACATACACACACACACACACATATACACACACAGTACTACAGCCATTACGACAGGCTTAAAGCTCTCAGGCAGGCCAGAGGGAGAGCAGAGCACTCTCTACCACTAGTGTAGCTGAAAGGGAAACGTTCCCTCACCTCTTATTAGAAAAGGCAATTTTCTTGTTTGTGAAGCCAAAAAAAAAAAAAAAATTCAACCACAAAAAGTAAATTACTCTTGGACCAGGCTGCTTAGAACTCACTTTATCATTTTAGTGTAATTTTAGTCTTCATTACAGTAATCTGGCTTTACTTTACTGTCAAGAAAAACATCAGGAAACTGTTCAGCTGAGGTGAAAATGATGAGGACAAATGTTCATACTTAACCTTGGAAACTCAAGGTCTATGATGAGCCTCTTCTAGCTTTTAACAGCATGTCAGGATCTTCTTCAGATCAAGTGAAGTCATGGAGTTGACCATGACAACCGTTCCACGTCATGGATACGTCAAAGATAACGCAACATTGTCTTTAACAGGCAAAGTGTATCCGCATGTTTCCATCCAAGATCAAAACAAGACTGCGTTAAACCCGAGTGGCTTATTGAGATAAGATTGTTCATGTCTCTGACAACTTTCACTGTTTATTTAACCCTGCATTAGTTTACACAGTTGTATACTGTATGTGCAACTTACTGATAGCAGCCAAAGATGGTCAATATCGCTGAAACAACGTGTATCACAACTGTGAGTGTTTAGGAATGTATTTGACAATCCAACAATATTCATTTAAAATGAACCATTCTATATTTATTGGCACCTTAATGCCTACAGAAAATCTGCAGACATGAGTAGAGAAATTAATTAAAGTCTATCTGGATTTTCCTGTTGTGTGTCCTGGAATTTATGAATCTCTGATGTAATTTTTTTGATTTCATCCTCTGCTTCATTAGTTTGAATTCTTTGAGGTCAGACTTGTCATGGCTGCTGCTGATCGACCTTCTTCTCCTCCTTCAGCCTCCAGCTCCAACAACAAGAGACGTTTTCACGCCTCCTTGCTGCCTTGTCTTTTCAGACCCTCCTATGTCCCCCACCTGTCCAGTAGCTTCCCTACCTGACCATCCACCTGATCCCAACAGCTGTTTCCCATTAACTTTCCCAGTATATTTAGCCCTCACTCAGTCTTTGCCACTTGCTGCTTACCAGCTGCAGCTGAGCCTTGGAGGACCGCTCACTTTCCTGCCTTTGCCCTTTTGGTACTGTTGTTCATTCAGACTGATCTTTTGTTGTCGACCTCTTGACCGAGTAAAGACCGTATATCCTACTCTGTCTCTGTTGTCTTCATTTGGGACCGAACTCAGTGCTCGTTCAGGAGGAGCAGGTTCAGTCAAGCCTCCAGTTCCTCTGAAGGACAAACCTTCATGTGTTGAATCCTTCGAAGCATCCAGCTCCTGAACTGGGACACGGATCTCTTTTTAATGCACTTTTTTTTACCCCTTTTCATTTGTTCTTTCTCTCTTCTTGAAGGTGAAACAGGTTTTTTTGGACATGTGTTGGTTGCCAGAGATGTGTCGTTGCATTTGCATCTCTTTCTCTCTGTCTCTGTAATGCTGCTGCTGGTCCTATTCCTTCTCCTCCTTCTCCTCTGTGAATCCCCCCCCTCTTGCTCATTTCCCAACCTCATTCTGTCACTCGCCTCCGCCCGCCTGGCCCGGCCCCACATATACATCAAAGCCGCACTATAAAGATGCTGTGCAGCCAGCATGGAGGCACTATTGGCAGCACTATAATGGAGACAACAATTTATGGTCCGCATCAGGTGTGTGTATGCATTTGTGTGTGTGTGTGTGTGTGTGTGTGTATGCGCACGAGTGTCTTTGAGGGATGGCACGTGATCTAATAGACTTTTCCTAATTTAGATCAGAGACGGGGAGGAATGAAATGCTAAAGGTGAAGCTTTGAATAATAGAAAGTGAAGAAAGAAAAGTAGCAATAAGTGAGTGTTTCACAAATGGTGCCATACGGCTCCAAACAGCAGGAGGGTGCTGTGCTGAATACACCGGCATCCTCTTCATTTTCTATACAGGAAGTCACATAAACATTTGTAAGACCCCGACTGGATAGATCAAACTATTCAGCTTTTTAATGAGTCACAGATAATTGTTGTTTAAATTATCTTCTTCAATATACGCATCATGTAATCATTAGACTGTTTATGAAACTCCTTCACAGCCTGGAATAAAAGTCAAACTATCAATGAATCAAGATAGAAACAGGGATGAAAAGCATAAATACAACACTTTACCTTTCTTTTATTGATACATCAGGCATAAATACACAGGGTTCAGCATCAGTCTGTATAGATGTCTTTCTCAGAATCCTCACAGCCCACTATCAGCACGATGTTTTGTATCGCTTCACATTACGTACAATTCAATCAGGACCCTCACGCCAAGATTTTAATTCTTTATTGTAACAACATGCATTAGTTCGGCAGTGTGACTCTGCTTACGTGATGCTCTGGAACAAAACTGAGCAAGTTTGAACAGAGACTGTCTCCCGCAGAGCCTGAGATACACAACAACTGACAACAACTAAATGCCAATACAGCGGGAGGCTGGAGGATGGGGGGGGGGAGTGAAATTCTGTAGCAGCGAGAGCAGAACTCAGCGTTGTTGTAGGCAGACTGAACGGGTGCCAAATGTTTATATAGGCCACCTATTGAGAGACACGCATGAATGGAGGGTTTAGGGAACATGTGACTATAAACTACAGACTTCTGTGCCTGCCTGAACTACCACAAAGCTCCATGAAGTAAATATTGGTCTAACAGTCGAAGAGCAACTACATCTGGCTCTGAAAACTGCACCTCCCTGCATCTCATACAGGGGCGCCTTAACAAAACTTTAAGCCCTGGAAAACTTTTGCTGCTGCTTGGTAACGCGCCGCCATATCTAAACACGGGGTACTGATGTAAATCATGTTTTTACAAAGATTGTTGAAGCACAGCGAGAGGATTCACTCCTCACTGAATCACAGGTAACTTACTCTCCTACATCATGTTTACTGTGTTTTTGTTTTGTTTTGTTTTTTTTAAGCTCATGTCTCATGAGACCCCTGGTCCTCTGTTGGAGGCCCAGGACCGGGGGGCTTAAGCCCCAGTAAGCCAGTGCATTAAGGCACCACTGATCTCATAAGGCTATTGTCACTGATATCAGGATGAGCTGTGTCCCGATTCAACGCATTACAAGGTTCAAGGTCCTTATCTGCTGGTAATGAAATACTCAGGCTTCAAGCTCTCCCAACACCATAAAAGATATAAGAAAGTAACATCTGAGGACATATTTTTAAAATTAGCTCAACAATAAAAAATATTTAAGTTCATAATAGTGAGAATACAATGTAAACACTTCAACGTGATGTTAGTATGTGTTCTTTACAGGACAAACAGCTCAGACTGAACCGGTTCCTTCTCTCCAAATGAGAAGGTTTTATTTCGCAGAGAGCAGGACTAATGGTGCATTCAGGCAAATAAGTGTCCAGATTGTTAAAAAAGACCGAACAGTCAAGTTCATACCCTGTTTACATTATTTACATCCTGGAGTGACTTTTTCATTGGTTCAGGTCTTAATAGAGATTGATGACCAGCTGAACACAAACACCTGGGAAATGCAACAAGATCGCATGATATTGTGATTGTAAGATTAGAATAAGGCCACAATTTTAAAACAATCTTTATTCCATAATGTGATGTTTTTCAAAAGGATCAAGGATGGGATTTTCACATACAAGTAAAACCAAATATCTTTCATTTTTTCTAGTATTTCTCATTATTAAGGTGAAAATTTTACCTACCTTAAGGTACCTTAAGAAATACATTGTTTGAGTTTATACTTTAGAAACATTGACAGTCTAAATCAGAACGGGTGAGTTTTAAATGGAGGAGAGATGGATGTAATGAGGTATGTGGAAGATAAAGAGAAATACTAGACGAGGACCTCCAGACTCCCTGGTCGGTCAATCTTCCACTTGCTCCGCGGGTTGTTTTAATGTGCGTCTCATATGTTCCGGTAGATTTTGTTTATCGTATGTACTATGTGACATGCTTCGCTGCAAACCCAATTTCAAGGACAATAAAATCTCAAACTAGATTTAGTGCAAGAGACAGTCAGAGAGGAACTGTACGGTGCTAAAGGTGAATTGCTGAATAATGGAAGAACTCGGGAGCCGAGAGACGGATGGTATGATGGACAGGAAGAGATAAAGGTAGGGGAAAGAGCGAGAGAGAGAGAGAGAGAGAGTACTGAGGAGGGCAGTCTGGTGTCATGAAATGTTGGCAAATGAGTTCAGTATGTTGGAATGCAAAGAGCCACGTGTATGAAAACAGAGAAATGTATTTCTTTATTCAGGAAAGAATTAGATGGAGAATTGTTTTACTTTAAAACAGAGTAATAAAAACTTGTGGAGTTCTGAAGCAGCAATATACAGTATAAAACCAGATATTCTTAACTTCAGGCCTGGTATCTTGGGTTTTAAGAAAAATAAGCCTATGTTAAACTATCTCTTTTTACCTAAGATTAATATGCATGATAAACATTTGCATGTTAACACGCTAAACATTATTTGCTAACCATAGCAATGCTTTCTGTTAGCATACTGGCATTTAGTATGTTAGAACATAATATGCTAACATGCTAAATGTACTTATTTGTTACAAACATTAGCATGGTAACATTTGTTTGATTTGATTTATTGATTGGGACAGTGTGCAGATTTAAACATTAAAGATGCACTGCATTGGCGTTAGCTCGAATCTAATTTGCATCCGTAGTCCCCCACAATCAAAACATACAAAACACATAGAACACACCATACAAAATACAAAGCTACACACAACAGCACATCACATACACCCACAATGTCAATTAGAAATCAATAATGTAAACTAGACTCAGGCCTGTGTTTGTGTCTTACTTTACTAAACATTACCAAAACCCTACAACTGACCTTAATTAAATCACTAAACTTAATTTATGGTGTTGCCTCACCACACCTCCCTCCTGCAGCTCTGTAAATGCTTGTTGTGTTTTAAATAAAATGATCCTCTGTCCCCGCTTCCTTCTGCTGAACGACAAACAGGACCAGAATAACAGTTTCTCCTAATTCACCGACCAACTGCTGGACAACCATAGTTAGCGGTCAGCGGTCCGTGCAATCGCCCAAACACACACACACACACACATTTGTTCTATACTTGTGAGTATTTGCTTGACCTTAACCCTGACCTTAACCACCACTACTACATGCCTTCCCCAACCTTTACATCCTTTACACTGACCCCAAGCAAATCTAATTCTAACCACGTCTTAACCCTCAATAGAGTTTTATACTCAAACTTTGTTGCATAAAGCTTTGTGCTCAGAACTGGAACAGCCTTGGTTATTTTTAAATGTAATTTATTAAGAAATTACAGTGAAAGTAAGGGAATAAATAAGAGGCTAGACAATGTGTTGTATTAGCTTGGAGAAGTAATGGTTAGTAATGGACAAAATAAAGCAAAAATACAACCTCCGGTGTATCCTCAGGATGGGTTTGGGTCTCATATGTGCCAGTAATCCTGTCCAACAATCTACAGAACACTCTGTTTGTTCTGTGGTTTCTTCAATAACGACACCATAGTTTAACTTGAAGATGAGATTGTTCTCTATATGTTACTTCAGTTAATTACATATTTACAGGAGACGCTGTCTGTACATATGCAGTTCACCCTCTCTGCTCACGCTCCATCTGATAGGCATACAAATGAGAACAGGTAAATCATCGTTTGCTCTTATCATTACATACTCCACTGTCCTATTTCCCAGCACTGATGCCTGCCGTAATTCAAAACTTAATTTAATCCATCGATTTGTATTTTTCAAGATATATTACACACGACACAGCGAGGTATCTGCAGAGTTGGATTATTATTTTTCAATCAATTCTATCCAAGACATTTACTCTCAAATACTGGAAATCTACATATATGCTGACACTGCTACATATTAGTGATTGAAAAGAACAAATTAACTCAATTTGAAACTGTAAGGGGAGAGATATTCCAAACAATGAGCAGAAAAGTTTGAGGTTTTTGGGTTTGTTTTATTATTTGTTTATTGGGTTTTTTGTTTGTTCATTTTTTTTTGTTTGTTTGTTTTTGAGGCCCTGAACTTCTTGTTTAATTGAGTGGCTGTACTTCATAGAGATGACATGTATTCAAACACTTATGTATGACGCATGTTTATGGCCAGTTATACGTATCAGATATGAAGACAAAGGTTGAGTTTGTTTGTTTGTTTTATAGGTGCATTGTTTGTTTGTTTGTTTTTTTGGTTTGTCTTGTTTTACATTAGAATTGTGAATAGTCATTAGAATGATGTGTTTCTGTATGGTAGGTTAAGTGTAGATTGTATATACTTATATAAATACACTGTCTAACAGCTCAGGTCCCGCCTGTGCGATATATTGTTTATATTTGTTATCGATTTCTCTCTAATTTTGTCATCCTGTTCTGCTTTATTGGTCTCTTCTGTACACCGTCCTGGAAGAGGGATCCCTCCTCCTCCCATTTTTTCCCCATTAAAGATTTTATGGGAGTTTTTCCTTATTTGAATCAAGGTCTTGTATTGCTGTATATATTGCAAAGTGCCCTCAGGCAAATTTGTGATTTGCAATATTGGGCTTTATAGATAAAAATTGACCTGACTTGACTTATGCTTGACACATAATTGCAACCCAAAGTGTATTTTTACACTTAAAGTCATCTTTCTTCCATTTTTATTGGTTCTCACTCTCCCAAAATGTCCTCACTCTCAAGGTCTGAACCTTGAATCAGCTCTCACAAAGATAAGTCTGCAAGAGAACACACACAACTGTGCACATACACACAAAGATTCATGTACACACTGGGGATGTGCAGAGATCCCAGTATCTGTATTTGTATCTGTATTTGTTGAGGCAGCAAAACTATTTGTATCTGTATTTGTATTTGAATGAAAGTGGAAAGAGACTTAAAAATCCTGTTTTTGTTTTTATGACACTTTTAATTTTAGAAAATTAAAGTGTTCATGAATAAACTACCTTACGAAGGAGGTCCCCACATCGGGTCTTGAACTGGTTTCTCCCAGATCATAGATGACTGTGCTGATTGCTGAGCTAAAACTTAACTCATTGCCTCATTGCAGACAGACCTCTACCTATTTATACACCCATAACACAGAGACAGCACAGCGTGTAATGTGTAGGGATCAACTTCAAAGGCAATTATTGCTTTGCACTTTTCATTTATTGCCTATTTTTTACAACCTAACTTTGTGGAAAGGAGAAGTGGAACAACAGGTTATGGAGAGTCCTTTGGGAGCACTTCGCATGTGTCAGTAGCTCAGCTTTATCTCTGGGGAAAACCCCCAACAAATAGTTTTTTAAATATTTGTATGAAACAAATATTCGAATAAAACCCACTATTTGTGCTTTGCTGAATAATGTATTTGTATTCGGGCACACCCATAGTACACACTCATATAGTGAGGTACACACATGCAAGCTTAGAAGCACATAGATATACACATACACATACACATCACTACTCTGTCACGCTCAATATAAAACACACTTAAACACACAGAAAATTACTGTATGCACACACACACACAAATGCATGTAGGCATACTGGAACACACACACACACAGGTTAGTCATATACTCATAAGTGCACATACACAAATGCATGAATATTGTATAAGCAAATAACTTAACCCGATGCACATTTACACACACACACACCAAACATAGTGTCACCCACACATGACCGTGTGAAGCCATGCATATACGCACAAGCACCTAAACATTCACACACACATAAACACACAGATACACACACACAGTCACAGATGAACATACATACCCATAAATACAAATACAGTCAGGAAACACACAAACAACACGTACACATGTACGGAGGCAGAGAGCCGTGACACACAGGTGCTGATGCAGCTTAATGACCAGAATAATTTAAAATACTTACACCCCCCCGCACGCACACACACACACACACACACACACTCCTCTCACACTCCACCACCCACAGCGCTTAAGCCTCCACGCCGTCTCAGCTCACATGAATTTTTAAAGGATCGCTTTTATTACGCTTTGGTTTTATTTGTGAGCAATAACGGCATGGTGAATAATGCCCTCGTCCGTCTCTGAGTAGCTATTCCAGCAGGGAAGTTTATGAGCGTGCACGCCGCAGCCTGACGTTCGGAGATATTTGCTGAATGGCAATTAGATTTCAGCACGACTGTTGGTTCGCATCTGAAGGTGCAGCAGTGATGCAGAGATGTGACACGGAGGAATGTTGTGGTTAATGTTCACGCTGCAGTGTGTGCTGGAGGTGTGTTTCCCCTCAACACTGAACAGAGATATGCTGTGGAGGGTTTGAAGAGTGGACAAAGTAATAGGAACACCTAAAAATCTATTATAATCCAACACGACATCCCTGCAATCAAAGTGAAGGTTCTGATGCATCGGACAGATGTTGAATCAACTCTATCTTAATGTTTGAGCCTGTGGCTTACCGTGTAGTTTGTATTATCAGATGTTCCTATTATTTAGTCCACTCCTTCTATATGCAGCAATGTTATAAGAATGAATATAAAAGGGAAAGATAAGAAAAGTTTAATTTCTTCCCTCCTGAGAAGGTGGCAGACAAAACACATTATTAGCCTGCATGAAGCAAAACGTCTCAGTGATTCTTGAGCCGTTTGTCTTATGCCAAAAAAATATTCTATCTTATAATTAACTTATCCTTTAAAAAAAATACAGAAAAAAGCATTGATAAAGACAGAAATGAGTCTGAAGTATACTGAAAAAAATGTGTGCTGGTGTAGCACTTTTGCAAAAAATGTTTTTGTGCACTTCAAACTGAGCGACCTGGAGGGCAGACAGACGTCCTTCAGGGAGGAGACATCAGATTATGACATGAGCTACAGTCATGTTACATTAAGGTGTGACTGACCCACAGAAGATCACATTCCTGGGAATCCTCAGCAGTACTAACTCACAATACTGTTTGTTGTTTTTTTGGGGGGTTTTTTGTTTTGTTTGAGTTTTGTGTTTTTTTGCTTTCGTGTATGTACACGCATTATGTTTTCTGTAGTTCCATGTGGATTTTATTGTTGAGTTTTATGTATTTTAAAGCTCATCTAGAGAAAACTAGCTTAGACTATAAATGCTGTGGTATGTGGCATTAGCTCATGCTGTATGCTTGTCTCTATACAGATAAACATTCAAAAAATAAACAACATAACTCAAACATATCTTTGGCTCGTCTTTACAGCTATTTCTTGCTACCCATCAGCCAACATACAGTATAAAAACTAAACTACAATCAGCTGATATCAGAGGCTTTGCTCATGACTGATGATGAACTGATGAAGTCACTCCTCATCATCTCTACATGTGTCAAGGATGGTGAAGTTTCAACTTGACAAAAAAAGTGTTAATACGTCAATTATTGTGTAAATCGCAAAATATCCGACCAAGACACTTACACTAACCTGAAAAACTCTACACTGACAGGATAAAGAAAAACTTATTTTATTCTACATCTACTTCAAAATTGTATCAAACATCCTCTGAATTGCTGCAGTCTCCTCCTGCATGATGTGAAAACTAAAAAATATTACCCAAGAAATTACTAATTTGTACATTACACTTATTTCATCCCCTCAATTCAGTAATTTCACCTCAAATTACAATACAAATTGCATCTCATAATGAAATTACTTTACGCATTAAGCCTTCAGTTATTCATTCCACCAGTCTAATTTTAGAGTTTGGATTTAGATACGTGGAGTTTTTCCTTGTAAACACACTATTTTGCTATCTTTGACATTCCTCCGTGTCTTCCACAAGAGGAGAGGGCAGATAAAATTATGTCAGGGCACAATTTAGTCATTTCGGGGGTGCAAAATTAGTGATTTCACGGTATGCATTAGTAAAAGAGGGAACAAAATGAGTATATAGAGCATACAAATATATAATGTGAGAGTTATTTGTGACTTGAGGACACAAAAATCCCCCCATCAACACTTTCTGGTCTCACTATCAGATACAGTTCATTTATACCTGGAGTTTAGCCAGTCTACTAGGGGAGGTGAGGAAGTGTCTGTCATTCACCTCCAGAGTGCTCCAGTGTTTCCCAGCGGGAGTTTGAAGCCATTCACATATTTACAACCCAGGCCAGAGCAAAATATAACGTAGCACACGCTGTAGCATTCGGCGCCAAGTTAGACCCCAGAGGTGTCATACTGTACGTCAGCGGCTTCCCGGCAAATGTTCAATTACTGTGCTCAGCATCCCCTGGAGTGCTGCATGATTGCCCCTTTAAGAGAAGCTATTTGATACTGTACATTACACAGGGAGCCATAGGACATAGCTCATAGCAGAGAGGAACACTGGGCAAACAGGATGCAGAGCGACTATCGAGAAGGGGGAGAGAGGAGAAGTTAATTTACTGCTTCAAACCTCTACTGCAGGACTCTAAACTGCAGCACGACTGCACCAACAGGAGAGGGATGCTTTTTGTTTCCCGTATGAGGAAATGACGGTGGTGTTATCCACGATCAGTCATGATTCATGATCTCTCAAGTAACATACAGTACAAAGGGTAGTCAAAAGTCTTGAAATAAGTATGACTTTTTAAACCTTATGTAGTGACTGTTTGCTACCCTTAAACAGCCACTGAGGGGCTGCTGTAGATGGTCAAAGTTCGTATTTATTGTACAGTCTCTCTTACAGCTCTCCAGTACTGTTCAGGATAGTCTTCTTTTGTGTAAACACAAAAGAATCAGAGAAAATAAAGACCAGAGCACGGTCAAAAACTGTATACCTCTCATACAAATTAGCAAAACACCTGAAACTCATCAACCTCAACCTCCCTTAAGTACACCTCTCACTTCACCAAAACCAAGGAAGCGCCACCTGGTGGTCGGAGGTGTGCACTTAACACATACATACATACAACTGAAAATGGCTCTTTCACCTTATAATGTTCATTTTTAAGAGGATGAGTCTGGTGTTATTTTATCTTATTGTTATTACAAAGAAATCCCATGAAAAAAAGCCAAAATCAACAAATTGTTCCTACTAATAAGTATTATTTGTGTAGTCAGAGTCTGATAAACTGTGCCGAAGGTTATGCCTCTTTACTACAACACTCCTTTGAATAGAACTTTATTGTCCAACCAGGGTATAACATTAAAATTTGGGTATATTTTAGTGCTGTTTCTTTTGAATTTTACACTAAAAAAATACTTTAACTTTGGAAGATTTCCACTTGATTTGACTAACTCTGACTGCCAAATTACTTTTTGAATACATTGTTGCACAAACTGAGTTGTGAGGACGGTGGGTGCAGTGCTAGTCGTCCTTGAAAAACCACGCTGTGTGTTTGGGTTTGAACATTTTTTATTATTTGTGAAGGGGGGGGTTAATAGGTTGGTCTTTTAAAAACAAAAAGCAATATTTTGGTCCAAAATGGATATAAAACTCATCATAAACCTCAATACATTTTGTCTGTCACCGCTTGTTGCACTCAATATGATATCCTGTTGTTTATGTGACCATTTGGGTGCCTGAAATGATCCTAACCTATTTTCCTTTTAAAATAGGATATTTAGGGTTTATATAGTCTGAGACGCAGCTACAATAAAAAGAGAGATGTTCACAGTTTGAAAAAAAAGAGAGAAATGACAGAGAGTATGAGTTAAAGCTAGAAAGTGAGAAGGTTCATGACCACAAAAGACCCTCTCAGGAAAAAAAAAAAAAACAGTGATTAATAGAGCTGATTGAGTCTTCACACACCAGCAGGCAGCTGAAACCAGTCATTTAGAGAAAGTCTCTGAAGCAGTGAGTGGATGGACAGTAAAAGAAAGAGAAGAAGAAGAAGAAGAAGAAGAAGATGAAGAGGGTGACATCATTTGTTGGGATGGAGGGCCTGTCAGGGCGATCACATCACCAAACTCTCTGACCTTTGAGACCGAGCCTTACAGAGTGAAGCTGAGGCTGTTTCCCCTCCTTCCTGCGTGATAGACGGCTGTCTAATCGGCTCACGGATGACTCACTCAGCCTCAGGTACCGAGCTTCAGACAAGACCCTGTTCATTCATTTGGGGATTTATGTTTGATTTCTTTGATTCCTTCACTTTCTCCTTACTTTCATAAAGAAAAAAACGTATCCTTTATCGTTCACTCACTGTATTAAGACATGTATGTCTGTTTCATCTTAGCTACTGCATTTAAAACCATTTTAGACCTTACAGTCATGAGTTCACGTTTGAAGACATGAGAAGCCTGACTTCATATGATTGAAAATGTTTGATGAGTTTTTTTTTTTTGCTGTGTGTGTAACAAAGAGTGAGTCAACATACCAGACTGTGTTGATCTTTAAAGACTTCTTTCATTAATATTCTCACATTTTCATTTCTTTTTCTTGCAATCATCTTACATCATGAGGGTGTTTGTGAGTGTAAATGTAACGGGGGGGAGTCTCGGCTCAAGGAAAACATGAAACGCTGCTGTATATATTCAATTTATGTGATGTTGAGTGCAAACAACAGATTATTTTATGATGAAATGTTGTAACTCTTTTGGTTTTCTTCAACCTTTCCTACGTTGAGCTCAGGTAATAAGCTCCTTTCAACATCTGTCAGTGAAGAGCTTTGAGCTCTTTGCACTCAACTGTTGTTTTAAATGAAGGTGGAGACAGTTATAGCGACAATTCAACGAGAGTTTTTCTGTTTTAGAAAGACGTGAATGTTGAACCTTTCTCACAGGCCCAACATGTGTGGTCACTGCAGTGATTTCTGGTCTATTTCCTTCTGCTGATGGATTTAACTCTGGCAGCTCTTGACAGAAGCCCTCTGACAGCAAATCATGTTTATGTTTAATGTTTTGGATCACTGTGTCACAGTCTTATCTTCATCTGCTTTTTCCCCCATGATTTTCCAGCACTTTCTGTCAGTCTCCAGCTGGAGATCATTGCCTTTAAGCATCACACATATACCCACCAATTGCAGTAAACATGCAGATTTTCTTGGCACAAACAAAATACTGATATACAGTGACTCTGTGTCAGCACTGATGAAGTTAGAGCCAGCAATCATCAAGATCTGCTTTATGAACTCTTGTTCACCAATTCAAGATTGGTTAATCAAGGGAAAAATGTGACATTCATGTGGGTGCCAGCACATTCAGGCATCCCTGGGAACTAAAAAGCTAACAAATTGGCAAAAGAAGCAGTCAAAAATGAAATGGTTGAAATTAATATTCTTTTAAAATCAGAGGGGAACAGCTTAGTTTGGAGAAAAATAGCACTGAGATAACACAACAAAAGGACGACATTTACACTCAATCCGAAATAAAGTAGGTACGGTAAGAAGTAGGGAAGAAGAATAAGTAACAATACTCAGACTGAGAATCAGACAGATCAACCTTAACAGTTCTCTTTTCATTGAGATCGGTGTCATGAGAGAGAGAGAGTGGGGCATATTTTAGTGCCCTGCAGAAAGTATTCAGAAGAAAACAAGAAATGATCTCACAGTCACAGGAAACAGGGCGGGTAGAAGCCAGTGTTAAAAGTATACTCAAGTGTTGAGACACTGTGGAGGGCTGGAAGTGGGAATTTGATTTTTTGAGAGCAACTGGACTAATAACTCAACTATAAATGTGATGGACATTGAGGAAGACTAAACCAGAGGGAGGCAGTAATGCAACTTCAAGGACGCAAACTCCTGTAAAACCTCAAAGAAGAAGAAGAAGAAGAAGAAGGGCAGGTCCAGTTCATCCAAAACCACAAGTGATACCCTGTGGGTTTGCCAACACCTGGCAACGAGTCAAAAATCTGTCATTTGTAGGTTACCTGTCTTTAATGTTGGATCATCCTACACTTTGTCCAGCACTCTGTTAACTCGCCGACAAACAGTCTGACTTCCCAGCCGTCCATTCTCAGGAGCCGACTGATCAGACTATGAGAAATAACTCTGTAAGATAATATATGGCTGGTTTTGAATTGCAGGTTACTTTGGATTTATTCCTGTTGGCCAGAAAATATATTTGTTGACCTGAGTATCTTGTTTTTTGGCTCTGCTGGGATCCTGGAGAGTTTTTCTGTTAAGAGTTGAACTTAAATATTGAAAAGGAAGTCAGCAAAGGACTTTTTGGTGCACTGGGATTGTGGGTTGTGATTGAACACTTCCTGTATAGTATATTCTAGTGAACTGCAGTTTTTTGGGTTATTTCAAGGGTTGACTTGTGCTATAATAGAAACTAAAAATAGAATCTTGCATTTTGCACAATCTGGCATCCTGGCTCAACACCAGTCGAACTGTTACAACCTGTCCACCAGATGTAGTACTTAGTGCTAATCCCACCTTTTCAGGTGACCAATCACTCTCCTGTCTGCACACCTGCTCTCAATCAGTTATCTCACTGTATTTACTCCCCAGCAGGCACTCACTCATGCCAGATTGTCGGTGTTGCTTTTTTGCTTGTTTGCATTAACTTTGTTGAACCGGAACCCTTTAGACCAAGTAAAGACTATTTTCTTCTTTATTTTTCGAAGGCAACATTAAATTCACTTTTTTTTAATAAGGAGAATTCAATTCAGTCAATTCTGCAAAACAAAACTGTCAAGGTGCAGGTCCATGCCATTTAGAGAGTAATGACCATGTATGACTAGATGAGCTGACCTTTGGCTAGGGGGTTGACCCTTTGACTAAGTGGTTAGTGCAGTCGTCCATGGTATTGGAGACTGAGGTTTGACACCTGGTGTGGGAGCCCTCCTTTGCTACAAAAATCCATAATATTGCAAATTTATGATGACCAGTACAGTGACTTTCTAACTAGGACCTTATAAAGTCTCAAGGTTCACTATCTCCATTATGAAGGTCTTGCTGAGCTGATGCATCTCTCCCCATTGTCCAAGATGTGTTTTAGCCAATTCTCAGTGTTCAAACAGTTCAGTTTACATTGTTCCCAGTTTATCAGAATAATCTGATTGGCGGCCAGGTAAGATGATGTGATAATTCATTGCAGGATGTTTTAGGATGTATTACGTTCATTTTTGAGACAAATTAAGAGTCACCAAGAGTTACTAAAACAAGAACGTATTCTAATCTTTAGCTCACCAGTTAGGTTGTTTTTGTGGAGATATATGGATGCAATATGTTGTTAATGTTTCATTGAAAAATTGCAGACTAAAGAGATTAAAATTAATAAAAGCAATAATTGGGTGGATTCTAACAGACTTGTCCAAAGTCACATGTCAGGGCAGGCCAGGTCATGTTAATAAGAACAAAGTGTTTCCTGCATGTGAAAACAGCACCGCTTGTTGGTCCTATATGTATTACTCCACTGTAACATTAGATTACACTGGATTACAAAGGATTACAATATCCCTGTAGCAGGGAACATTAGGCCATAACCTGTTTGAGTTCTCAGTGGGGTCACATGTGAAAAGTACATTAAAATGTTTACAATATGTGATTGGGTTTATCCACACATATAATCGAAGATTCTGACTTATAAACAAAAAATGAGCATTGAGTCCTGTGTTTTGAATTTTGGTGTTAGGAATCCCAAAATAAAGTTAAAATTTTACCTTTTAAATCCATCCAGTAAAACAATTAATCTGTTTGTCAGTGTTCATATTCAAAGTCACTGTGGCATCGCAGAGACTGTAGATTATTTTGAATTTTGGACAGAATCTACATGATGTGCGAAGCTGAACAGGCCTAAAATAACCTTCCAAGTTTTGTAGATGTCATGCATATTATATTGTGTCAGAATTCATCAACTTAACGAGATAAATATATACATGAGTCTGAACAGAAGTGAGATTAGACTCATCAGTCAAAGCCCAGCACAGTGGAGTGACACAGAGAACATGTATGCTGGCTCCATAACGGTGTTAATGAATATCGTGTGTGACAAAGTGCAGCAACAACAGAACATGAACACAAAACGTCAACTGTCGTAACAAAGGCTTGTCCAAATGCGATCAAGATGATGCATCCTGAGTCCCACGTGTGTGTTCAGGTTCATAAAGACGTTGTGCTTCAAGTCGTGGCAGACTTGTTTTTTGTATTAACCCTTCTATTGTGTTAGGGTCAAATTTGACCCGTTTTTCAAGTTTAGATGTGTGAAACATACTTTTAATTTTTTCTGATCAAAACAAGGAATCATTACATCCTCCACCATGGCCATAGGGAATATGATGAAACACATTTTGTTTTTTTTTCTTTTTTTAAAAATGCTTATCAAAGAAAAAGTTACATCTGTTGTGTTACGGGTCAAATTTGACCCGGTTGTAATTATGGGTTGTTTATGCAGAGAGATACATATTAAATGATGCCAAACCATCATGAATAACAAAAAATACAACAAAACAAAAATAATAGTAATAAAATCCTATAAAAATAGTATAAAATATTATGTAATACTATTAAAATTATGTTTCATGCCAAGAAAGCATATTGACTTGAATTCAATTGAATTTCTCCTTTTTTCATAGGGAAGTATATGCGGTCAATTTTGAGCCACACAACAGATGTAACAGTAATTGCTCATTTTAACATATAAAAAAAAATATAAACAAGTTATTTTGGGAATTATTTTGTTTATCATTAGCCTCTCGTGGTCTTATAGTGTATTTTCCCGTTCTGTTCATCATAAGCAATAAAATAGATACATTTTGCCTATTTTACACTAAAAACGATTTGTGCATTGTAAGTTAAATGTGGTCTAAGGTACATAAAATATCAAAGTAAGTATATATATATTATGGTTATGGTTGAATAACAAGTCACTTAACAGATAAAACATGTTTCTGGATGATAATTAGTTTTGTTTTCAGTGCTTGTTAATGAATTCAAACACGGGTCAAATTTGACCCGCTGACACTGAAGCTGTAAACGCTTATCAAACACATTAGAAGGGTTAAATCAAGACCCTAACCCCTAACCAAGTGCTGCCAGTGCCTAAGCATCACCATAAAATGTTTAAAAATGCTGTAGTTTCTACTTGCTGATATTGTCCTTCAAGATGTTTTGGTGGGGGATAAAACATTCTGAACATTTCACTCATATGTTCAGTATCAACATTTTTGCAACTTGCCAAATACGTTAATTAACAACATTTTCTCACTAAGTTGGGAGAACCAGCATTACGTTTCTAGCAAAACATACTTTCTGTTGTAATTTAGTCATACATGAATGTAATTTCGAGGAGAAAGAGTCGACCCGGCTCATAATCTTTCCTTAATCTTCACCATAAAAGGTTTGATATTGCTGTAGTTTCTGCAAGCGAATATTTTACTGCAAGATCTGATATTTTGGTGGGAAAGACAAGAACGTTGTCTCTGAACATTTCACTCATATGTTCAGATATCAACATTTTTGCAAAACTGCCAGATATGTGAATTATCAACATTTTCTCATTATATTGTGAGGAAATGTAATTCAGCCCGTTTCAGTAAAACATGTTTGCTGTTGCATTTTAGTCGTGTATGAACAGAGACAGGGTTGTATTCAGTGTATCTGGGAAGTCAGAAAAATGTTGAGACTGAACGTGTAACAAGTAAAACATTGAGTGACAACATACAGTAAGTCAAAAGTTTGGACACACCTTCCCTTGAATGAGAGCCTTGTACAGTATTTCATTTGTTTTCCAACAAAATATATAATTTAGTTTCATTTAGTTTATTAAGTTTCAGCAGGGATGAGCAGTTGAGGATGTGATTCTGATATATTTTAGGCTCTAAACTGTCATTAGTGATATGTTGAACCAATATTCAGCGGCATGAAAATGGATGTAATATGTACTAAAATAAACTACAAGTAACAAAAATAGCTGCGCAAAATGGTTCATTAGCTCCACTAGATTTTTATTATGTGCTCAAAGTTAAAACCCAAGATAATAATGAGGTAGTAAAAAGAATAATAATAGCGGTGCAGCCCACACACACACACACACCCACACACACACCTCCTCAGAGAGCACTGAGAGAACTGTTGTAAATACATGATACCGACTTTCATACAACTAATTAGTCCCTGCTTGTTTTCTACAGTTAATCCCAAGAGACTGATTGTTTAAAATCACACAGCTTTCTCTCTTTACTTCCTCTCTGCTAAAACTTACAGGTCGGCTGCATCCAAGGGCGTTCTTTAACTTCCTTCTATCAACACCAGATTTCAGCTTCCTGGAACAACAAACAAACAAAATACCAACAAGGATTTTAATGTTTGTGGCTGTTAAGCTATTGTAGGTATTAAAGCGGTAACAACACTCGCATCAGCAGCAGCAGCGGCGGCAGAAATAGCCGCGGATAACAAATTCTTATCGTGTCCTCGCCATCTGCTCTCAATAAACGAAGCGGAGGTCTGCCTGCGACGCCTCAGCCTTTCATTCCTCAAATCTGTCGGCAGCAGCTGGCACGGCGGCAGCGTTTAGGTATACATCGAGAGTGAACGACCAAACTGACATTTCCAAGGTCACGCAGCAGCCCGAATTAACAAGAACAAAAGAACAAATACCTTTTTTCTGTTCCGCTTTGTGAAAGTTTACATCCTAAATGTTTTAAAGAATGAAATCAAAGCGAGTAGTCGGAGGTGTCACTGGGGAGAGAGAGAGAGAACGGCACTCAGGAGAGATGAGGAGCAGAGGTTAGCTCAGT
This sequence comes from Thunnus maccoyii, assembly GCF_910596095.1. NCBI lineage: Eukaryota > Metazoa > Chordata > Actinopteri > Scombriformes > Scombridae > Thunnus > Thunnus maccoyii. The sequence continues at coordinate 31,277,008 of NC_056540.1, forward strand.
ACTTGGTATTCAACAAGGATTAAAGGTAGCTAATGCTGACCTTTAAAAGTCAAAAATGCTTCAGTTATGAGTCACTCTGCTCTTTTTCTTTATGTGGTTTGCGACCTTGATGTTCCAACTCAGCGTGATAAAGCAGAAGCTGTGATGGAGGCTGCAGGTCTGAGACACCTGGGGAAATAAAAAAGAGGGGAACAAAAAGCCGTGAAATGTTGGTTGTTAACGTTTTCTTTGTACTCATTCAACCGTGATCACCAGTGAAATAACAGCTGAAAACATACCGCAGTTATCTGCAGGCTTTATATGGTGACACTACTGTAAGTGATACATCACATACAGTATGGAGACTTTCACAAACCAATGTGGTGCCAAAGTGTTCACATAAGATCAATAACGAGGCACAGCAACACAGAAAACTGGCTTTTTGGTTTTATCTGTAAAGGTTAAAGCTCTATGAATTATTTTTCTATACTGGATTAAATGCGTAATGTTCAATTTGTTTTAGTTATCGTGATGAACCCGCAGAGGATTTCTGCAGCCCTGCAGAGCATTTTAACCTTTTTAGCTCATAGTTTTCAGTAAACAAGCTCCAATAAACCCACTCTACACTACTTGCCCAACAGCAAACAGACAGTCAGAGACTAGCTGGTGAACATAGTGGAGCATTTAGCTGCTAAAGAGACAGATATTTCCCTCAGGAGTTGGTAGAGAGCAAAAACAGAACTAAAAGAGAAAGTGAATATTGGACTTACATTCACCAGGTGGACAGAAACACGAAAAATAATGTTGCTCCAAAACTGTGGAAATAAGCAACTAACAAGTTCAACATATCGGCTTAAAAGGTGATGATGTTGTGTTCACATCTTGTTGTCCAATATTCACAACAGTCATTAAAAATGCCACAGATTTGTCAATACCAAATTTTTATTATGGAAGATCAGGATTCATATCTTCAGTGTATCATCAAGCACTGCAGTTAGTAGATATTAGACATTCATCAGATGAACATTGACACGACTCTAAATGAAAGTTTCTTTGTGTCTGCTGGATGTAAATATGTAACGTTTTGCTAACATGTTAGTCATGGAATTGTAAAGTGGGAGGTTCCACTGGTTCCAGTGGTGCTTTCGCCATTTTATATTCCCATTTAATTTTGTTCTTGAAACAGTCACCTCAATATGACTGAACATAGAACTTCAGGACTCTCCTGGATAATGTAATGATCCTACAGGTTTATATTATGAAAACCAGTTTCAGTTATTTCAACTTTGTTTCTAATAAATCACATTTTGGCAGATGGCTAAGAATACTACAATACCCATGATCCTTGGCCGGCATCGCTACGGTGAAGAAGCCAATCAGAGGTGTGAATCAGAGTGTAATGAATTCAAAACAAGTTTTAAAAAATAGCTGCTGAAGTCACTTAAAAGTGTCCCACAAATTAAAGCTGAACTGATTCACTCTGTAGATCATTAAAATCAGTTTTCACAACACAACAATTCTCAAGCTTCTGCCCACCATCTGCAGTACATGTGATCAAATTTGTAGCTTTGTGATTGGCTGTTTCTTGCTGAAATGCACCTTGGAGTCATTCTACCCTGACATTTTTATTTACACAGTCTTGTATCTTTGACTTTTTCTTATCAAAGAACCAGATATTTTCTAACATAGTTGTTCAAGAGAGTTTCATGTTGATCCAAGCTGCAGAGGTGCTCAAAGTGTGAGTCATATAACGTTGTCTATGGGAAAAATGATCAGGATTCTTACTTCCAGAACCAGGAGTACCTGAAATATAGCTGTTTTATAAGACAACGATATGGCAGGTGTGTTTTCAGCTCTTTGTCGAGTCACTTTGCCCCGTAGTGGCAAAAAAGACTGTTACAGTTAAAGTCACAATCTGCTGTTACATGATGGTGTGTCCATCAACGAAGAAATATAAAACCGAAAGCCTTCTTACAGAGTGTGCTTGGCAAAATAAATTAATAAAATCTTAAATATGTACATTTTAAAATGCGTCTTTGGGATTTTCCGGCATTTTTTTATGACGTGTCTCTCATGAGTCCCTGTGCAGTGAATCAGAATCAGTAAATGTGAAGAATCTGATTCCTGCAGCTTCATACCAACACATGCATCATCCAGCAAGAAATACTGATCTGAAATGTCATTTACAGGCCAAAAAATACCAAGCAGCATTTAAATAAGCAGCACAGGTAGACAACAAGAAGTTCTATTTTCCTGCCTTAATTTATCAATTAAGGCATTAATTGATTTTTGTGGAGGTTTTCTTATTGGAATCAAGGGTTGAAAGATGGAGGATGTCTTATACTGTACACATTGTAAGAAGCCCTCTGAGATTGAGATGTATAAAGCAGAATCATGTGTATTAATTTGATGTTTGTTATATTTGTAGAGTTTTTAAATGTGTGAACAATCATCTTACTTCACTTTTCCAATTTTTTTTTGTTTTTGTCAGACAAGAAAATCAAAAACCTCAACAGAAAAAGAATAAATGTCAAAACATAACTACTGCTACTAATACAGCTACAGTAAGTCTCTTCCCATCATTAACTCTGTCATCTTATAACAGCATTAGGCCTTATATTGCCCTGCACTGACCAATGAATTAAAAAGATTTCCGCAGCAGTGGCTTCTTTGTGAATTTCTTAAAGAATATTTTCACTCTCTGTTCTTTTTTCGCCTGCAGTCACATTTCTTCATCGGGCTCTCAGATGTGATGTTGTGCCGCAACAAGATTTGGTGTTGCAGCATTTTTGTTGTGTTGTGCTGCTGCTGTCAGTTCCTGTTAGGACGGGAAAGTGAACAAGACATGACAAGGTGGAGGAGGGACGGAGGGGGGACGGAGGGTGGACGGAGGGGGGACGGAGGAGGGGGGGAGCAAACACACATACACACACGCAAACTGCATATAATTCCTATAATCGAGAGGTCCATAACATTCATTTTATAACCCGAACTCTCACCTTTAGTCCAAAACTTTTTCATAATATCAACTCGAATCCCAAAATAGAAATCTGATTATTTATGTGTTTCAACATATTCTTAATGCTAATTCTAATCTTAACACAAACACAAACATGCACACACTTACAGCACATATCGTACACAGGTATGCTCATAGAGAAAAACAGATTCTTCCACACGATAGGGACATAATGATTAATGGACAATGAGGACACAGATACATTGACAATCAGTGACTTCTATAAACACACACACACACACACACACATTTGTGCCCCTGGCTTAAAGTCAGAGTGACCCTGCCCCTCTGAGGACTGACAGGACATTAACACCTTAACACCTCTGGCAGATGGGCGATGAGGACATTTTGTTAGTGAGAAAGAGGCCGAGGCAGCCTATTTTCAGCTAATTTCTTTTTTTCTCTCTCTCTCTCTCTCCTTCTGGTCTTTTAAACGTTTTATTTTTAACCGAGAAAGGTCTAAACAGCATCAGTGTCACCAGGAAGACATCAGACATGAGACACTCATGTGACGTTACGTAAAACTATTTTCTGGATATCGACCACAGTGCAGCTACATATGTCTTCATGTTGTGTATGTTTGTGAAGCTTCATCCCTCGTTATTCTGCTCGACTATTAAATAAATTATTATCAGAGACGATGAAAATCAATAACAGGAAACTGAATATTTCATACCATTGTTTTCTCTGCAACGGAGATGTCACTACAATTACATTTCTCTACAACTACAAGTCCATTTTTTTCTTCTTTTAAGCCTTGTGAGCATGTTAGCATGCTAACATTAGCATTTAGCTCAGAGCAGCCCCATGTCCAGCAGAGCTGCTAGCATGGCTGAACTTAACTGTGGGGTAACAAATCAAAATAAGAAAAATGTCACAAATGAGTTGATACAAATTACATTGGGTAGGTTTTAGCAGAATGTGCAGTGAAAAAAAGCCCCCAAAAATTTATGAACATATATACACATTTATAAAACACAAAATAATTAAATTACCAGGGAAGAGAATTTGGTTTCGTTTCTAACAATTGGAGAAAATAGGAGAAATGAGAGGAAAGGAGCTGCGTCTATATCACACATGCACAGAGTGACTGTTTGTCCCATTGCTCCCCAGTGAATCATTTTACTGTCCAGATGACAGACTGAAATTAGAGATGTGCATGCATTTCAGTTTGTCCACAGGCAAAATCAAATTACCAGCCTCTTGTGGAGAGGGTTGTTTGTTCCATAAAACTCCTGCAGTCCTGAAGTTAAAATTATAATGCTAATTGCCTGAGCTCTCCTGTCAATACTAATGCCATCTGGAGAGGACTGAAGGAGGTAATAAAGTTGGGACAACATAAATTGCAACTAGTGGCCAGAGGCAGAAAATTTGAGCCACAAAAAAAAAAAAAAAAGGATCCAAATGAGTCCAAACAAAACAATGTTTCTGTGTGATCTAACTCACAACGACGGGGCGACTTTTAACATGCTGTCGCCTGAAGAGTTGTCCTGGATCACAGCATTAAAGTGTGAGTGATCTGATCAACGGAGGTGCTTGTCTGATAGTCGAATATCAATTAAGACCCCTTTCTAGCACTTTCTAATAGGTGAGACAGTATGTAAGACTTTTTTGTTCTTGACACAACTACGTCCTTAGCTTCTTCTTCTTCTAAGCTCAACACCATGATTTCCTTTGAGAAGAGAGTTTCTAAAAGTGTACCTCTTTATCCCACTTTGAACAATCTCAGGAGAAGATTGTTCAAATCTCAGGAGAAACACTCCTGAACTGCATATTTCTGTGGCTGAATGAGACCTACTGGTGCAACTTGTGGTATAATGAACTTTATCGTGAGACCAAGGCACAGCAGCTTGTGGCCATCATCAGGGCCTTTAACATACCCATCGGATGCCTGTGCAGTCTCTCCTCCTCTTATGACATTTCTAGTGTCTTCAGCACACCTTGTGTTTCTTTGGGCCTGATGAGGACCAAAACATGTTTCACATAAAGGTTTTAACCTGAGCTTCTTTTCTGATTTGCCACATTCTGTTGCTGCATGACGCATTTGTCTGTGCAGCACAAGCAGCAACTACGGCTTGAGGCTGATGTCAATGTGGAAGTACCTTAAAGTGCAATACCATTGACAGTCACTAGATGGCTTCAGTGAGTCAGACTATTGTCGCAGTATTTTGGTAAGTTTTATGTTGCTTGATTACAATACCTGCCTTGTTAGCACAATCTAGTGTTTAGTGTTCCCAGTAAGCTAGCGTTAGCTTCTCTGGGCTTCAAACCGGCTCCAGTGCAAACCACTAGGTGACATCACACCTTGCTATGTCCATCTTTATATACAGTCAGCGGTATCGCAGCAAGGGTTAAATACATACGTACATTCACATGCATGTGAGCTGTTTGATACAATCACAGGCTTCACTGTATTAGACTCAGTTCAAATGGACAGTTCAAGGACACTCTGATGGTGGCTGTTAAAGGACAGATGGAGCATCTCGTTCTGTTTCCATACTCAGATTCTCCTTTTAAGAATATAAAGAGCCAAAAAGCTTTAACACACACACACACACATACATCAGACCATGGTCACTTTTGGGGACATTACATAGACTTACATTCATTTCCTAGAGACTTACCCTAACCCTAACCATAACCGCTGACCCAAAAATCAGCTTTTCCTCAATTGGGGACACGTCTTTTGTCCTCAGTTGGACAATCTGTCCCCAAAAGTAGCTTATGATTGACTGAACATACACACAAGCACACACTCAAATCACAACTCTGAAATGGACTCTCTAATGTCCTGCATTAGGACAGTGTAGCTGCAGGGGGAGACATTACACAGCAAAACAGAGGCACGCACACACACACACACACACACACACAAACACATTTTCTCTTCTTTTCCTTTAAGCCTGGCACATTTTACGTCGTGTAAACCCATTCAACAATTAAGATTTCACTTTAAGTCAAACTATGTAATAAAAGAATGAATGCATAAGAAATGCATATCACATACTGTATAAACACACACACACACACACACACACAGTAGAAAAACAAACGTGCCCTCTCCCGGGACAAAGGAAGATCAACTCTGATCATTATCTGAGTGCATTGTGACACAGTTGCTTTTATGTGGCTTAAGAGTATATTGATCCAAAGATTATATCAACCTTGAAATGAATATACTGTCTGCGCGAGAGGTTAGGATGTCGTTGTTTTATTAACGCTTCGGTCAGGGAGTCATTGTTTACAGCTTAACAGGAAAATAATCACTTCATACTTAAAGAAAGTTTGTATTTCATTTCATTTTTCTTTTCTCTTTTGTTATCTGCAGATATTTCTCAGAGGCATAAATTGGCTCCGTTACACCTGACTGGGCAGAGAAAAATAACCACCGATATAAACTACAGCTGCGTTCAGACGGAGCGACAGCTAGCACGGCTTGAGGCTGAAAACAATGCAGAAGCACCTTAAAGTGCCTCTTAAGAAACACTAAGTCAGTCATTCTTTCAGCGAGTGTTTACGGTCTCATTCTTTAAATTCAGGCCCTCTAATAAAGTGTGCTGGTGGTCGTTTTGGAAATTATTGCTTCATTAATAAGATTTGAAGGCTTATAATAGCTTTGGTGTGTGTGTCTGTGTGTACTTTTACATGTGAAGTTGTTTGGCTATACCTCTTTCAATCAGTGAGAAACATGATTTCTCAGAAATGAAGATGATGACCATCAAATTTACAGATACATATCCTATTTAAATAATCCAGGAGACTCCTGCGTTTCTATATTGAGAAAATCCAAGTTATTTATTCAAAATGAAGAATTTCAAATGGAGATTCACATTATCTGAGTAGCATGGCCTCTGAAAAATATTTCTCAAACAACAGCTCCAATCTGTTGGAGTTTTTTATCCGTATAGAGATAAATGGTTTGCAGTTACATAAGCCATTTGGCAGACGCAGTCTTCTAAGGTGCCTCACAGGATTTGTTGGCAAACGTTTTTATCATGCATGACCTCAGCGGACAGCGAACCTCTTACCCCGGCAGTGTTAGTGCCTCGCTCTCTTCTCTTTCTTCAGTTGCACGGGAACATATGAGCTGTGATTCAGCAGATGCTCTGGGAGGTTTCAAATCGCCCCTGAATCATATCGCGTGAACCCTCGGACCCCCACCCCGCCGTCTCAGGAGTGTCCTGTATTCCCTGACAGGTGCATGAGGTTGGCGCCTGTTTGCTGCAACTGTGTCCATTTGATGCATTTTATGCTGCGCCCTTGATCAGACTTAAACCCAAGAGAAAGGGAGAGGAAAGAGTGAGCTTAGTGAGTTGTGAACAGCACACACACGCACACAATGGACATGTGAGACACTCCTAGAGTCAAATTCTGAGTCATGCAACTTATATGCAAATCGTATTATGAAGATAGTAGAGGAAGTATTGTCATGAAGATAAAGAGGAAATTCTAACTTGGTTCAGATGAGTAGCAGAGGAAAAAAATGTAAGAATCCCTGTTTTATTTTCTACTAAACCAAAAATCAAATCAAAATGAAAAAGAAAAGATGCTGGAAACAATCAAAAAAGAATGTAGCCCCCCTAAAAAGATTAGTCTGTGTTGAATTGAATTGCCAGAATTTAAGATGGTCAGGCCTCATCATATCTTAAAGAGCTCATAGTACCCTGTTACCCCGTTATTGTGGTTCCTAGAGTCAGAGCCTTCAGCTATCAGGCTCCTCTCTTGTGGAAACATTATTATCATTGTTATTGTTATTATCATTGTTATTGTTATTATTGTTGTTATTATGCTTCTCTGTGTCTCTCTCTCCTCTCTCTCCCTCCCTCTTTCTCTCTCAACCCGACCGGTCGAGGCAGATGGCGCCCACCTAGAGTCCGGTTCTGCTTGAGGTTTCTTCCTGTTAAAGGGGAATTATTTCCTTGCCGCTGTCGCCAAGTGCTGCTCATGAATGTTGGGCCTCTGTAAAATAAAAAGTACAGTCTAGACCTGCTCTATATGAAAAGTGTCCTGAGATAACTTCTGTTGTGATTTGGCGCTATATAAATAAAACTGAATTGAATTGAATTGATTTGAGTCAGCTTTACTGTCATTGGTCAACACAACAAAATTACAGTGCAGTTCCCAACACATAGTGTTGATAAAATTTAAGTGCTAGTAAAATCAAACCACAATAGCAAAAAGAAAATAACAATAATAGCTCCCAACATTGTGAACCACTTTTGAACCATTTTGGACTTTTTCCACTGCTTTACCTTTTATGAGAAGCGGTGTGTGTACATTCCTTTTGTAGCTCTCTTTCTGTTACAAGCATACCGCTTAAAGGACAAGTGTGTAGGATTTAGGGAAGTGCAGAGATCCCAGTATTTGTATTTGTATCTGTATTTGTTGAGGCAGCAAAATTATTTGTATTTGTATTTGAATAAAAGTGGAAAGAGGCTTAAAAATCCTGCTTTTGTTTTTATTACACTTTTAATTTTAGAAAATTAAAGTGTTACAATAAGTGTTCATGAATAAACTACCTTACGAAGGACGTCCCCACACCGGGTCTTGAACTGGAGTCTCCCAGATCATAGACGACTGAGCTAAAACTTTACTCATCGACTCATTGCAGACAGACGTCTACCTATTTATACACCCATAACACAGAGACAGCACACTGTGTAACATGTAGAAGAACTTCAAAGGTGATTCTTGCTTTGCATTTATTGCTTATTTTTTACAACCTAACTTTGTGGAAAGGAGAACAACAGGTTATGGAGAGTCCGTTGGGACTGATAGATGTAACAGTGGAGCAGAGGAGACAGACTGAGATAACGATGCAACCGACCTGCAAACTGGCATTTGACATGGGGTTTTTTTTTTCCTCCCAAAAACAACTTTTTAAAATATTTGTATGAAACCCACTATTTGTGCTTTGCCAAATAATGTATTTGTATTTGGGCACACCCTAGTAGGATCTAGTGGAATCTAGCAGTGAGGTTGCAGATTGCAACCAACTGAATACCCCTCCCCTGAACCCTTCTCTTTCAAGCGTGTAGGAGAACCCACAGTGGCTGGGAAAGTCACAAGAAACACAAAAGTCAAACACTGACTCTCTAGAGTCAGTGTTTGGTTCATCTGTTCTAGGCTACTGTAGAAACATGGCGCTGCAACTTGGCGGGCTCCGTGGAAGACGACCTTCCATCTGTAGATATACTCTAAGGTAACAAAAACATAACTATTCTTATTCTCAGGTGATTATACACTAATGAAAACATACTTATGAATATTATATTCCATTTCTGCCAGTAGATCTTACACACTGGTCCATTAAGGATAAACAAACTACTTATATAATATGTTGTCTGACCACATCTGAAGCCAGACGTGTTTATAGCTGTTACAAACAAATAAATCAAAGCCTGTCGTCATTGTGAGGGCAGACAATCTTTCCTTAAAGGTATTCATAGTTGTTGTGTTCACAGTATTAGAGTCAATATCAAGTGCATGTGTGTGTATGCACTTGATATTGACTCTTCCTGTGATTCACTCACCAACACAACACATCTTTGGACATACAGAAAGTGACAGAAGTAGTACTGTGAAGAAAGAGAATAAAGAGATCTTAAGCAAAAAGTGCAAACCTGTCCTGCTTTGTTACATCTGGCTGATCACTGATGAGACACGGCTGTGAATGTTGGATTGTTGGTTTTGGAAACTTACAGAAATAGTCGTGCTGCCCCTCCAGTTTTGATGTCGACAAGCACTTTGGCTGAAGCGTACTGACGCCTTTACACTACTCACAACTCCTCACACTGCTGTCAGCTCATATTTGTATTGGGAATTAGTTACAAATATGAACAATCATCCAAAGCAATCAATCAAACAGCAAATCAGAACTGAACATGAAAGCCTGCTGTGTAAAAGAAACAGAGTTAAAGAAACTCTGAAGACTAACACTGCTGATCTCCAAAACCTCACAGAAACTGTCACACATCACCATCGTACCAATGAGCGCAGGCTGACCTGACAGAGTGGACCTATGAGGGTGTGCTTGGTTTTAATTTACCCCCCACTCACACACGGTTCAGTCATTTCAAGCAAAGATAACACAATGTTCATCTGTCAAAAATGATCTGCGCATCAATGCGACTGATGTCTGATATCGAAGTACAGATGTAAACACTCAAGAAAAGTCTCTCAGTTCACTGTCAGTTCTGCTCCGTCTTTAACATTTATCTGGTCACATGATCCCTGACATCAATGAACAAGCGCTGACAAATATTGACAGATCAATGGCATTGTGTTACATCATGTCCTCTGTTAAAAATGTACTTGAACATAAAACAAAGGATATAAAACTAAGGGTAATCTAAGGATAGTAACCAGTGTTGGCCAGTGCGTTACTTAGGAAATCATTACAATAATATGATCATTGTTTTCAGTGACGGGTAGTGTAAGAGGATCACAATTTGAAATTCATTAATCCCATTCCAGTTACTAATCCTTGTAACGTTCCATTTTGGCTGTTTTACCAACACTTTGATGGATGGTTGATCTATTTGTATATTTGGTGGTTAGCTACATGACACGTTAGCTTATGAGCATGGATTGGAGGTGTGGGTAGATGATGAACCTCTACCAAAATAGGATAAATGCAACTTTCTGTAACTCATAAGTTGTCATATTTACAGGTTGTGTCATCTTATCTGCATACCTACATTCTGCTCTTCAGCTGAGGACAGTAATCACCGGGGCTAAGCTAATGTAGCTGTTGATGGTAAGTATGTACCTGTTTCTTAAGCTATCATTTTGTGATTTCTATTTCTACATGTGTTAAATATTGTAGATGTGATGTGGAGGCTTTGGAGTGTTTTAAGTCACCTTTGATGGAGTTGAGCTGCGTAACGTAAGTAAAGTAAGAAGTAATGACATTTTTGAGTAATTAGTAAATAGTGTAATTACTTTTTCAATCAGTAATGTGTAGTGAGTAATTGATTATATTTTTCAAGTAACTTGCCCAACATTGGAAATGGAATATCAAAAAAATGAAGATCAATAGAGTTTTTCTAAAGTAGAAAAAGTTTTTGTTGTTATTTGATGTTACTTCTTGATGTCAAATAGGTTTTGTAGTTAAAGTTTGGCACAATAAGATGCAGTTACAGCCTACACCTTTTTCAGACTGCAAAAATATTGATGTTGTGTTATTGTGTTGTTTCCAAAACTGTGACATCAACGTCCACAAGATGCTGTTCCGTCTCCTGTGTCGCAGTCCCCCCCACACCCCAAACCCGATGCCACCGCTGCAGGTGCAGCCTGTTGAGCACCTATTTATTTACTAATGTAACACAACTCACACAACCCCACAAAAATGACTCGTTTCACTATGAGAATTTGATCCATTTGGTCCAATAACATTCGGAAAGTCTAGAAGAGCCACATAATTAACTATTTTATCCCCATTCAAATTAGCGGAGGGCTAACTTAGCCTGCCAGTAATGCAATAACAAAAATTTAGTACTTAAATATGAGCAAATATAGTTATCAACTTGAGGGAATTAAAAATAAACACTCTCTAATGTAAGCCTGCTTCTATTAAAGGCATGCTACCCTCTGTGTTTGAGGAAAATAAAGGCCCCGACCACTATTACAGGAAATACAGTGATTTTGTTTACTTGCAGTTAATATGTAGACTGGTTCTAAGCAAAATTTATTTATTCGTTTATGTTTTCTTAGTTAATTTATGTGAAGTTAATTTATAAAGTTAATCTAGCTTCATACCTTCTCATTTTTAATAATTTTACTCTACACTTTGTGACTTTGCTCTGTAAACTTTACTTGCTTACTTACATATATAGTGTTCTTTAGTGTTATTGATATTCCAAATTGTAGTTGATTAAAACCTAGAATTAAACAACCCAACCACCACCACCAAAAAAAATATGAGGTGTGAACCAAACCGTGGCTCAAAAATTAAGGTCTGAACAGAGGATTTGGGGGATCGTTACACCCCTAATATACCAGTTTTCAATATGTTCAAAATGCAAACTAAGAATATGTGATTAAAAAGATGCAGTTTCCACCATTATGTGTTGCTGTGCTTTGCCACAGGGGCGTCAGATCATTGACTTTTACTTCTCCAAGAAGAAACGAACAGATGGAGGTGAAAAATAAAGGGAAAAAAAAAAGTTGAATCCATAGCTGATTAAAAATGCTTAATCAACCATACTGCAGCTAATAAGAGTCAATTTGAGCCAATCGTGCCAGACACACAAAAACTGCAGGCAAAGGTTGGTGCCCGATGGCTTGCTGTGTTGGTGTGTCAGGGCCATTAAGGTCACAAGTGGGAAACTTTGAACTGCAGTGTGAAAACAGCCTCAAGCTTAATTTATGCTTGAAGGCTCAACACTCCAGTTGTCTCCTCTGCGGACAGAAACTTTACATTTTCAGTTGCAAAAAATGTCACAGGGGATGATCGTCACTGACTCAAAACATGCAGAATTTCGTAATGTCGTGGGAAACGTCAAGATCTCTCAGCGCAATCAAAGTGAACATCAGACATGATGGGAAGAAGAAAGGCTGTCGTAAGAAGAAACGTCATCACTCATATAGTTTACATGAGGAAAAAGACAGCAGACTGCCGGAGTCAGCAGGGTGGAAGAGGTTAATTGTGTCATCTCACAGTTTTCCACATCTTTCTGTCTTCATCCTTCTCTCGCTGACTGTTTCTATCCGAGCAGCAGCTGTGTGACAGCGGACTAAATGAACGTCAGGTATTTTTGGATAAACTGTAGCTGACGGGCAGGTTGGAGCCGGAGGGTCAGAGCTGTTTGGATCAGTCAAGAGGTGAATGAATTTCCTTATTTCAGCTGCAGCTGGGTCACAACTTCACAGCTGATTTGGTTTCCCAATTAGAGGAATCAGATGTGACAGACAATAATTAAGCAATAAAACATGAAAAAGTTTCCGGATGTGCAAAAATACTGGACAATATGGAGGCAAATAGCAGCATGACATGAAATAAAAGTGACAATTTTTCCACTCTCTGTATCAAGAAAACTCAGAGTGAATTATAGTATTCATATCATGATCGCTTACCTAAATGAAACTCTGCGAGAATCCTTGTCCACGTTTTAAGTTTGTTTGTAGTCATTTTAACTCATTTTCCAAGTGAAAGTTAGGTGAAGCGTAAGAAATCCTGTCCTCACGAGAAAAACAAGGATCAGTTGTAGATGCAAGTGCCGCAAAATGACATGTTTATGTTCAAGTGACAGAAGACTTCTAGGAACCGTAGTGATTATGACCGGAGTAAAGGAGGATATCAGATAACGTAACTATATAGCGACAGTTCATGTAGGGAGGAGGTCGGGGTGGATGCTCATGTCAACAAACCACCGACTTTGACATGGGAGATCGCTGTTCGTTTCCCGTTTCCAATCACAAGTCGACACTGTTTTGACCACAATCGTCCCCTAACCGTTAACACGATTATTATTGTAACCATGACAATGAAGGTTGTCTAACATCAAGAAAATAGTAACTTTAACCCAAACCATGATCTTTCCCTAAACCTAACCAAGTGTTTTTTGTGCCTAAACCTAACTGGACCTTAACCATAGCGTTGTCACATCATAAAATACATTTGTTTTTCATCAGTGATTTGCAACAGTTTTGGAAGGCAGAGAGAAATGATGTCATCCTGCTGATCACTGCAGAAGCTGATAGGAGCGTCAGATCAGAAAATGCCATTCTGGAGAGCCTGGACAAACAACGTACTGTATTTTGTTGTTTCATTTGGAAAACTTGTTGGTAAGATGCTATAGATACCTGCAACAGTTTTCAGTGTTTACTGGAACAATGTTTGAGATGTCACCTTGTTTCACTGGACACCCATGAGCCAGAAACTGGTATTTTCAATGGCAGTATTCCAGTTGTTTTGATTCATGTTCTTAAATAATGTAGTATATTATGTACTTTTTTTTGGTACCACAATGTTTAAGTCCACCGAAATTAAACTGCCTTTTTCATCTACTACAGCCCATATCTGCTGTAAATCACTTGTCCTGTGTTCTCCTTTGAGAGAAATCAGAAATCAAAAGACATTTATATTTATATATGTATTTAAAATTCTTTGATTTCATGATTGTTCTTCTTATTATAGATACAGCAAATCAAATTTTTGAATAAATTGATAAATGGCGTTCTATCACATGCAGAGCAGATGGTCACACTGAGCCTGATTGCATCCTGCTACACAACACAAGAGCCACAGACTCTGAACAACAACCCACATTAGCTTTCCTGCTAAAGTCTCCTTCTTATCTAACCTACAAACATGAACACATGTCTTGTCCTGCACTTTAGCTTGTTGAACAAGCCACCAAACAAACATTCACCAGAGAAAAGTGCACCACTGACATCAATTAGCAGGCTAGATAGCTAATTAGCCGCTCTGCTGCAGCACATTAAACAGCATGTAAACCTTCCTGTCTATGTCACTTTGGACCTGTTAGATGCTAGTTTGGTCGTTGCTCTTCAAAATCTCAGTTAGTGACACACTCTGTTCATGACTAACCATAACCATAACCATAACCCTAACCATAACCCAGCTGCTGTCTATCCAACAAGTCTCTGAAAACCTTTTTTTCTTCATTCTCATAATACAAAACTATTGACAATACATTTAAAAGACATACTGATGGTATTTTTGACTGCTGCCTGTATAGATGACACTGAGAAGAATTCTCTGTTGGCTCATGAATGACCCTCTTTCACATACATATAGTAATTTGATCCAATATTAGTATACAAATACTGATTAATGCAGTTTTAAGGAACAAAAAAACTTAATTTTTTATCATGTTTTCTATTTTTGCAGTGTGGAACACAAAAAACATCTTTCCAATATATTATTAGTGGTTATTTTTTAACATCTCTGTTGTTATGGACAGCAGAGGTCCATAACAACAGCTGCTTTATACACAGTGTACGACTGCAGATATTTTATTCCTTTTCCTCTCACAAGTTTAGACAAGCCAGACATGACCACAGTTTGTCTCGGAGCGCTCAGGTCCGTCACTTGATCGCTATTCAGATGTCAGGTCCAAGGTTAGACTCTCTCTGCCCACGGGCCCAGTGTCAGTGAGGGAGGAGATCTGAAGACAGCTGGAAAACACACACACAACCACTAAACACAAAAACAGCACAACCCAGGGAGCTGAGCTAACTTATTTTATTTATTTTTCATCCTGGTGATACTCGGGGCAAGGTGAAAAGATGAGAGAGAAAGTGATGGATGGAGAGGGAGAGAGGGACAAGAGGGGGAAAAGAGTAAAGGAAGACGTGTGAGGGAGAAGAGGGAAGGAAAGAAAGGGGGGAAAAGGGGGGGGGGGGAGGTGGAGAGGAAGAGGAGTAAAGGGAAGAGAGAGGGTGAAGGAGGTGAAGGCGAGTCACCGGAGAGAAACTGAGCTGAGCTACTGTCAGATACACTGAATCTTCTCACAGAGAGAGAGAGAGGGAGGAATATTCAGGTTTTTTTATTGGTCATGTTTGTTTACAGTGTCAAAGAAGTACATTTATATTTATTTATGTTGTGTACAAGAGCATCATCGGGTTATATATTCACTTATACGCTCTAATGAGGATGTATACAGTTATTTTGCAAGATTACGACCCGCTCTCTTTTTTTTTTTTTTTTTCACGCTGAGCAGGATCAGAGCATTGATCTGTAAGATATATCCTACAGCAAGTGTTAATAATCACAGTTTTCCATTTATTATTTATCAGTTTTGAGCAGCTTTTGTATTATTACCTTGCCAGAACTGAAAAATGTTTGGTTTTGCTACATTACAGTACACAGCCCTCCACTCCCCTGTTGCATTATTTACATACGCTGGTAGAGAAGATCCTCGCTGAAATCGAGGTTGTACTAATGAAAGTATTAATTATATCCTGACCAAGACATGAAACTATCTCATTGACTCTAAAAGGTAAAAATGTGAACTATTGAACTAAATAAATGTGGTGGTAATGCAATTTGACAAATAAGGAACATGAAAAGTAGATAATGGCCATGAGAGGAAGTTGCATGTACTTTCATTAGATTTGTTTCTTCAATATTTTGAAATGCAGCACATTTAAACAGGAAGTTAACAGGATATTTGATTAATAGCTGTTTCTCCAGTAATAATAAAATTGATGACTTAATAGAAACATAGAACAGTTGCTCCTGTAGGTCTTTTTTTGCAAGCAAGTCAAGCCAATTTCACAAATCACAGTGACAAATTTGCCTCAAAGGGCTTCATGACGTATTGTATCATTACACCTTCGGTTTGGATACAAAAAAAGACTCTTTAACAGCAAAGAAAGGGAAAAAAAACAAGAAAATAACGTCAGGAATTAATAGAGGAGGGACTGAAAAGCGTGAAAAGCAATGAGAGTTGTGATTTTTACCCTTTTTGTCTCCTCTCAGATTGTTAAATTTGACTATTTTTGGAAGGTCTAAGGAGGTGAAACAACAGTTATTCACCGGAAAGAGAAAATATTAGAGAAACTCTGGACAAGAAACATAAGCTTGTGTAACAGAAACGTATTTCCTGATTTCCAGTAATCATCTCGTGACATCCTGTTAAGAACCTTCAGGTTTATAGTTGCATGAAACCTGAAAATGTGAATTATTTTGCACATGCTCATTTTAACAAAATAAGCAAAACAGTTTTATGGTCTTATATATTTGATTGATTTTTTTAAAAAGTGGTTATTTATGCCAGATTATTTATGATAAAAGGATAAAACTCCTTCTATACTTTATGAATGGATTCAGGCGACCATTATGCTCGGCAGGAGATTGCTGCTGCAGCGGTGGAAGTCGGCGCGTGTCCCATCGCTTACAGATTGACATATTCTGATTAGCAGAGTGGCTGCAGATGAAAAGGAATCATTTTCCTTGATGGGTAGATTAGACAAGTACTTTATGAAATGGGGAACTTTTCTTAACTACATCGCGTTAATGGACCTTGAAGATATATTTATAGCTCAGCCTCCTATGACACCAAAGCTTATTTATATAACCTCAATTTCATATCACACAGCCTTTTGTTTGGTCTCCTGATTTATTTGCATACTTACTGTTATTTCTTTTTCTTTTTTTTTGCTTTTCTTTCTTGTTGGTGTTTTTTTGTGGCGTAATGTGATGCTGTGAGTCACATGGTCCTTTGAGTGTCCTATGTTCACTCTAAGAAGATATTAACATTTATTTCTCAGTCCATACTTTATGTTTATATGCTTGCTGATCAGCTTTTTTGTAAATTACACGTTCAAAAGTAAAATTAAATTTAAATTGCAAAGAAAAAACATGGTGGGAGGAGAACATCACATGAGCAAATCCTAGAAGAAGACGTTTCTTGTGCTGATACATGAATACTTGTAATTTAAATGTAAAAGAAAGAACAACTTTCATCTTATTCTCCTCAGTACCAACAAAACTTCTACCTTTCTTTTTGAAGCGTAGACTTTTAACCTTCCAATTACCTGCCTTGTTTGGGCTCCGTCCTGCCTCTAAACACTGTTTGAGCAGCGAACACTTTCTTGCACTTAACCTTTCGTCACAAAACTGCTCTTAGAAACCACTGGAGTGGCAAGAACCAAACTTTGTTCCGCTTCCTTTTTCCTTTTCTCCTCATCAAAAAAAGGCTCCTTTCCAACCTTGCGGGCCAACATCGCCGAGTCAACACATTACCACCCCACCAACACACACACACATACACACACACACACGCCACGGGACAAGCAGCCTATTCTCTTTTACTACTGTCACTCCACATTAAGGATGCTCACCCTCAAACCTGCTGGAGGCTGCAGCAGCAACCTTGTTTTACATAAGCACCTCTCTCTCTCTCTCTCTCTCTCTCTCTCTCTCTCTCTCTCTCTCTCTCACACACACACACACACACACACACACACACACACACACACAAATATTAGTACTTCTGCACTTGTGAGGACACCCATTGACATATTGCATTGCTTAGCCCTTAACCTTCAGCTTCAACAGGAGGGTTAATTCTAACTATAAAAGCAAAGCTTAACTCTCAAGTAGCCATAAGGAAAAGGTCAAGATCAAACAATATGGCCTCACTTTCCAAATTATGTCCTCACTTATCATAAATATACTCATTTTCCAAAGACATCAAAATATCACTCTCTAAAAATGTGCCCAATCTCTCAATTTCTGAAGATGTTTTCACTTTCAGCAAATGTTCAGGGTTTTTCTATTACTTCCTGTTTCTTCTTCTCCTCACAGTCACAACTTCTCATCCCTGTGAGTGTGTGAACCTGTTAGTCCAGGACACCTAAGACAAAAGAAAAAGAAAAATTTAAAAAATGTAAGCTTTTCCCTCCTTCATGGGGCGGCTCAGGAGGTAGAGCCGGTTCGTCCACTAATAGGAAGATCTGCAGTTTGATCCCCGGCTCCTCCAGTCCGCATGTCAAAGCGCCCTTGGGCAAGATATTGAACCCCAAATGGCTCCCAATGGCTGTGCCAGCGGTGTGTGTGTGTGTGTGTGTGTGTCAGATTAGATCCTGGTGAGCACCTTGCATGGCATCCTCTACCATCAGTGTATGAATGTGTGTGTGAATGGGTGAATGTTGACATGTATTTGAGTGGTCCATTTACTTTTTTGGTTTTTGATTTTGTCTTAAAGGAGAACACAGTTCAAGTGATTCACAGAGCTGATGTGTATGATGAAGCAGTTTTATTTCAGCTGGACTTTAACAACATAAAGCAGTTTGATTGTCACTGAGGAATATTTCAAATTTTATGAAATATACACTACATAGCACTATAAAGGTGCAACAATACTTAAGATTATTTATAAGTCAACCTGTATTGTCTTAAAGTTGGAACAACAGCTGAGTGTTTGCTGCGTATGTCACATGACTGCAGCGTCACCGGTTCCAGCCGGGGACCCTCGTTGCGTGTCGTAACCATCTCTCTCTCCCCATGTTTCCTGTCTGCCTCCTCACTGCCTACTATCTAGTAAAAACATCATTCCCAAAGAAAGACAAAAATAAATTTTCTTATTGATTAATGTTTTTTATTGTTTGTTTAACTAAAATAACTTTTAAAGGCCTTGAAACCCATGTTTAAGGATGTCTTTTCTTACTTACATACTTGCCTAGTCAAAAATATTGAATATTTAAGAGAAAAAACTTGTGTGGATGGATACTTTCCCTTCACATGGCTGTAGGTGGATCGAGCAACAGATGAAAATATGTTTTTCCAGTTGAGAGAATTTGATAGTAGAGAGAGAACAACGCTGTGCTTTAGGTTCCAATAAATGTAGTGAACTTGCATACAATTCAATAACAGACCTGCAGTAATACAAACCAGGGTCGCATTGCATTCTGGTCTCTAGACAAGTCTTCCAATCATGTGTCAACCTTAAGAAACTTAACCTAAAAGCACATCCAAGTCAACTTTTCTTCTCCGGTTTAGATGAAAGACCTCCGAGCGGAGGTGTGATCACACCTTCAGTCATCTATCGTGACCTCGCTCTGAGGCAGTTCTGTCGCTCTGTGATCTGCCCTCAGCTCTTCTTTTCTATACGAACTGACTCCTGGCTGAAGGGATTAACAGCTGCTTTAAGTCGAGTCCTCACTAACACATGTGTGCTCACGTCTTCGCTGACACTTCACAGTCAAGGTCTCGTCCTCTCTGAAGGCGCTGGACTGTGAGTCAAGGACGTTTTTAACCCCTGACAGAAGATGCTTCTCTCACTGCCCACAGCGTTTGGATTGAAGTGGTTTTTGAATGTTTTGGTTTCTTCTGGAGATCTGGAGAGCAGCTATTTTAAATTGATAGTAGTCTTAAGTTTGGGGTTGTTGTTTGGACCTCATGTCTTTGTTCACATAAACTCGGATTTGCTGTCTGTGAGAGTTAATGATAACTTGGAAAGCAGTTCAATTTATTGAATAGTTGATCATTTACAACAGAGGAATGAAGGAAAATGCAATGTTGTGATTCAACAGTCTCTCTTTAAGTAGTTTTTATCAGACTTTTTACCTGTGATTAGAGAAAGACTCTTCCCAACCATAAATTCCTGAGCTCACCTGCCAGCACTGCTGCTGCTGACCTTGATTTGTCAAGGGTTATAAATCGTTAGTTAGTAATTGTTTTAGGTTATAAATAACAGCTTGTCTGCTGACTTTACTCCCAGAGGAACATGATGAACTGTGACTACTCAGAAATACTGTTAACCTGCCCAAACTCACCCAATCAGAGGAGATTCTGTCAGATTGTTGCTACAAACATAAACATACTGCATGTATTTAAGGTATTTTTTGATTTTCTTTCCTCTTTTTTTATGCAACTACATGCAAAAACTAAATCTTTTCTACTACTTGCCTTTGGAAATAATGCCAGAGGTAGTAACAGAGTCAGCCAGGCATGCTAACAATTGCAGCTCATGGTAGAGATGATAAACACAGTTTAATTTATTCATTACACTTTTGTTGCTGTGTTTTTGGTTTTGTAGAGGCTAAAAAAAATGGACAAACTCGACAAACTTCAAACCCTTGCACACCACATGTGGAGAAAGCCAAAACTCCACATGGCAGAAATTCATTCTAACATGTGTGCCGTGTAAAGGCTTATGACACGTTAGGGCTGCTAAACTATGATTGTATTAAATAGTCAATCATAAATGGATAAGTCTATAGTAAACTGGAGCTGTGTCCTAAACTCTAGACTAAACCTTAATTCTTATCAAGTTTTGAGTGTGTTCATACCAGAAAAGTGACTCAAAACATTTGTATGGTTTTTTTGTGGTTGTGCTGCTGGACACAAAAGACATGGAGGAGCTACTAACGGCTGAACAAATTTAAAAGTAATAGTGGATGATGGGGGGACAGCTCCTGGAACACCTAAAAAAAACCCAAAATAACTATTTTGAAAAAACCATTTTGTTCTGTTTGTTTGGTCGTAGCATTCTGAAGTCTTAGTTTTATTGTGTGTAGCTTTGTATTTTGTATTATGTGTCCTGTGTGTTTCTGCTTTGTACTGTTTGTTATTGTGCTGTTATATGTTTTAATTGTGACCTGCCAAAGGCACTGCAGGTGAAAATTAGCGATAAGCTAACTCTGGTACAGTACATCAAATGGTAACATTTATGTTTAACACTGTACATGATCCCAATAAATACATACTTTTTAATGTATTTTTTATTTTATACTTTTGCACAGCACACATAATATTTAATTTCCTGCTGGTATAAAAGTATGTGGTAAATTGATTTCTTGTATGCTATGAGTATTAGTATTTAGTATATATACTGTATACACTTAGCGTATGGTATGCAACTGGGACACAGCATATGCTCACCTTCCTACCTGTGCAGTGTCAGCCATGTGAGAGGAAGATTCATGAAGCAGGTCAGATAATATGTGTTTGTATGTGATTCATTCATACAGACAGTAAACATGAGTTTCTTCTCTTTGCTGAAAGGAGTAAAAGATTCACAGAAATCACAATAGATGGCCTACAGGGGGCAGTGCTCACATACAAATTGTATTGGCCCAGAGATCATTCAGGTTTTATGTAATGATATAAGCTGAAAAATATAGACAGTCAGCTTTACATATGTGTTCAAAGATGTGGTCGGTTTTAATAGTTTGAGCCCCTGCAGCTGCACAGAATACATCAGTAGTAGAAAATGCTGAAATGTGCAGATGTGCTGTGGATGTACGGAAGTGTTGGCTGATAATAAATATTTGTAAGCTGACAGTTGTGGGATTGCAGTCAGATTCAGCCGCACACTCCACGTATATCATTATTAAGCTATCACACACATGGCTGAGGATCACTACACATTTAAATGTATTTGTGTATATCACACGGGGAGGCACGTGTCGGTGTTTATCAGTGTGCAGCGGGTTGGCAGATAATCAACTCTGGCCTTTGGAGCGTAGACAAGCAAAGTCATAAAGTGTAATATACAGCCAGAGACCCCAGATCTCATATGAACAGTAAACATGTAAGGGTTAGGCTACTATGTGCCATACGATATCACAATACATCACTCAGTGTGTGTGCAGGACTCAGGAGACTGCTGCTCTTTAAAAGCCACAGTAGATGGAAATTTCCCAAAGATTTACCAGCCAGTGTTTTATAAATACATCTTCAAACATTCAGACTGCAGTTAAAATTGGCTTAAGTGTGACTAATTTTATGCTTTTTAATACATTTTTTTTATTATTTTAAGCTCAAATTTTGTTTTCGAACACTTTTAAATATTCTCCTAAATCTGATTAACTATATGGCCACAAGTATGTGGACACTTGAACAATAAATATGATTAAACATGTCAAACTTTGGGCCTTAAAGTAATTGGCTGGCTGCAGGGATCCAGTCCCATTATTAATTAGTCAATTAAGCGATTGGTTGTAAACTGTTAAATTAATCACCAACTATTTGGATAATCAATTAATTATAAAACATGTACAAATTCTCTGATCCCAGCTTCTCAAATATTAATATTTCCTGTTTTCTTTGGTCTTCTATGACAGTAAACTGAATATCTTTGAGTTGTGGACTGTTGGTCATCTTGGACTTTGGAGAACCGTGATCAACACCATTTTCTGACATTTCATAGACCAAACAACTAACTGATTAATAGAGGAAATAATCAACAGATAATAGATAATAAAAATAACCATTAGTTGCAGCCCTATTAGGGAGGTAGACCATTGATGTTGGATGATAAGGCCTAGCTCACAGTCATCCCAAAGGTGTTGGATGGGGTTGAGGTCAGGGCTCTGTGCAGGCCAGTTAAGTTCTTCTACACCAAATTTGGGAAAAACCAGTTCTTCATGGAGCTGTCTTTGTGCTCGGGGGCATTGTCATGTTGAAACAGGAAACGGACAAACACAAACTGTTGACACAAACTTGGATGTACACTGAAATAATCTTAAAATCAAACAGCTCTAGACTAAAAGTACACAGAAAATGAACAAATCACCTAAGTTGCCATAGTTGTACATGTTTGATTTGTCACAAAGAACACCCTGATTGATCAATAATAGAATATATGTGACTTTCACATCACTCTGATATAACTTTTCACCCAGTAAGAAAGTCACAAAGTGTTTCCTTGCTGTCATCATCATTTTTTTCCCAGGTCTGCTGCCAGCGTCTGCACAAAGTAGTCACGTAGCCTCTAATCATTATTTTACCTCTACATGCATCTGATGTCCTTTTGCACATATGTCTCAGAAATAAATATAGTACCTGAGTATGAAGGCATGCAAAGTCTGAATGATTACTGGTTACAATCCAAACTGGCAGCAGGACAGACAACGACCAACACTTTTGTTAAATCTGTAAGGTTAGAAGATAAGGCAGGAAATATTCAATTTTTTCGTTATCATCAATAATCCCATGAAAAGACTCATAATAATAATAATAATGTGTTAGTCTGACTCTAAATAATTTCTGACTTCCCTTCCATTTGGCTCTCAACCCCAAGCTCATTAAATCCTACTGAGGATGTAAAATCTTTAAAAACAGGTCAAAAACACATAGTTTCATTTTTTTTAAAAAAGGCTCAGTAATTTCCAAAAACAGCTGTGTACTGTAGTTTATAGGAAACTTACCTCATACTGGAGGTAATAGAGCATTTGTTGGGGACTATTTTCGGTGACAGATTAATCCACAATCCACAAATTAAAAACGTTTTTAAGCCTCTTTCCACTTTTCAAATACAAATACAAATACAAATAATTTTGCTGCCAAATACAGATACAAATACAAATACAAATACTGGGCTTTCTGCACATCCCTACTACAGTGTGTGTGTTCATAGTGATGAATGAACATGTCAACCAGTGCAGCTGTGTGGTGAGTTTTACACAAAAATAATATAAACAAATAGAATACCTACTATCAACACTAGAATATATTATACCATGATATAAATGCAAAGATTAGTATAATCTCATGAAACCACAAGAAGAGTCAAAAGGCTATTGTTGAAAATATTCATCAGAGTAGAATTTGGTTCCGGCTGAAATGATCACACAGCCAAATTTAACAATCAGTCGCAGCATAAATGATGAGGATGGTCTTTGTCTGCACTGTGATTTGATGGAAATTGAAAATGGGTCTCATTTCATGTTCTATTGTCCTTTATGTGATGAGCTGAAAGAGATGCCTCGCAGCGTAATTGCCTCAATTTCTACTAATTTCTGGTGAATGGATGATAATGAAAGACTTCAGAAAAGATCATGTGTGTATGTGTGTGTGTGCTAAATTTGGAAAGTCTGGGGCAAGATGGCAGCGTATGCAATGTGATGTATTCCCATCGGCGTGCTGTGGTCACCTTCAGCCAAAGACACTCATTTTTTTTTAAAAAATCTGTAATCTTTATCTGTATATACTTAGTTTAGATTGTGTCTGTTTGGGTGTCCTGGTTGAATTTTGGCCAGTTGGGTGACTCGTTAGCTGATCTAGCTCAGCTGGTCAGTCTGGTCTTTCTAGGCATTAAAAACAGGCCCATGAGTTCACTTTGGCACCGTTTAACACATCTGCAGAACATTCCTCACATATCCCAAGCCTGTTTTCTGGAAAAGACATTCATATAGTACTAATTTGCAACAGCAAATATGTTTTAAGAGAAACATAATGCTGCATGGATAGCATGTATTGTCAACATAATGAGGTATCTGCCAAATGTGTCTGCTAAATGTTGAACTGAACTTTCCCTAAAATATCTGCATTACATCAGCATTATTTTTAATGTTTTTTGGTTAAATTTCAGCAGTCACACCACTTGTTTAAGGTTAGGAAAAGAATGTGGTCTTGGTTAAATATTGAAAAAGGGAACAATGACTTGAAGTTTTCTTTTTGAGCATGTAATTGAAACCACAATCTTTCCCTAATCTATCTTAACCGAAGTGGACTCCCTGTTTTCAGTGTCAATATCCTGTCCACCATCCACCCTAACCACATGCTGCTGAGCTGTGTGCGGGACAAAAACATAGCACCTCCTTTACTCAAAAAAAAACAAAAAAACATTCCTACTGAACATGATCCGTTTGGAGCCAGGACCTTCCCAGTAAGTAGTGCCGGGTGTTGCCTTTTGCTCTGAAAACATGCCCCACTACCTCGGACTGAAGCGAACGCTGGGAACACAGAGAGGTACACGCTTGGACTAACATTAGCTACTTTAGCTAAATTGTGCTAACTATATATCGACAATAGGCCATCTCAGCACGAGTCCTGGAGCTCCAGCACACTTATTAGAGGGCCTGAATTTAGATATTTGGACCATAATGACTTGTTGAAAAGATTTTTGACTTAGTATTTCTAGAGAGTAGTTGGTGCTTTTTGAATGGGAGACAATTGGAGCATCTAGCAGCCATCGGTGGTGTCGCACTTTAAGGTCGTCGCGGCTTTCTGCAGAGTTAGTGAAAATCACACATTTGATTCATTGTTACTATAAAAGTATTGATTAGTGCAGCTTTAACTATATAATTCAAATTAATAGATTATTTGTAAGTTTCCATGGAGAGCTGAATCGGCAGTTCTCACAGATTTAAACTCTTAAATCTTCCCTTCTTTCACTATTTGACCTTTGACCCCCTCACTGAGTTTCTCGGAGTGACCCCAGCTCTGTCCCGCAGCATTCCTCATCCTTCCCTCCGTATATCCTCGGTTATAGGTCACACAGGTCAACGCTCTTTTTATAACGGTCCATTAGTTCAGCCGGTCAGATGCTTCCTCTCTTATGCAACTGATCTGATGTTTGGTGAGTCAAACAGTTCAGATACTGGAGTCCAGTGACGTGAACTCAGTGAGGATATTTATATTTCGCTGCTTTTTAAAAGGTTTAACTAGGCTAGAGGTCAAAATGATAAAGCCAGATTTCCAAAACCATTTTTAGCATCTCACAGAAACACAGTCACATAGTCATATATACATAGATGTAAACAAGCTAAGACACGTCCAGTCAGGTTAGATTTAATTTGTCTTTAATTGACTAAAAAAACTAACATTTTTATTTTATTTTTGAGACCATTTATTAAATATTTCTGGTCTTTTACTGTAGAAGTTATATTAGAATGACTTAAAGTCAGTGAAAGGAAAGTTTTGAGTTATCCCATAAGAGTGACAAAAATAAAATATCAAGTTTGTATTATCAATAATATTTGTTCTTACTATTATGACAAACTATGAATGTCTGTGACAGTTTGAGGCTCCACGTCATTTTGTTTTCAATTTGCTCTGCTGAGGAAAAGAAAATTGCAATTTTACAAATAAATGTTTTTTTTAAAATGAAAGAAATTAGAAAGACTTTGCTAAGATACAGTGTGCATGATCAAGAAATTAAGTCCTACATTCCTACTGGACTGTGATTGGTCGACATGTGTGCTTGCTGAAAACTGACTGATTGGATTGATTTCAGGTTTCACATTTCATGTTCAGGTTCTTTAGTGAGTTTAGTCCAGCTGTGGTGTGTTTGTTATAATCACCTGGAAATAAATAAATTAAAAACTTTCAACTAAATCACCCAGACAGCCTTTTAAGAAATGTTAGTAGCAGCAGTTCAGGTCCTGACATGAAACACAAAAGCAGAAACATGTCTTGAGACCCACGTTGAGTCCCAAACCACAGTTCTGAAATCTGCTATTTTTTTCCACTATATATTGTATTCAAATGTATCAACAGACCCTTAAAATGGGGCAAAGTTCTCACTAACATGAATGTTACAATAATTCCAATCAGTGAATATTAGAATAATTGTACTGAAATATTGAATGATGAACTACAATATGGGGCAGAATGAGGTCTCTCAAAAACAAGCAACTGTAGATGTTTCACTGTGGATCCTCATGTTTTGATGACCCCTTAGACCTGCCCGCTGGCTCAGTCATCAAGATAAATCTTCCAATTACACACAAGAAATGCCGAAATTGAACTATTGGTCTCACTTCTGAATAAGCATCTGAGTCACTTTTTTCCCCATTTAAAGTTTTTCATTTTTTCAAACACCCTGCAATGTCATGATGACAGTATTATTTGGTCAGATCTGGCAACATTTCAGTAAAAAAAACAGCACAACTCTGAATCGAATGCTGCAGCAGCAGAAGGTTTAATACACAGAGAGACATTAATGGTCTTGTTCTGCCTCCTTGAGAGAGCTTTAGCAAATATATCATTCAGTTATCATTTCTTATGCACAAAGAAAATACAATCTGTATCATAAACCACAAATTCATAATTCCTCTCATGTCATCATATTTTCTCCCTTTGTGGTGCGAAGCCAAAGAAGTAGACTTTGCACAACCTCGATACAGACCAGCAGTCCCTTCCTATCCCATGCAAACTGCATAGATCCTCTGAGTACGTGTCCCTCGCAGTCATATTGATCATAACCAAGGTCTGAATGACAAGTAAGTTTTAAAATCCATTACTGATGCAGCCTTTTAGAGAACAGATAACACTGATCATCCTTGGTATCATTACTTTTTACCTCACCTCTGTCCACCAGCAGTGACACAACTGCCTCAAACACACCAGATGCCAAATATCACATAAAGCCATGCGAAACATTTACATTAATGGACACCTACTGTATGTCTGAATGACAGGAAGTCATCACTTTAACAGACAGATGAAGCTTGCAGTCTTACTTGAGTGTGTAATGGTCATTCTTGAACTTGGGAACAAATAGCCTATCAGGGATAAAAATGCTAAACTTACTCAGCTAAAAGACGAGCTGTACTTAGGTCATGTGATCATCCTCTAAGCAAGTTCCACTCACTGAAAAAGCCTGTAGAATACGGCAGAAAAGACAGACCGTAAAGTAACATATTCCATGTCTGAAAATGGCTTCATCAGTCCCTTCAGGAAATTGCAATTTTGCAATCTCAACAATTGATGCAAATTCAAGAAATATCCGCAATATTTGCGAGAGCTTGCAACTTGTCGGCATGAAAAGGCCATATCAAGGCCGCATGTGATTTGGACCAATTGTTGCGATGTATGCACAACTACAAGTACAGTATTTTCTTTTTTTTTATATTCAACTTTAAGCTGATGGTTCTCATGTTAAGAAAATAAATAAAAAGATAAATATAGTTGGTTCTGCAGTATGCTTTTTTTTATCAAAGGGTGTGATTAACATGACTCTTCATTGGTAATTGTTTTTTTAAGAATCACATTATTTTCCTTTGCTTGCAATTTTTCCCCAATTCTTGCCATTTTATCTAAAAAAAGAGTACACAAAACATCACATATTGTATCACAATTTCTGGGAAAAGCTGCTGCAAAGTCAAATAGTTTTGGCCCCAATAATCACAAAAAAAACTCAGCAAAATCCTGCAGTCTGCTTTATAATTTAATGAGATGTCATTAGGTTACTTTGGATATTCATAGTCATGACCCCATTCAATTAAAGAGGCTCCACAATTAGCAAGATGTTGTATATAACGGTGTGTAATGAACACTGCAGCCTTTAGGGGGCTGTAATAATCAACTTTTACTGTTATTTTTTCTGTGATATTTTGTTCAGCTGAAGATTTTTTCTTCTTGCCTTCGCAATTTGCATTTTTCCACCTCTTTATGTTTTCACCACAAAATTTATAAAAAATACATTACCTTATTCCCATGCATTCGTAAAGTCTCACAGCCTTGGCCTCAAATAAAAAATGTAGTCTGTCGCCTCGGGTCTCGGGCTCATTAAAACATATTTCTATCCCTGTCATATAAAGGCCTCGCAGCAATGAGCCTGCACCTCATTTTGGGTTCCAGTCTGCAGAGTCTCAGAAACGAGATGTTAATAGAATTCATGAAAAGAGCCTTTTTCCTGTTTCAGCCGGACGATTAGTCGGACCGGTCAGAGAGGAGGTCCGCAGACGAGTGCAGGCTGAATTTATTTAGCATCCATCTCGGAATGAAATTAAATTTGGTTTTGGACTGTTGCCATAAATTTGGCTTTACTACAATAAAAGTGAACCTGGTGTCAGTCTGCTTCACAGTGACATTGTCCAGTGAATTAATCTGTGCTCCTTCCAATTCCACTGACATCACCATGAACTTGTTGAAATTGTCTGTAGCACTTACAGTATATAGTCTGCTTATAAGGATGTAACAACACAATGAAGGACAAATAAACCCCAAGGCAGCTTTGTTGAATAAAAGTAAAGTCTGCAATCTGACCTGAAGGTTTTTTCTTTGTGGAAATGTTGACAAAACCTTATTGGTTTGTTTATTTGTTCATATTGTTAAATTATAAGCCAGTCAGGCCCCTTAAACATCAGTCAGGAGTCATTCAGACGTCTACAGTTATTGGACTAACTGATAGTTTTGAGTCTGATGATGAAACTAAAATCTAATAATTTTATATCAGACTCCCTTTAGTCTATCAAACAGTTGTAAAAAAGTGGTTTTAGACATGAATAATTACAGTACAATACATGAGATGCTTTTGTTTAAAGCAACTTACAGTAAGTTTATTCAACCTTAAATAAGAGCCGGATGTCATGAAAAATATACGTTCAATCTATTATTTTTAAATTTGAGAAGTGTCCGACATTCATTTCTTCACTGCAGTTCATCCATACATCATCTCCTTTGATTGTGACATAATGATATTTTGCATTTGTCCTCACTAAACGCTTTATGAACATACAAGTTCCTCTCAGGTCATGTTTACTTTCTCTCATTTGAAACAACCCTTGGATACTGTTAGATAATTGTTGATTTTTACTCTGTGCATGATTTGGGCAGTTTTGTCAACCAGACCTTTAAATTTTAGCGCTTTTAACTGTATAAAAAGTGGGTTTGTTAGTTCTCTATAAGTAGTTTTGTTTACAATTCTTATGGCTCTTTTTTAAAGGATGAAGGTTAGATTAGTGTTTGTTTTATATGCATTTCTCCACATTTCCACATAGTAAGTTATATATGGGAGTATAAAGGAACACTCCAAGGAATTTAATTTCAGTCACTTTTTAGATCTCTACATCATTTATCATGAGTTTTCTTATCTGAGATATTTGAACGGTTACCAAAGATTATAAATTTCATTTTACTTAAATTCAATGTTAGTTTATTTGCATCAAACCAACTCTAGCTCTTTTTCAGTTCCTTTCCCACTGTATCCAAAACATCTGTCATAAGCTATTACTGGTCACTGATATGTATCAGTCAGTATCGTTTCATCAGTGGAAGTAGCTGAATATGTGCATCAGTCTAGATTTTTCAGATACAAAGAGCTATATCCATTTCCTTCTACCCACAATCCTTTGAGGGCTGTTTAATGAATCACATCACAGCAGTTTTCTCGTTAGATGTGCTCGTTATAAAGCTAGCATGAGAGATGCAGCGGAGTCACAAGAGCAACTCAAACATATGCAGAAGTGAAAAAGTACATTTTATGCACACACTCAGAAATCCTGTTTGTTTTTTCACTGGTGAGGCCAAGATAATGAAGCCCACTGAACTTTGAGCTCAATACTGCTCTGTATATAATACTACTACTAGCATGGATGTTCTACTACTACTGTTTACTTCTTATAAAGCATCTATTCAGAAAAACCTTTATTTACAGAGATAAAACAGTTTTTTCAACATATATTTCGATTAATTTCACAAATACACATTCCTGAATCTCATTTATCTAATCCCATACGTATACATATGTGTATGTATAAATGCAAAATACAGGTGCTGCAAAGAGAATCTGCATATTTCTATCCATAAAGCAGTTTCTATACTCCACATTAGACCTTCTATAGACAACCAGTGTACATGCAGCTTGTTACGCATGAAGCCCCACACACTGAGGCAATAAAGACCTTTGAATCCATGTCTGATTCTAGGACTGCAGCCTCAGTGTATTTTTTTCATTGCATGTATGTGGACTGAGGTCAGATATATTTACTGGGCTGCTTTAGGAATTCCATCGGAATCACATGTTCCGTGACACGAATGCTGCCACGCGAGGCAAAAAGGTCGTCCGTAATTGAAACTGTGACATTGAAAAGGCAGGACAGACAGAGAATTAATGGTCCGTCCTGATGTTCATACATTAACTTATTGTGCCCCCTAGTGTCAGCAGACTAGTCATGCTCTGGTTTGTGGTTTTTTTTTTTTTTTTTTTGAGTAGGACTGCTTTTATTCATAGGATTCATTCATTCTTCCTGTTTAACACTCTCTACCTTTTCTCCTCAGCTTGCTAATACTCTCCTGGAGCTACTAACATGCACATTAGCAGGAGAAGTTTTCCCATGCAACCTTTGACCCTCCCTACCATTGGTTGCTTGTGATATTGATGACTTAAAGGTTGTGTTATTGTTGTATTTAACAGTGGTGGAAGTAAAGTAAAAGTGTCAATATAGCCATGTAAAAATACTCCATTACAAGTAAAAGTCCTGCATGAAAAGTCCTATTTAAGTTAAAGTACCTGAGTACTAGCAGCAAAATGTTGTCAAAGTATTGCAGTAAAAGTAGTGGTTTGGTCCCTCTGACTGATATATTATTATCAGGTCGAGCTAGTTTCAACTACTTTATACACAGTTAGCTAGTTTAGTCCAGTGGTTCCCAACCTAGGGGTCAGGCCCCTCCAAAGGGTCAGCAGATAAATCTGAGGGGTCGTGAGATGATTAATGGGAGAGGAAAGAAGAAAAAACATTCTGATACACAAATCTGTTTCCAGTTTTTGGTCTTTTTCTCTAATCTTTGATTTTTGCTGAAATATTGGATCATTTGAACATTTTAGAGGGAAAAATCACTATTTGGTGGAGCTGTTAACAACTCATAGACATGTGAAATGTGACCCCGACTACACACTGCTTTTTGTAAGATGTCAAAAGCCCAAAAAGGTTGGAAACCACTGGTTTCATCTTTAACAATGTGTTGTATTTTAAAAGCTTGTTATATTATCCATTGTGTCAAATCTTCATCTGAAAAGTAACTAAAGCTATCAAATAAATGTAGTGGAGTAGAAAGTACAATATTTCCCTCTGAAATGTAGTGAAGTGGAAGTATAAAGTAGATTCAAAGGTAAATACTCAAGTGAAGTACCTCAAAATTTTACTTATGTACAGTACTTGAGTGAATGAACTTAGTTACTTTTCACCACTGGTATTTAATGTAAGTTGCCCTGAAGAGCAGCATCTCTTGATGCTTTTTTACATTTCAGTTTGAACTGTAAATGTAAATAAGGTAGGGGAATGTGACTGATTGCAGGCTTACAGACACTCCCTCTTTAAGATGGCCTCTAATTGTCACAAACCAATTGCCTGATTTGCCTCCATCTCACACCTAAACATCACAAATAAATGTATCATTGCACATTGGACAGTGTGTGAAAGTTTGTTTACAACTTTTTGAGACAGCAGTTGTTAGCCAGCTGACCTATATTTAAAGGTTTTTACGACCTGAAGAAGTTTTATGATCAGGTCACCACCTCTGTATCTTTGACTCTGATTGGGTGTATGGATTTCAGTCACTTATTTACTAGGATTTTCCTCCACCTTCCAGTGACCCAGGCCTCAAACTTTGCTGTTTTGGTTCAGTCTAATTGCTCTCATCCACCTTGTTTCCAGCAGCTCTGATCTTTTTGTCTATTGATAGAGAGAAGGGTGATTATCTCCAAGTGTCTGAAGATTTCTAAGGTTGTGGTGACTGATGTTGCTCTCTCTGATCATGCCTGTGTTTTCTTTGAGAGCGCTATCTCCATGCACACAAATGTTCAAACAGAAATAATCACAAAACAGTATATCGCTGAAAACACCAGTGAAATATTTATTTAGACTTTCTCTTCCACACCCACTCTCTCTTGGGTCTCAGTCAAAGAGTTTGCAGATAATTTCAATTCTAAAATTACAAATGTTTATTGATGACACTAAGAGGAAGGTGGTCTCTGGTAAGAAAAGACCTCCGTGGAGAAATGCCACACTGGTCAGAATAGAAAAAAGAGAGTGTTGAAAAGCTGAACGCAGGTGGTGAAAAACAAACCTCCAGGTTCATTATGACTTCTATAAAGAGAGATTTCACATTTATAATTTGGAACTGAGAAATTCCTCTCTGACATCATTACCAAAAACAATAATAATGCATATTATTATTATAATATTTGCTACTGTTGACAAGCTAACAAACCGTCCTGTGTAAATAGCCCCTGAACTTCTATCCATCAAGGCCTGCAATGAATTTGCCCCCTTCTTCACTGACAAAATCCATAAAATTAGACAAGCAGTCAGTGCCTTCATATCAGGTACAGGATATGTGTTGTCCCTGTGTCCACTTAAAATCAATTCAAGTAGTATGACACAAAAAACCTGGAGGACATTATACAACATCTGACATCCTCCTCCTGCTGCCTTGATATTCTGCCAACAGGCTTTTCCAAAAATATTTCTAATTGAATGGCCTCAGAGCTTCTGCAAACTGTCAACACATCACTTCTCTCAGGTGTCTTTCCACAGGCCCTGAAAACTGCCGTCATCAAGCCTCTCTTAAAAAAGAACACTCTAGACACTTCACTAATGAACAATTATAGGCCCATATCAAACCTCCCATTTCTTCTTGGCACTAAACAACTGTTTTGATGTCTTCCAGTCAGGATTTCGACCACACCACATCACTGAGACTGCTCTTGTAAAGGTCTTCAATGACATCCACATAAACACAGACCGGGCAGAATTTCAGTCTTAGTATTACTGGATCTCAGTAGTGCATTTGACACAGTGGACCACAACATATTACTAGATCAACCGGAAAACTGGGTGGGACTTTCTGGCACAGTACTAAATTGGTTTGAATCCTACTTAAAGGACAGGGACTACTTTGTGTCTCTAGGTAATTACACATCTGAGTGGATAAAAATGGCATGCAGAGTTCCCCAAGGCTCCATTCTGGGGCCTCCTCTGTTCAACATCTACATGATCCTACATGAACACTAATTATGCAGATGACACACAAATTTGCATAACCATATCACCAGGGAACCATGGTCCAATACAAGCACTGAGTAAGTGCATTGAACAAATCAACAAGTTTCTTCAACTAAACAAAGACAAAACTGAAGTAATTTTTTTTGGAGCCAAGGAAGAACGATTAAAAGTCAGCACTCAGCTTCAATCGATAATGTTAAAAACCACAAACCAAGCCAGAAATCTTGGTGTAGTCATGGACTCAGACCTGAATTTCAACAGCCACATTAAGACAATTACAAAGTCAGTCTACTATCACCTGAAGAATATATCAAGGATTAAAGGACTTATGTCTCAGCAGGATTTGGAAAAACTTGTCCTTGCACTTATCTTCAGTAGACTCGACCCCTGTAATGGTGTCTTTACAATTCTCCCTAAAAAATAATTGATCAGACAGCTGCAGCTGATTCAGAACGCTGCTGCTCGAGTCCTAACTAAGACCAAGAAAGTGGATCATATCACTCCAGTTCTCAGATCTTTACACTGGCCTCCTGTCTGTCAATGAATTGATTTTAAAATACTGCTGTTGGTTTATAAAGCACTGAATGGTTTAGGGCCAAAATACATTTCTGATCTGCTGCTATGTTATGAACCATGTAGACCACATTCTCCACATATCTGGAAAAAAACTCCCAGAAAACTGCAGGTCTCAGTTCTTTTAAATCACAGCTGAAGACTTCATTTCTCACACTGCACTGTAACTTTTATTCTTGTGTTTTATACCTATCTTGTTCTATTTTAGCTTGTTTCTCTTGGCTCTTAAATGACCGTATTTAAGTGTCCATTTATGGTGTGCTTCTTTTGCACTTTGTCTCGATGCTTTTAATGTTTTATGTAAAAGAACCTTGAATTGCCTTGTTGCTGAAATGTGCATCTGGACTTAAACTGCAGGCATTTGGTAACATTCAAACCCAAAATGTAGCTCCTTTTATTCTTCTTTTGTTTTTGGTCTTTCTGGTGGATGACAGTAGAAGAAGAAGCAGGTACTGCAACATTAAAAAATTCTGTCCCCATCAGCCATTATTGCATGGTCCCTTTTTCAACAAGTCAACTTTTCCCCCTATGACAGGAAAACTAAAATCCATTCAAACACACTGCTGCAAGATTGTGTCACTGACCTCAAGTGCAGCATGAAGGGTTCAAAGTCAACGACAGAGGTATTAAATAATCTACATAAATATGTCCCAACAGTCAGGGTCACATGGTGTTTATTACACAAAACCAGAATATTCGTGTTCCTGTGTAAATACAGACAATACGTGCTTCTTTCAGTCAATGCTTCTTCACAAACAGATCCATGCGTAGTTTTCACACTTTACACAGAGCAGGAAAGAAAAAAACAGGACGTCTGTGTTGTGGTTCAACATGACCTCAGATCAGAACAGACTGAGACAAATCTGAGAAAATGACTGATTTGTTTTATCAGTCACACAGCTCAGTAACAAATACCAGACTTCTCTTAGTTTGTGTCAAGTATTAAGGTCAAGTATCGAGCCCAGCCAGAGTAACATAATGTTGAAAATATGAAATCTTAAAGAGCAGCGATAGCCTAAAGGTAAGAAACCAGCCAGAAAAAGAAGAAGGTAAAAGTCAAGAGCTTGAATATCTATAATCAATGCGCCATTGTGCAAAGAACAACCTGCTTTCCATTTACTCCGAGACTGTGGTTGTACTGAGCAGCTCCCACGTCTCAACACAAGCCAAGAAATATTCCCAGAATGCATAAAGCTTTGTGTCACAACCGTGTGTTAACTCAAAAGGTTGGCACTTTTGAGCTGAAAGAAAACCTTTTTAGTGGAGACCACTTCCTAGATTTGTTTCAGAGATTATACGTAACCATAAATCTGTGAGTAGAAGTCAAATCGCTGCAGGCAGATGTTTAGTTTTTGATCTCTGAGGCTGATTTTTCATTTGAACAGCGACTGAATTCCTGCATGTCTCACTTTCCCATCGGCACATAAACCAATTGTTATTGTTATTATTGTTAATAGTTATGTAGCCCAGTTAAAAATATGTATATAAATAGTTGTCTGTGATAGATAAATAGATAAATAGGGTTTGGTAAAAGAGTATGGTTAAAATACACATTTCTCATTGTGTTTAAAAAGGTCAAGTTCATGAGTAAACATGTTAAGGATGTTAAAATGCATACATGTATTTTATTTTATTTCCTTTTGATAAAAAAGCT
This sequence comes from Thunnus maccoyii, assembly GCF_910596095.1. Classification (NCBI taxonomy): domain Eukaryota; kingdom Metazoa; phylum Chordata; class Actinopteri; order Scombriformes; family Scombridae; genus Thunnus; species Thunnus maccoyii. The sequence goes on from NC_056540.1 coordinate 31,313,166, forward strand.
GCTAATTAAATAGAGTGGTATCTTTCTGGAGAGGTGAATAGGGTCAAATAGGTTTGTGTGTGTTACTTGGCTGACGTGTGTGTGTACGCAGACAGGGGGAGTAAGAGAGAAAGAGGGGAGAGACTAGAGGAGCGGAAGAAAAAGCAGCAGGAGGTAAACGAGCTAATGCGGGAGTTTTTTTCTGGTGGATATCCGAAGTTGTGCAGAAAAAAGTATAGATGTACCTGAGTCTTAGATTGTCAGCTCGATAATCTGTAAGAGGACATGTTTTGAGAGTAACAGATAACTTCTATCCGAAGTCTGCTGCGCTGTAGCCAACTTGAAAGAGGCTGCTCGTTAATGAAGTGAGCGGTGAGTTAGCAATGTGAACGGACTGTAGGCTGCTGCTAGCTAACCCAGCTCGACAAAGTAGCTTCGTCTGGACTTATTCCGACCTGGAAACGAGGGACAACAACCAGATAGCGCTCTGAGCCACCCGGGGATGCTCAGAGTTCCTCTGGCAACGCTGGATAACCACCAAACTCCGTGAATATGCCCGAGTGCTGCCACCCTGCTCATGGACAGACACCTGTGGACTGTTAGCTTTCTCTGGAGGATGCCATAACTCTGAAAAAGGTACCGACCTGCTTATTTGTTTCATGCTCTAAACCTGAGTGAAGCGACCACTAAGTTTCTGGTCCCTACGATCACAAGCACCGCATCAGGCCTGCAACGCTTTTATTTTATTTTGTTATATCCTTTTTGCCGGCTTAGCATAGAGTGATAATGTGTGTGTTTGGTCACTAAAATAATTCAGTGGACAAGTAAAAGCATATAATTTAAAGTTGGAAAGGTAAAAAGGGAAAACTACTGTGTGACTTGTGAAACAAAAGCAGTGAACACTCCTGGTGTTTAATTTAATATGAATTTCATTTAATTTTGTTTAGAATTAAAGGAGGAAATAATTGTTTCTAATTTTAAATGGTTTCTGAGTGTGTTTATTATTTCAGAGGTTAGAAGCTATATAGCCTTCATACTCTATGCCAACTTATATTAGAGTGTGGTATTGTACTGTGTTAAAGGGTTAACACACTCAATTGTTTGTTACACTGTGGTCTCACAATAAGGTATATTCAAGAGGTATAAGATTTCCAAAGTGACCCAAGCAAAAAACATTAAATTAATCAGAGATAATATAACAAAGGAAATTAGGATAAAGAACTCAGGGCCCCATCTACATAATATAGAGGGTAGACGGGCTACATAAATGGAGGCACCGCTGGGATTTGTCTTGGGTCCCCAGTGAGGTTAGAGTAGTTAATTCAGGATACTGAAGCAGCAAACAATTCCAGAAGATGGCAAACAGAGCAGAGCTAGCTGCTGAGCTGAAGAGATGGTGCAGAGGGGAGGAGTTGGATGAGGCTCATGGACTTATGGTCCTTGTCCCTGAAGATGTGGAGATCCACCAAATCGAAGAGACTCTTGAAACTATCAAGTGCTTAGGTCGAGTACGTGTCAGAGGAAGGATCTTTAATGCAGGACTAAGCAACCTGATGGTCTTGTGTGAATGTAAGGAAGCCTTAACTGGAGTAAGTGTTCCTCCAGAGGTGTTTCTTTCTGAGGGTGGAGGAGCCTGGCCTTTAGTCCTCATAGATAATGCCCCAGCTGCTGCTGATGACTTCAATAACAAATTGAAAGCGCTGTTGCTAGCTGAGGGAAGGACAATGGAGGACCTCAAAGCTCTACTGCCCACTACACAACCCCCCACTAACTCTACTGAGTCCATTTTACAGGCGGTTGGTGACTTCTTGCAAAAGACCAACAAACCTCCATCTGAAAGTGGTTATCGTCGCCTACGCATTTTCTCAGGAACACAGCCTGTTCCAGCAGGAGAGGAGCAGTTCGACTACTGGCTCGAGCAGGCATGGCTCATGGTAGAGGAGAGTGAATGTTCTGAGAGAGAGAAAAAGCGAAGGCTAATGGAAAGCCTAAAGGGGCCAGCACTTGAAATAGTCAAAACCGTGCGAGCCACCAACCCTGATGCCAAGCCGGCAGAGTACTTGGAAGCCCTTGAAAGTGCTTTTGGAACTGCAGAATCTGGAGATGATCTGTACTTCGCTTTCCGACTGATGCAGCAGCAACAGGGAGAGAAATTGTCAGATTTCCTTAGACGACTGGAGCGCTCTCTCTCTAAAGTCATTCAGAGAGGCGGCCTTCCTCCCAGCTGTATGGATAAAGCTCGTGTAGAGCAACTACTGAGAGGTGCAGTTGCGGCTGATTTAATGCTAATCCAGCTACGCTTAAGAGAGCGAAAGAATGCACCACCAACTTTTCTACAGCTCCTGAGTGAGATCCGTGCTGAAGAAGAATATGAGGCTTCAAGGATGAAGCTCAACACTTCAGTGCATCAGGTGCAAACAAAACAGACGATCGATGTAAAACAGGCAGAGATTCAAAGCCTAAAAGCTGAAGTCAAAGAGCTCAAGTCTATGGTTGCCTCTGTGGTAACTAAGCCATCGGACACTAAAGAGGAATATTCTAATACTGTACCTGCAACCCCATCACACCCCTGTGAAAAGTATCAAGACTCTGAGCTGACAGCTTTAAAGAAACAGGTTAAGCGATTACAGAAAAAATTAAATAAGAAAGTGACTGCATCTGATACGACAGCCAACCCAACAGTCAATGCAGTCTCGGTAGTGGAGGCTACCACTAGAGTTGCTAACTCTCCCACCAGACCATTAAGATCCCCTGCGGAACAGTTCTGCTACCGGTGTGGAGAGAATGGACACTTTGTAGCAAAGTGCCAGAATTCAGAGAATCAGAGCCAAGTTATCAAGAAACTGATTCAAGCTCTGAAGCTAGCAAAAGAGAACCAGTCTTCCACCAGTTTTGCAGGGGCTGAAGTTAACTGTGCTGTTAAGAGAAGTCTTGTGAGTACACAACAAGATACAGGAATCCCTGAGGGCTTAATTGGCCCACCCAGCATAGTACAGTTAAAAGTAAATGGACACCCTTGTGATGCTGTGTTTGACAGTGGCTCTCAAGCTACCATTATTTTTGAGTCCTGGTATCGAGAGTACCTACCTGATGTCCCAATACATCCTGTGTCTGGTCTTGCTCTCTGGGGTCTAAGTGAGTCCAATCTTAGCTATCCCTACCTTGGCTACATTGTGGTGGATCTTGAGTACCCAGCAGAGGTCACTGGAACCTGTCAGACTGTAACAGTTCTTGCCCTTATTTGCCCCAGTCCCCAACATGCAGAACAGATCCCTGTTATTGTAGGGACGAATACCAGTCATGTCAGAAATCTGGTAAAACGATGTAGAGAGAGTGGCTTTGATATCACGAGAACCCTACGCATTCAAGTTGACTGTGGGGATAAGTTTGTCACTCCTGACCATACATCACCCATCTGTGAGCAAGATGGCAATGTTGGCTGTGTGACATGGCAAGGCCCAGGCCCTCTGACTATACCACCTGGGGAAGACCTACAGGTTGTCTGCAAGGTTGACTTCACGCAGACCATTGGAAAAGAGATCCTGATGGTTGACTCATCTCCCTCAGCTCCACTCCCAGCCAGCGTACTGTTGCAGCCCATGGTAGTGCCAGGCCCTGCAGTGAACGTCAACAATTTCAGAATCCTGGTCCAGAACCAGTCCCTAAGAGAGACAGTTATACCAGTGGGAACAGTCATGGGACACATGTATCTCACTGAAAGCGTCACTGCTGTTCCGCTGGACAAGTCAGCATCATCAGACTTTGATGCCAACCTGATCAACTTTGGAGACTCACCTGTTCCACAGGAGTGGAAGGAGCGGCTTAGGCAGAAGCTGTCCCAACGATCTAATGTCTTCTCCCTGACGGAATGGGATGTTGGGTTAGCTAAAGGCGTAGAGCACACAATCCGCCTGTCTGACCCCAGACCCTTCCGACAGCGTTCCCGCCGTCTGACTCCTGCGGACATTGATGATGTGAGAAAGCACCTGCAGGAGCTCCTGTGTGCAGGCATCATTAAAGAGTCTCGCAGCCCCTACGCCTCACCCATTGTGATCGTCAGGAAGAAGAATGGAACCATAAGGATGTGTATTGACTACAGGCTACTGAACAGCCGGACAGTTCCTGATCAGTATACCACACCTTGCATTGATGACGTGCTGGACTCCCTGTCTGGAAGCTGTTGGTTCTCTGTCCTTGACTTGAGAAGTGGCTATTACCAAATAGCTATGGCCGAGGAGGACAAGGAAAAAACGGCATTCATTTGCCCTCTGGGGTTCTTCCAGTTCGAAAGGATGCCTCAGGGAATAACGGGAGCTCCAGCAACCTTCCAAAGATTAATGGAAAAAACTGTTGGTGACATGAACCTGCTCCAAGTCCTTGTTTACCTCGATGATTTGATTGTCTTTGGAAGGTCTTTGGAAGAACATGAGGAGAGACTTCTCAAAGTCCTCACCCGACTTGAAGAGGCTGGGTTGAAGATATCTCTCGACAAGTGCCAGTTTTGCCAGCCAAAGGTGAAATACCTGGGACACATTGTGTCAGCTGATGGTGTCTCGCCGGATCCAGAGAAAATCGCAGCAGTCACCAACTGGCCTCAGCCTACTGACTTGAAGACCCTGAAATCTTTTTTGGGCTTCTGTGGCTACTACCGCAGGTTTATAGCCAACTATGCTGCCATTGTCAGGCCGCTAACAGAGTTAACAAAAGGTTATGCTCCAACACAGAAGAGTAGGAAGCATAACAAAGACCTTACAAAGAGCTACTTGAGAGAATCAGAGCCCTTTGGAGAAAGATGGGACCGGTCCTGTACTGATGCATTCCACCAGATCATCTACTGTCTAACCCATGCACCCGTGCTAGCATTTGCCAACCCTGAGAAGCCATACATCCTGCATGTGGATGCAAGCTTAAAAGGGATTGGGGCTGTCCTCTATCAGGAGTACTCTGAGGGATTAAGACCAGTTGCATTTGCCAGCCGGAAATTGAGCCAGTCTGAAAAGCGATACCCAATACACCAGTTGGAGTTTCTGTCACTCAAGTGGGCCGTTGTGGACAAGTTCCATGATTACCTTTATGGAGCTCGGTTCACAGTGCGTACTGACAACAACCCCTTGACATATGTGCTCACGACAGCAAAGCTCAATGCTGTTGGACACAGATGGCTCGCTGCTTTATCGACATATGATTTTGATGTCCAGTACAGACCAGGCAGGCACAACATAGATGCTGACCTTCTATCAAGGAACTTTGCTGATAATGACAACACTATGGAATGGGAGACCATACCTCAGGCTGGTGTAAGGTCCATCTGTCAACATGTCTACATCTCGAACTCGACAGACAGTCTGCCAAGGTATGTGGATCAGGTGGGAGGTTCTCCTGATTGTGTTCCAGACATCTACACCTTCCCAATTCGCATGGAGTTGAAGTCTCTGGAGCACATGGCAAAACCAGACCTTGTATGTGCTCAAAAGGAGGATGTGGCGATTGGATCAGCTGTCCAGGCAGTTCAGCAGAAAAAATGGCCTGAGGATGCTGACCACAATCCAGAGCTCTCTCAGCTAAAACGAGAAAAAGACAAACTGATCATGAAGGATGGACTTCTTCATCGTTTGAGCAAGCGGCCCTCAGGTGAAGAAATCACTCAACTTGTCTTACCCAAGGAGTTTCGTGAAGCCGTGCTAAAGTCATTGCACGATGACTTAGGACACCTTGGAATTGAAAGAACTACTGATCTACTAAGAAGTAGATTTTTCTGGCCCAAAATGTCTAAAGATGCTGAGCAACATGTAAAGAACTGTGGAGAGTGCATCACTCGCAAGTCCCCTTGTCAGAGAGCAGCTCCATTACATCAGATCATGAGCAGTGGACCAATGCATCTCGTATGTATTGATTTCCTTTCAATGGAGCCTGATTCTAGGGGCATGAGCAATGTGTTAGTGGTCACTGATCATTTTACACGTTATGCACAAGCTTTCCCTACAAAGAACCAGAAGGCTCAGACTGTGGCTAAGGTCTTGGTTGACAAGTTCTTTGTACATTATGGCCTGCCCGCCAGGATCCATTCAGATCAGGGAAGGGATTTCGAGAGTCGCCTGATCCGAGATCTCTTGAAGCTGATGGGAGTCCGTAAGTCGCGGACTACCCCATATCACCCACAGGGAGATCCTCAGCCGGAGAGGTTCAACCGAACCTTGCTCTCCATGCTTGGGACTCTGAGTCAGGAGAAGAAACGTCAGTGGAGCCAACATGTAGGATATCTGGTTCATGCCTACAACAGCACAAAGTGTGATGCCACCGGGTATTCACCTTATTTCCTGATGTTCGGTAGAGAAGCCAGGCTCCCAGTAGACTTGTGTTTTGGTACATCTCCAGATGGGAAAACAGATAGTCATTCACACTATGTGGCAAAGTTGAAGGAAGACTTGCAGAGAGCCTACCAGCTAGCCTCTGAAACAGCCAACAAGACTCACCAAAGAAATAAGAAGGCATATGACAAAAGAGTTGGTTACCAGGCTCTGGAAGTTGGTGACAGAGTGTTACTCAAGAACTTGGGGTTGAAAGGCAAACACAAGTTGCAAACCAGATGGAGTCCAATTCCCTACCTTGTAGTGGGAAAGATGTCCAATCTACCTGTTTTTAAGGTCAGACAGGAAGATGGAAGAGGGGGCATTAAAACCATTCATAGAGACCATATGTTGCCGATAGGACAACTGGTGAGACTGCCAAGGACAGAGTTGGATTGTGACTCACCCCGAAAACCAAAGACCAGAGCTATGACTTCCAGGAGGCGGAAGCAAACCTCACCTGAGATTCAGGAAGTCTTACAGGAGGCACAGGATTCAGACTCCTCCACTGATTTTGAGTATTACAGATCTCCAAGGCCCAATCAGATATGCTTGGAAAGCATGGAGCAAAGGACTCAGGATAATGCAGGGCCGTCAGCTGTTTTACAAGAGGATGAAAATGCCTCTCTGCAGTCCAATGAGGATCCTGAGGAAGATAGTTCTGAAGAAGAACTTCTGACTGTTGGAGATCAGGAAATTAACCAGAATTCTGCTGCTGAATCTGAAACTTGTACTGAACCAGAGGACATGGGACAAGAAGAAGACCAAAATACTAATGCTGCCATGACTACCAGAGAAGCAGACAATGTTAGTATATCAGAAGGCAGACTGGATAGGGAACCTGAGACCCGTCCCAAGAGAACAGTAAAACCAGTTGTTAGGTTAACATATGACGAGCCAGGTAAAGCCAGAGATCAGCCAATCACTATCATACATAGAGGTGTTGTTATAAAGATTGGAAAGGGCTAGAGGAATAGAGAACACTTAGCCACACTTCCCACTTCCTGTTGTAAAGTTAAAATGTTAAAAGTCTGTTGAGGACATCAGACATTTAGAAGGGGGAGGGTGTAGCCCAGTTAAAAATATGTATATAAATAGTTGTCTGTGATAGATAAATAGATAAATAGGGTTTGGTAAAAGAGTATGGTTAAAATACACATTTCTCATTGTGTTTAAAAAGGTCAAGTTCATGAGTAAACATGTTAAGGATGTTAAAATGCATACATGTATTTTATTTTATTTCCTTTTGATAAAAAAGCTGCTAATTAAATAGAGTGGTATCTTTCTGGAGAGGTGAATAGGGTCAAATAGGTTTGTGTGTGTTACTTGGCTGACGTGTGTGTGTACGCAGACAGGGGGAGTAAGAGAGAAAGAGGGGAGAGACTAGAGGAGCGGAAGAAAAAGCAGCAGGAGGTAAACGAGCTAATGCGGGAGTTTTTTTCTGGTGGATATCCGAAGTTGTGCAGAAAAAAGTATAGATGTACCTGAGTCTTAGATTGTCAGCTCGATAATCTGTAAGAGGACATGTTTTGAGAGTAACAGATAACTTCTATCCGAAGTCTGCTGCGCTGTAGCCAACTTGAAAGAGGCTGCTCGTTAATGAAGTGAGCGGTGGGTTAGCAATGTGAACGGACTGTAGGCTGCCGCTAGCTAACCCAGCTCGACAAAGTAGCTTCGTCTGGACTTATTCCGACCTGGAAACGAGGGACAACAACCAGATAGCGCTCTGAGCCACCCGGGGATGCTCAGAGTTCCTCTGGCAACGCTGGATAACCACCAAACTCCGTGAATATGCCCGAGTGCTGCCACCCTGCTCATGGACAGACACCTGTGGACTGTTAGCTTTCTCTGGAGGATGCCATAATTCTGAAAAAGGTACCGACCTGCTTATTTGTTTCATGCTCTAAACCTGAGTGAAGCGACCACTAAGTTTCTGGTCCCTACGATCACAAGCACCGCATCAGGCCTGCAACGCTTTTATTTTATTTTGTTATATCCTTTTTGCCGGCTTAGCATAGAGTGATAATGTGTGTGTTTGGTCACTAAAATAATTCAGTGGACAAGTAAAAGCATATAATTTAAAGTTGGAAAGGTAAAAAGGGAAAACTACTGTGTGACTTGTGAAACAAAAGCAGTGAACACTCCTGGTGTTTAATTTAATATGAATTTCATTTAATTTTGTTTAGAATTAAAGGAGGAAATAATTGTTTCTAATTTTAAATGGTTTCTGAGTGTGTTTATTATTTCAGAGGTTAGAAGCTATATAGCCTTCATACTCTATGCCAACTTATATTAGAGTGTGGTATTGTACTGTGTTAAAGGGTTAACACACTCAATTGTTTGTTACACTGTGGTCTCACAATAAGGTATATTCAAGAGGTATAAGATTTCCAAAGTGACCCAAGCAAAAAACATTAAATTAATCAGAGATAATATAACAAAGGAAATTAGGATAAAGAACTCAGGGCCCCATCTACATAATATAGAGGGTAGACGGGCTACAGTTATTATTATAAAGATTAATTATCTAATGGAGATTATCACAGATCAAGAGATAACACTAAAATCTGATTAACTGATGATCTGTCCACCACATTTCATCCAAATGTGAAACTTCAGAGAAATTTATACCAGAATGACAGATGGATATGTGGCTGTGAGATGATTGCCACAAGGTTGTCATCTTTATTACTTTTTATTACTTTATAACTTAAATCTGTCCTTGTTACCGCTCCAGGAACATGTTGTTCTTGGACTATTGTCTTTTTCCCAGTTATTAGTCGAGTCAGGCTCATTCTACACAATTCATCCTGTACAAAGCTTTCATATTTTCAGGATTTAGCTGGTCTCCAAAAACCTCCATCATCATCTGTCACTACTTTGATGCTGATTATTGTAAACATTTTCTACTAGAAAATATAACATGAAAAATGCATTATCATCTATTTTTCATCTTTCATGGTTTGTTTGCTGTAAATAGAAGTAAGGTTTGTTGCTTCCCATAACTGCAGTGTATTTGTGTTGAGATATTATCTCTTTTACTGTCTCAATAAGACTGAGGTTGTTGACTTTGCACATGACAAACAGCCTCTTGAATGAGAGGGTAAACTCAACCTCACATGCACCATCCATGTCAGTTATACCTGTCCCCACGGACCAATCGGAAGCCAGAATCAGGACACACCACAGACACATGTCAAACACACATGGGGTTCAAGGAGACAAACACAACGTGCGTTTGTTTTGCAGAGAAGCGAAAGTGTGTGACCTTGTGTGTGCATTTGACATGTACTCGTATCCTGCAATGCTGTAATGTCAACATTTTCATATGAACTTTGTGCACAGTTTATATTATCAGGGTTTAACAAAATACATTCTACGTCACTTATCATACTCATGAAACTTATATTTTTACATTTCTTCAAAATGATGCACAAAATACAAAATGATGATACATTATACTCACATTTCCTTAAATGCTTAGTAAACTTGTATACATTATTATATTATTAGATGTTGCTTGAGTGCTGAATCAGAAAATGTCACTTTATTCATCCTCACTTTCTGAAATCAGAGTTAATTATTGATTTCAGAGGGAAGAAGGAGGATGTCTTCCCAGCAGATACAAACTGTCCAGTCCTATAAACATCTTGGTTTCTACCTGGACAGTAAATTAAACTGGAAAAAGAACACTGAGGTTTTATTCAAGAAGGCTCAGTCAAGACTATTTTTATTGAGGAAACTTAGATCCTTTGATATCAGCAAGAAGCTTCTTGATGTTTTTTTATCAGGGAATCTTAGCTAGTGTCCTCCTTTATGCTGCTGGAGGGGGGCAGCATCACTGCGGAATGTAAAAACAGGATCAATAAGATGATCAGAGAGGCTGGCTCTGTGATCGGCTAACCCCAGACTGACTTGAGGTCTGGGGTTCAGGTAGAAAAGAGAACGAGGGCCAAACTAAAACCGGTTCTGTACTTTGACGGCCGTCCATTACACAGTGATTTAAACTGACTCAGAAGATCAATCATTGAGTGACTAGTGATGCTTCAGTGTTTGACTGAACTCAGAAGGTCTTTTGTTCCAGCAGGGATCAGATTTTATAATAATAAAACACTTTTAGATGTGGTTTAGATCCGTAGCACCTCTCAGCTGTCAGTCATGTCTGAATGGCTTGATGAGGTTATTTATTTGTTGTGTGCTGTGAATGCAATGTCTACATTGTTTGCTTTAGCTGGTAATCATGTCTCAAATGGCTTTTTATGATGTTATTTATTTGTTGTGTGCTGTGAATGAATTGTCTGTATTGTTTGCTGTCTTTATGAGTTGATTTGGTGGTGAATGAGTTAATAAAACTATCTAATCTAATCTAATCTAACTTTACAAACATGTTGAAAGTAGCTCATTTTAGGTAACTAAAATTTACTTTAACTAAAGTAAAAAATACTAGTGTAATCTACAAATGAAAGCAAAAACGAAGTATCTTCCAGAGCAGCTTCAGTCTGTGGAAAATAAATAAGATATATTCCCTAATTTAGTGTTTTGATGATGGAGTTGGACATCCTGTGGGTGTTTAATGGAGTTGACATCTGGTGATTGTGAAGATGTCATCGACTCATGTAACTATTCAGACGCTCCTCTCGCGCTGTATGATCAGCATTTCTTATGTTTCTCCACTCATTTATTCAGGCTTTTTCTTAAATCTGTCACTCGTCTTTATAGTGGCATGCAAAACAAAAAATGACACTGACACAGAATTTACTAGAGTACCTCAGGCTGATGAGTAAATTGCAGGAAACAACGAAATGACTGACTGGTCGCTGTTTATTGGTCTCGTAGGATCTGCAGCAGATGTTGACAGCTGAGGCTCTTTTTCCAATTTTTTTGCCAAATCATAGCTGGTGTCTTTGAGACACTATGACAGAGTTACAGAGCACCTCCATCAGGAATAATGAACTAATTTAACATTTATAATATTATTAATAAGAATAAGAATAAGAACGTTTATTTATATAGCACTTTTCTTAACAATGTTACAAGTGCTTTACAAAAAGAAAATCAAACCAAAGGAGGCAGATAAAAAGAAAGAAGAGACAATAAAATAAATGGGATCAAATAAATAAAAGCATAATCCAAAAGCTTTTACAAAGAAAAACATTTCTTAGAAGAGATTTAAAAGAAGAAAGCAAATGAGTGAGTCAGAGTTCAGCAGGTCCATAGTGTGGGAGCTTTGATAGCAGAGACCTGATCACTGTTAGTCACTAACCATGACCTGGGAGTCACCAGCAGGGCTCCACCTGCAGATCTTAAGGGCCGAGAGGTCACATACCAGGTCAATAAGTCAGAGATGTATGTAGGTGCGAGGGCGTTTAAGGCCTTAAAAGTGAACAATAAGGTTTTTAAATGAGTGTGAAATTCAACGGGGAGCAGATGTAAGGAGGCAAACACTGGAATAATGTGATCATCCCTCTTTGTTCCAGGAGGAAGGATCTGGAGCTGCTTTATATAACTGATTATGGTCTCTTTTTTAAAAATTGCACAATTTCCCTTCCAGTTAACGGAACCATTCCTACATGTTCTGTCTTAAATGTATTTGCATTTTGTTTAATGGTATAAATATCTGTTTTTGTTTTGTTCTGCTCTGTATCAGTCAGCACTCAAAGAAATCTGAGCTCAGTTATAGCTGTGTACAGCCTCCATGAAACATTTTAGTCGTTGAAATGTGATACAGAAACATACGAGAACACTCACACGCCCAGAGTCACACCGCCTATGTCGTCGTCATCCACGTGTTTGCATTTTCTCCGTCTTGCGGGTTGAGATCATTGATTCATCTCTGTGCAAATAATTAAAACTAACTTAAAGAAACACTCAAACAAGTGAAAATGGATACCAGTTTCATCAGTGTGCATCCACTACAGAGATAAATCCCGGATGTTTAGCCTAGCTTAGCCTAAAAACAGAGAGGAACTGCTAGTCTAGCTCCAACATACTCCTTCCAAGAACTCAGAATCTGTCTTATTTACATGTATCTTTATATCAAACAGATGTCAGATTAAAAAAGTAAAAGGAAGAAATTTTTTACAAGCTGTTAACATTTGAGCTAATTTGTTGGGCAAAACTTGGCTCTGATAAGTCCTAATAGTGGGGTCATTAGGTTTGACTTCCTCTGATTAGCAGATGGTGGCTTGCGTTTTAGCTAAATATGTATAACATATGAATCAAACAGCTTTGGAGTTGATGCGAGGTGTATTTTTACCTGGCTAGCAGTTTGCCTCTGATTCTAGTCTTTGTGCTAAGCTAGGCTAAACACCTCCCGTACACATCTCTCTACCAGGCACCGAGATGAAAACTGATCCCCGTCTTCTCATCTGACTCAGACGGGAGGAGTTCCCAAAACGTGAGACTGTTTCTTACAGTAACCAAGCTGCAGTGGCAGCTGCATTAAAGTCACGTGTACTCAATGTAACATTTCAGTAAGACATCCTGACATAGTGCAGGAAATGTCTCCGTCCGGTTGTCACAGCGATTTATGGATTCATGCAGCTTGTCGCCATAAAGCAGTTTATTCACTTCCACCACAATAAAAACTCAAGTTGCTTTCATTACTTGTTACATTTATTCATTAGCATTTATATTTAAGGATATATTCTTAAAGTTTACTCACTGTTTTCTATTATTTTTTATATTTTTATATATGTTATGATGTGGTAAGCTGTGTAGAAACAGTTTTCACGCTGGCTGTTGGGTCGACAGGTCTATGTATAGCTGAACACATCAGCTGTGGTGTAGATTTCATCAAAGGAAATCCGTCTAAATGTGTAGTCTGGGCTTTCAGCAAGTAGATATATTTCAATTTACACTATGATCCTGTTACAGAGATTTAACCCTTCATCACCCATATTTTTAAGGTTTGCCATGTATCTGAATTACTTTTTTTTGAAAATGACGACAATGTCCAAAGATACAAGAATCTGATCTGTACATTTATATATCTTAAATGTTCATATATTAATGTAACTATTCATAGTAGTAATCCATGAAAGTTGTAGATAGTGTCCTGAGGGTAAGAGTAAAAGGTTCTGAGAAAAAGAAAAGTCATGAAATACATATATGATAATCAAAGTTATATGACAGTACAGTAATACAGTAAGTAGCAGATTGGCCGCTTTAGTTTACCTTTAGGACATAATGAATGTTTGATAAATTAACTACAAGCAACTTACAGTAATTAACTTCTAAATTCACTTAAATTGTCCTCTTTCAAATGTTAACAGTGTGTCTTTATATGTTTTAGAATGACATTCTTCCTCTGCTCAAACGTCGACCAAAAACAAGTTGAAACTGAAAGTAAAATGCAACAAGTTCTGTTGGAAACTGTGTGAACCGTGAGATAAAAAGCCCATGGGATAAATGTCAGCGCTGTGCATCTGAGACTTCTTCTGTTTGAGACAGACCGTGCAGATTCTAGTGAATGGAAACTTTTTGTACTTTCCTTTATCAGCAACAGAGCAGGTTTTTATTCAGTTTGAACATTACCTGCATGCCAATAAATACATACTTATATTTAAGTATGAAATCATATATATACGTCCTCAGATGACCTTGGACCAGGACTTTAAATAGTTTCCTAGAGATCTGGGGACGATGGAAGCATTAAAAATGAGTCTCTAGATCATGACAGGAAACAGGAGGTATTTGGGGAAAAACAGCCAAACTCTGTATTTTCAATGGCAAAGAACCAAGAAAAAGCATTAATGCTTTAGATCAATAAATGTTCTGTCTGGAGTTTATTTCTTCACACATGTCTGTTGACAGATTTAAAAAAGGAGAGACTAATTAAATTGAGACTTTGACAGAAAAGTGTTGGAAAAGAGCCACAAAGAAACAGCTGTTTTTTTAAAGGGGGTCCACTTGTGTTTCTCTGGTAATTTTCCACAAAGTGTGCATTGTCGTTATCAGCGTCTTATCGCAGGGTGGAGCTCAGTTTGTCTGATTGTTAAGAGGAGGAGGAGGAGGAGGAGGAGGAGGAGCGTGAGGGGAGGGTATGTCCTCCAAAACATCTCTGAAACATTAACTTCTATGTTTTATGGAGACAAAGTATCATGACAACAGCATCATGGAATTTTATACAATAATAAACTTTTATATAATTAAACCTTTATAGCTGCTTTCAGGAGTTCAAGGTACAACATGAGAGACAATTTAAAATTATATTTGTTTGTTAAATCATAATAAAAAGGGTCGTAATAATGAAATATGAATAAAAAGTGCATATTTATAAGAGGAAATACCTACTTCAGGGGTCATAAAATGATTAAAAAGCTATAAAAACAGAGAGAAATATAGTTCTTCCTCCTGTAGGTCACAAGTTTGTGAACCACTGTTCTGGGACTTTTTAAAACTGTTGTTACAAACCACAAAACAGCAAAGTAACAATATTAAAATAAAAACTGAATTGAAAGATGAGAATTAGTGGATAAGAAAAAGTTGTCCAATAATGACTGTCTATCATAGTAAGGTTTTAAAAATGTGTTTTTAAAGTTAAGTAAAGCTTTGTTATTAAACCCAGTGGGCACATCTGTCCTCTGATCTGGCTCGTATTAACTATTAAGGAGCAGCTCGGGCAACGCCTCGGGCTCCACCTGTGAGGTCGGCGCCTTGGTCAAGGGTAGCGGCGGGAAGGTCCTGATAGCGAACATAATACTTAACATATAATACCTAAACCGGAGCACCTGGAGGAAACACACACAGACACGAGCAGAACAAACAAACTCAGGTCAGTGACCTGAGCTGCTTCATGTGTTTTATAGTTCTGATATATGTGGAGGCTGTAATGATTTGATTATTTTAAAAAGATAAAATAGAGATAAAAAAAGCAATAAACACACAGTGAATCCTGAAAATCTTCAACTACTAAGTCCAGCTGTCAGATAAACGTTAGTAAAGTAAAAAGTGTAACATTTTTCTCTGAAATGCGGTGCTGTAAAAGTAAGAAAAAAGTCTTTAAAATGGACAAACTCAAGTAAATTATCACAATAACATACCTGAGGGCAGTATTTAAGTGACTGAGACACTCAGTATCAGTCTTCAATATCAGCTGATCATGTAAAACTCCTTCAGAAAGCTATAAACTATGTAATCTTATACAGTCAACATGAAACTCTTACTGGAGTGGATCTGTCGTTATGAACTCATGCTGTGAAGCTTAACAGTGTTATCAATCCCAAAGTTCTCAAACATACTAAATATGTCAGGCTGAATATTGCAGAAATGTGTCCAAAATGATGCACAAGACATCTAGAATATTTCCATTTGATGCTTGTTTGGATATGCTGTATCATTCGATTAATACAGATAGTGTCTGAAAGAGTGGAATAAGAGGACTTTACCAAAATTAAAGCTGTAAGTTTTCTTAAACACAACATATTAAACTCAATATCAATGGGTTTGTCACCTCTGAATATGTTCACGTGGGCTTCAGGGAATAATGATCAGCATTTTTCTCACTGTTTTCTGACATTTTATACACTGAACAATGATATTGAAGATGAATTGTTGTCTTACAGGACTCCTATAATGGAATAATACGACCTGGCCCTCAACAAATAATACAACAAATAAGCTCAATATAAACTAAAATAATTTAAATCTGGAGGACCTCTCAGAGTTGATATTGTACTTTTCTAACAAATTATTCCACTCATAATACCTGTAAACTCCTCTGCCTCCTTTCTGTACATCTACATTATTTTTTGTCTTTTTTCGACAGCAGTTTAAACCCCAGCAGGCAGACTGTACAGTACAGGACATATAGGACATAGTGAGACATTTATATCCATTAACATTGATAATGTTTTATCCACTTCTGTCCAAAAAAAAGATATGGATTCAGTTACCCAATTTATCCACAACCAGCAAAGATCAGATGAGCTTCAGTCCATTGTTTTAAGTGCTGAGGGAGGAATGTAAGTCCAGTGTATGATTTTTTAATTATATAACTTTATGAATCTGATTGTTTTCTGTCTCCAGAGGTGACAGACACTCACAAATCTTCCTCCCATTGACACAGAGTCTGATTGTTAAAAGAAACGAGTGATGAGAGTTGTTGTAAATATGATCAGCTGATTACAGATGCGCTATATATGTTTAAATATAACATAAAACATCACTGAAATCTTTATATAGTCTTCCACAGACAGGGTGTAGCCTCCTATGATACATTGAGGAGGGAGGTTCGGTGTGTCAACAGGCTGCAGTTCTCAGTAGAGTCTGTCTGCATTTCTGCTCAGCTTTTCCTCCTCATGGCTCATTTCCATGACTCTGTGTCTATAGGCTGTGTGGCTTTGGAGAGCTCGCATCTGATTGGTCGGGAGAGCCATCCCGCAGATCCAAACCGCGCTGTGATTGGCCGCTTGTGCCAACCTGCTGTGCGGTTCTCTTATCATCGCAGACACTCAGTAAGATCTCTTTTCGTTACAGAGAAACTGATCCGGCAACTACATTTTCAGTAAAGTCCGACCGTTGTTTTCCTCATCGCTGTGACTGATTGTGGTTTTTTTTTTTATTACTATCATTTTTTTTTTTTTTTAATGTGCTGACTGATGAAGTTTGGACGCGCAGAGCAGCTCTGAGTTGAAGATGCAAACCTCAAAGAGTTTTCGGTTGGATGATTTTATCGCAGGATGGATCGGAGGTGAGTGGCATTAAGTTATTTGCAGCCTTTTATTCAGAGTGAAGCTGCCTGTTGGTGTTGTGTGGATCAGTGCGGGGGGGGTTTTTTGGGGGAGGAAGGGGAGAGGAGGGGAGGGGGTAGGAGTTGCACTCAATGTCCTCTCAAATCTGCATGTTTGTTTGGATGAAATCAGGTTTGCATTGAGGAAAACAACAGATAAACACACGCACAGCTGTTATATTCGCACAATAAAAAGCCGCTTTGTAGGAAAACCGCTGCTGATCAACATGCATCCACATCCATTGTAAACAATGGAAGGTCTGCAGAGAAATGTTGCCCCCCTCTCCCCTCCCTGCTTTCACCACACTAATAAACACTCTGACCTCCTGCCTGCTTTAACTCACAACTAAAATAACATCCTGAAGTTAAATGCTTTATCTTCTTGCATTTAACGGCTGCGGTTGAAGGATTTAGTTTCATTCTAATGAGAAAACGTTGTTGAAGTAGATTTCCATGCGTGCAGCTCGGGCCGTTAGAGGCGCTGTTGCTGCATCAGTTTTAGTTGAATAAACAAAAGTAGGCCTCCCAAAGCCCTCATACTGACCCCATGTTGTCCTGTTTATTCATACAGGATGGTCCTGCGGCAGCAAAAAGCTATTCTGAATTAAAGATCAATAAAAACCTGAGAGAAGAGAAGCAGAAAGTCTTTGGAATTACATTTAAAGTGTTGCATGTGTAAAGCCAAATTAAGAAAAAAGTTGAGATCAAACTGTTTAAACTTAAAAAAAAAAGTAAAATTTAAACTAAAACCTAAAGTTTTGGGATGAATTTGAAAGTGATTCAAATATTTACATGGTTTAATAATGTAAGAATAAAAAAAGCTGCTGCTGCTGCTGCTGCTGCTGCTGATGATGATGATGATGATGATGATCTGTGATGAACGTTGCAACCTTAAATCCAGAATTTCTGTCATCAATGCTACAAAAATATGACTCACAGCTAAAAAAAACTGTAACTTGATTGACTGAAAACTGAACAAAAAGCAACAAAACTACTGCAAAATTCAATAATCCAACGAAACTGATTGTACGTTTTCACAGAAGACTTTGAAATTCTGACTGTAATGGTGCAATTTTTTATTAAAAGTGCAAAAAATCTGCCCTTTTTTTACAGTATGTGCAGTAGTGGACGCAACAAAGAAGTCACCTAAACACACCGTTCATATGTTTTCTCTCATTGTCTGTCGGTGAATAAAATAACAGTCGTATGTGAGATGAAGCATCTTTCACTCTGCTGTGACCTTTAGGAACTAATCCAGGCCACATGCAATCAAACTCAAGTTTCTAATGGCTTCAAACTTGCTTTTTTCTCAGGAGTTTGATATGTTGGTTTAAAAAAAAAAAAATCAAACTAACATGCAGTAATTATCCTGTTTTTCTTACTCTAGTCGATTAAAACATAGTTGAAAGGAATGTTGGAGAAGTACTGAGCAGCAAAGATGAATATTTAGAGGATCTGGGGAGGCATAAAGCATGATGAAGTGATGACTGATTTGTGACTGATTTTTTTTTTCCTGGAGCAACTCAAGAAATAAAACGAATAAAAAAAGCAAATCGTTTAAAAGATTGAAGAAAAATTTAGTATCAGTCGAACACTTTGACTTGCATTCCAGCTGAAAATGACTCAACGTATATACAGCAGAGTGAACCAAAGCTGTCTGCTCAGTTACACATCTGAAATAAAGACTTGAGATGTCTTAAAAAGTTTAAATTCTCGAACTGCTGCTAAATACATAAAGTTACACCCTAAAACCATGTTACGAGTACAAGCTGCAGTTTTAAGCTCTGCTCTAGGATTTAAGCGGCAACTGCAGGATAAAGCTTCTTTTTTTTTTTGCAATTTCTGCTTCTGTAACTGTAATGGCAGCAGCCAAAGCTGGATTAAACAACCAGATGAAGTGAGTCGGTAAAATGGGCAACTGCCCCGGGGTCACTGCATGTCAGTTGGTTTTTGTGGTCATCACAACTAACTGTAAATTTGTTGGGCAAGTTTCAAAATACGCTCTATTAAAGCCAAATATCATCAGGAAGGATTTGAGTAGTCAGCCAAGCCCTGCATCAGAACTTATTCTTGAGGTCTGGTAGAGCGCCCAGAGTCAAAATCTAGTTTTAAGATTTTCTTTTAATTATTTGATGTTGCTTAAGTCTTAAGACGCACAACAGATCTGCAGCCAGTGATGACTGGAATCTAAAAGTCAAAGATGTGTGTGTGTGATCTGTTACCTTCGGGTACATTCCCATCAGCTATAGGAGGAGAAAAGACGATGATATGAAGAGTTTTTCTGGATGTTTCAGTAAAGGAACCTTTTGCGTGGCTGATTTTAATTGTAGCCCTTGGTGCAGAAGACAAAGTTCTTTGTTTTGTAATGTAATGTAAGTATGTGTTTATTCAGCTGTATTTTGGTGTCTTGTAAGTCCATATGGGTTTAGGCGCTCGTATGTGCACGACATAACTAACTAACTATTGGTTGTGTAATGAGTCTTTAAGCAATATAGTGTATAAGCTGCCATGTGTAGTGCTGTGTATGTGTGTGTGTGCTCGATGGGTGCTGGAAGGTGATGGGACATCCACACAATGCACAGAGAGCGGTGGGGACATGAGGCACAATGGCTCATTTTTGCCCCTGGGCCTCATGATTACAGCACCGTTTGACCGTTCTCTTGCTACATCTTTATCACAAACTTCATCACAAAGCATAACAAAAGGCCATAATATTTGTTTCATAATGGAACAATGAAACTAATATGAAGTGGTGTAGCTGTCTATTGAGGGGACTTTTAAAAAAAAAAGTCTTACAAAGAAAAAGAAAAGTTCACAGTTATTAAAGTAAATCCAACTTTTCAACAAAATGCCTTTTCATCTGCAGTTCCACAGAAACATAATCTCTTTATTCCTCCTCTGGTATTTTGTAAATTCATTTTTTTTCCCTTTGTGTGTCTGTTTTTCTTTCTCTTTTGGCTGCAGGAGCCTCCAGTGTTGTTGTGGGCCATCCACTGGACACAGTGAAGGTATTTCAGTCCTACGGCATGATTTTACCACACGTCTCCCACATACATAACCGCCCCGTCCTGAATATAGTCGTGTAAAAGAACAAAAATCTGCCATTTGATAAGGCTCATGTATCTCTGGAGCTTTGTCCTGTAGGAACAATGAAAGGCCAGTTTGCCTCTTTGAAGAAATGCTCTTGTTTTTTCTGACAGACATGTATCCATTTACTGATGCACAAAGTGGGGAAAAATAGGGGATAAATGGGGAAATTATGTATTTTTTTGATACAGAAAGAAGGCAAATCCACATCCAAAATGTTATTGGTGAAAGACGTTGCAGTTCTGGCTCCATTCGGTAGTTTGGATTTTACACTAAAAACATCTTCTGAAACTTGTTAATCTCGTCTATAGAGAGGTGAATTCCAGATTAGCTCAGATTAGCTAGTTTTGCTAGCTTTCAATGTATTTTGCAGGTATTTGTTGTAGAAAGCTAACAAAATCATTGTTTTATGCTACAAAAGAAGACGTGTTTACATTTTAATGTCCAGTAAAGTAGTAGATACTTATATTAGGAGGCTGTTTTGAGAAAGCGCAATGAAAACTATAAGGAAATACTTTGTTCAGCTGATGCTAAAGGAACAGAGTCGAGCTATAATGGCTTTCTGTTCTGTTTTATTCAGTCCTGTTGTGACGCTGTTTGGTTTCTCTCC
Source organism: Thunnus maccoyii (assembly GCF_910596095.1). Classification (NCBI taxonomy): domain Eukaryota; kingdom Metazoa; phylum Chordata; class Actinopteri; order Scombriformes; family Scombridae; genus Thunnus; species Thunnus maccoyii. Next base: position 31,333,921 of record NC_056540.1, read on the forward strand.
TCTAGACGCGGCTCCAGGCGGGGAAAGGCTACAAGAACACTTTACACTGTGTCCTCACCATCTACAGGAAGGAAACGGTAAAGATCAAACGATGCACTGTAACGTCCTGAGTACAGTATGAATAATTAGGAGATAACAACCATTTTCAATTCACTTCCTGGATGCTTTGTACATTGCTCTTTGGTAATAAAGATAGACAGAGCGAGAGGAAATGAAATATTCAGTCATACATTTCTTAGACTTTGAGCTTAACAAATCCTGAGATTTATAAATCTCCTCTTTTGTCTCAGTAAGTTGTGTTGCTGTCAGTTTTCACTCAATGATAATACTCTTCTCTACATTTTTTTCCACTCATGCATTATATTTATCGCATCCCAACACTGTAATTTGTGGGTTGCTTATGTTTTTATACCTATTTTTTATTTAGCTTGAGTCGGTTCCAGTTTTTGTTTTACCCCTGTTGCTTCAGTGACCCAGTTTCTCAGCAGGAATCCTAAAAATTGATCAAATGTTGAGTGAGTTTAACCAAGTTATTTTTAAAAGCTTGAAATGAAGATAAAGGTTTTAGATCACCAAAGCTTGATTATTTGTGCGATATGAATGATTATAAGTTAAATTGTCAGTGGGAAATGAAGGAAAGTGTTCACTGCATCTGTTGAACTCTAGGTTGACGGTGCAATATGAATCATTGTGGTATGTGTCAGCCTTACACTACCTTACAGAAACCAAAGGCCTCCTCCTCCTCCTCTTAGTGGTCAGATGATTTGTTAAGGCAGTGGACAGCTGTGTTTAAGTTTCAACATGTGTCTACCAAACCCCCCCCCCCCCCCCCCCCCCCCCCCCCTTGACTAGGAGAGAATGCTTTCTGCAGAAAGAAAAATATTTGGCAGCAACCTCCAGTCTTCATTCTGCTACTTTTCATTCTGTGCATTGTTGGCAGAGGAAACGCTGAGTACACTCTTGAGTTTAAAATGTGCTCCTTTAAATCCAGGGTTTTACATTCTTTCCCCACAAGAAAATGTCTTTTTTGTAATTCATAATCACTTACAACTAACTGTATTGCAACCTGTCATGTTTCTCAGGTCATGGGGTTCTTTAAAGGCATGTCTTTCCCGCTGGCCAGCATCACCGTTTACAACTCTGTGGTGTTTGGTTTCTTCAGCAACGCACAGAGATTCATAAGCAAGTATCGCTATGGCGACGGGCGGCATCCCTGTGGCATGCTGGATCTGACCGTGGCCAGCATGCTGACTGGACTGGTGTCAGTGGGACTGGGAGCCCCGGTGGATCTGGTCAAGATCAGACTGCAAATGCAGACGCAGACGGTTCTAGCAGGTAAATCAGGGTTAAGTTGTTTTTGTTGGGGGTTTTTTTGGCTTTATTCCCCCCCCCCCCGTAGGCAGCAGAGAGCAGGAAAAACAGTTTAATCTTAAAAAAAATACATGACTGCTGTTGTTGTTTCTGTTTTTTTTTTTCCTCTGGTTCTCTGGAACATAGTCGACATAGTTGCTGACAACGCTTGAGCACACACAGACAGTCCTAGCAGGCATATATGTTGTTTTAATTTGTCTTTGGAAGCTCAAATAGACTCAATTTGTTTTCTAAAGTTAAAATTTTTTTTTATAAAATTCGTACAAGGATCAGCATCAGAAACAGACTCGATGTGTCCGGTCATCATCATCAGTCAGCCAATCAAACTGAAGCAGTTCAAGGTCGTGAAATAGCCGAACGTCATTATGACATTGCATTCTGATACTGAGAGACTGAACAAACATCACTGACTGTCAGACACTGTCACTGTGTGTGTGTGTGAGTGTAACAAGGCTCCATTCAGTGATTTGGAAACATTTCCACCTTATCATGCTGTTTACTGTGAGAACAGCAAGGTCCCTGCTACTGACCTGACTACTTGACATTTAGACTTCATCCACAAGTTGCAGTTCTGGTGTAAGACTGTCACCTAAAGTAAATGTCATACTCCTCTTAAAATCTATGAAGCCTTGAAAAGTGGCTGTTTAAAGGTCAATAGTCTTAGCTTAGATTCATGTCAGATACTTAAGCATCATAATCTAAATCTTTGAGATTCATCTGCACGTTTGCTATGTTCCAAAAGCTTACATTTTCACCAAAAAATTCCAAAAAGTGGCAAAATTTATTAGAGTTGCAATGATTAGTCGATCGTCAGAACATTAATCGGCAACTATTTTGATAATCAATGAATCGTTTCAGTTGTTTTTCAAGCAGAGATGCCAAATATTTGATGGTTCCAGCTTCTCAAATGTGAAGATTTGCTGTTTAGTTATTGTTATTTAGTTAATTGAATATCTTAACATTTTTAGACTGTTAGTCAGACAAAACAAGGAATTTGAAGACCTCGCTGTGGCCCTACAGTTCACGGACTAAATGATTAATCGATAAAATAATCGGCAGATTAATTGGTAATTAAAATAGCTGTAGCTGTTGGTTGCAGCCTTAAAATTGACTACTTCAACTTAGGGCTTCAGGTATCGACTTTTTGTAGAATCCAGTATTTCTACTGATGAATTCTAGTAATTAATTGAGTAATTGGATAAGAATGCTCATGATTTTAAAAAGCAAGACCTAAAAGCAGCATTTCTGAGAAAGGAAAAAGCATTTTGTAGCTCAAAATGTACAATTGAAACATTTTAAACAGCTTAAATGTCTCAAAATTGTTCTTTTGAGGGTTTTGTATTATTGTATCTACTTGTACGGCTGTCATGGCTGAAGTTGAAGTACTGAAAGAACTTGAAGTGATAGTTGAAAGAGAAGCACTTAATGAAGTAGAAATGGAAGTACCAATAAAGTTGTAGTGGCAGATGAATTGGAGGTGCTGAGAGGGTTTGAAGTGGCAGTTATATTAAAAGTGCTAGAAGGAGCTGCGGTTTCAGATGAAGTGCAAATGCTGAACAGAGATGAGGAACCAAGTTTTTTTCTTCTGCTTTCGATTCACACAGTCAACTGGTGAAACAGTGATTAATATCCGCACTCTCATCCACGCATTACACAAGTTCATTGTCATTTGGATCATACTGAATTTAGGGAAGTCAATTATATTCCTGGAAAGGTCTGATAAGTGATACAGACACCTTTTAAAACTACAGGGGTGAGGCTGTTTGATAGTAGAGGGTCATATTTTGGTTGGGGTTTTGTTGTCTTTCTGTTAAACAGTAAACCAATAAAACTGAGGTCACAGCCGTTAAATTAAAGGATGAACTTGCACATGAAACATTTATTGCCTTTTATTTGTTTATGGTGTCTATTAAACTCGCACGCTTCTGTTTTTGGCATGTGATAACTTCCGTTTAGACACCTCAGATCCAGACTGATTATATGATGGTGCAAAGTGCCAGAAGATTCACTCAGTATCGGGCAACACTTTGATTTGATAAACCTGATAATACCTGATACATGGTTATATAAGAAACCGATTCTTTTTCACTACATTCAAAACTGTGGTTGGCATTTTGACTGTGTTGATAATGGCGAGAAATATTAACAATGCATTAACACATTCAGGGTTGGTGGTCTCATTCCCAGTGTACAGGAAGTCAATGGTTTGAGACACTTCAGAGTCAGATGTCAGCATAATGTTTTTGTCAGTTTTTCTTTTGCAGTTTGGAGAAAGATGCACCAAGACACAAATCTCTAAAATGCTCACAAACACCCTAAGAACTGGCTATAATCATCTTTTATATAGTTATATGTTTTTAAGTTGAGTTTTATGACAGTCTATTAATCACTTCCACTGATTTTTAACAACCATACAAGCAGAAATCCATCAGAAGAGGAGATAGACTAGTTTATACACCAACAGGAGCAGGAAAGTCAAGTCAAGTCAATTTTATTTGTATAGCCAGATATCACAAATCACAAATTTGCCTCAAGGGGCTTTACAATCTGTACAGCAATACAACATCCTCTATCCTTAGACGCTGGATTTGAATAAGGAAAAACTCCCTAAAAAACCTTTTAACAAGGGAAAAAAATGGAAGAAACCTCAGGAAGAGCAACAGAGAAGGGATCCCTCTTCCAGGAAGGACCGACATGCAGTAGATGTTGTACAGAATAGACCAAGAAAGTAAAATACAGTATGGAAAAACAGGATGACAAACAGTAAATGGATCGATAACGTATGAAGAATCTGATCAGGACGTTGAGCAACTTCCAATGCTGCCAAAAACAGATGGAAACTGAGCCATGAAACCTCCATCCCCATGTAACCATGTAACAAAGAGTACACTGCTCAGTCATTAGGTTAAATATTGCATTGATGTTGCTAATCTTGTTGATTTTCCTTTTTATTCTTTACAGAGAACTTACACCTTGCCGGCAATGTATCCAACGGCACCAACATCCCTCTGCGCTCTGTCGACATCCCCAACCAGAGACTCTACCGTGGCCCCATCCACTGCATCAGCAGCATCCTGCAGACCGAGGGCCTCCAGGGCTTGTACAGGGGGGCCGGAGCCATGATCCTGAGGGACGTTCCAGGATATATACTCTACTTCATCCCTTACACCATCTTCTGTGACCTGCTGAAGCCAGATGCCACGTCCAGCCCTCATCCGTGTTCCATCTGGCTCGCTGGAGGACTGGCAGGTAAATGTGACCAAATCTACAATATGCAGCGTTATAGTAGTGATATATTGGGTATTTCTGTTGTGTTATTAGAGTTTGGTTTGCCTTAAATTGTCTTTTCAGTAGGGTTAGGGATCTATTTAAGTGTAAGTTATGGTCTGCTGTGAGGCCAGGAAGTAAGAAAGGAGTAAGAAAAGAAAGAAGAGTGAAGCTAAACCTTCAGGAACATTGTGCACATCTTGAATTACTACAAGCTGGTTGGCTTGTATTCACTGGTTACGTCCGCCTACAACTCATCAACTTAAACGTCGGCTCATGGGACAGGAAGTTGACAAACTGAGGATAAAGTAGTGTTTTTTCTTCTTTGGGTTGTATCCAAATCCAGTTGCATTATTGTATGTTCTGATCAGTGATGTCAAAACCTAACTGGGTATTAGGCAGCTGTTGGAAACAGTGACTGCAATGTTACACTTTTAACCCACGCAGAGCAATGTAGTAATACTTCCCGGACCAACAGTATGTGAGTCATTGTTGATTCACCCTTTAAATGACCAATTTATCAAATTTCAACCTTATCTCCAGTGTTCTGGGGCGTAGATCTGTTGTTCTTCCAGCACCAGAACCTTCATTCAACATATACAGTGACCGAGTTGGGGGCAATGAAGAACTACAGGCTATTTTCGCTTTGATTTCTAGTCTCTGCTTCTGGGTATGCAGCTCAAAAACAAAACTTCCTTGTTCTCTTCGCTTAAATTGCGATCTAGCTACATTTCCAACAGTGAAAATGGCATCCCAAAATATGAGTGCAGAGGATACATTTTACAGTGTTTTGGCTGACTCGGATATTCAGGCAACGACGTAAAGGCCGCGGTTAAAAATGTGTGTATATATACAGTATATACATCCATTCAGATATATCTGTTCCGAACAGCCACACTCGAAGGTGGGATGAAAAGCTTGCTGTCATGAAGAGGGGCAAGACATAATAATTGTTAAATATCAGGATAATGGTGCACTGAGTTGTATACATTTGAAGTGACAAATAGTTGTGTAAAGAGTGAAAAAAGACAGCTGGAGAGACAAGTTCAAAGTATGCTTTCTTTCTCTCCTACGCACAGCTGGTCTGGACGTCAAGATTGTCAGTGTTGGAAAATTAAAAATAGGCTATTGTCAGACGCAGTTCAGACATTGGACAAGTGTGAGGAGAAGAGGTTTCCAACGCTATTTGACCATCTGACAAACTCTTCTGTACACCGGAGTACACCGGCAGCTTAAATAATGACCTCCTTTGCTTCTTTAGTTTGGACAGCAATTGGCTCTCTTGTCACCAAACACAAGCAGTACAGCTGTTGACCGTCCAGCAGCTGAGCCAGCAGTGCACTCCCATTTAAATCAGATTTGGCATGAACTGTTTCCGACAGAACACCAGAATACTAACGGTCAGTTCGTTTGATGGCTTATTGTAAGTTCGCATGAAAAAGAAGTGAACATGAAGTACATGACTCATAACTATTTATCATATTGTTGAGAAAAATCAGGTTTATTGTATATCGGCAAGTTGATGATCAATGTAAGCAACAACTCAAGTTGCATTGCCTCGATCAAAGCCATGATGCCAGTTCATTTTGGTCCCTCACCTGCTGTTATGCCAATGAGAGCACACCAAATGAACTTGTGTGTGAATGTATATCCAGCCCAGATTGTTTTAGATGATGCACAAACTTTGTGCTTTAATGGAAGCTATTTTTTCTGATTCAGCAAATAAATGCAACAAGTTAAAAGGAGGATTTCTATAAATCCAGAAACTGTATTCAAGCAATGTACAGTATATGTGCAGAAATTAAGATCAAGATCAAGATTCAAGATTTAGTTTATTGTCATTTTCTTTCAACAACAAAGAAGAAAATGGATAAAACATATATAGAGAGAAAAGTACATGTCTCAGTTTGTGCAGGCAGCCCTTGCATGTCAACGAGTGACCAGCACTGATTGGGGAGTTATATAATCCATTTAGCTGCCCAGAGAACATTTGGCAACATAATTGTTGGGACAACCGGTTTGTAAGGGTTAACAGTTAGCCTAGCTTGCACTCCTCCGTGCTTGCCCCACTTCCACGTCCTGTCACACTGCTTTCGATGTTTCCTCTCTGGCGCAGATCCAGGCAAGGCTGTGGTCTCCTTCGGGTCCACTAGGCGTAGCAGAATAAGCGCGCTCAGCTGATTTAATTGTCCCAGCTAGTATTTCTTATAGCAAAAGTATTTGTTACAATGTCCAAAAGAAACTGATGACATATTTCCCTTGCACTCCACACGATGACGTAGACTTAGACATGGACAAAGACACTGCATAGTTGGAACAAGGAGAGGCCGCCGTAAACGTTGGTCATGCCGCCATCACACCAGTTCATGGAGAGAGAGAGAGAGACAGAGAGAGAGAGAGAGAGAGAGAGAGAGAGAGAGAGAATACCACCAACAAGGACCTTTTTTAATGTATCTTTTCGTATTAAAATAACTCTTCTGTTAGCTTCCTCAGTGCAGTTTTTCCTTTGGTAGGTTGGTAACAGCAGCAGGTAGCAGTTAGCAGTTAGCAGCTAGCCGGTTGTTTTGATTTAAAAATATATCCAAAGATGATATTTCCTCTTCTGTTCTTCCTGATTAATACTGTTACCTCTTCTTTAGAGTCTTTTCTGAAGATTATTTGAAGATTGTTTTGCAAAATGTCCAAGTTTGAGATGTACTCAGGAACCCATCTCTCTCTCATAGAACGTAGCAACTGGTTTAGTAGGAAATGATGTACTCTAATACAGATGTATTTTACTTGACAGTAAAGATAGTATTCTTTTACTTTTCCTTGTAGCTACAAACCTATTTCCGGTCTAAATCACAACCCAGAATGGCCTTGATCTGATCAGTCAGCAGCGTGTGAAGTTTGTTTGTGCCGACTGATCTTTTATTGATGTCTGTGTGCTGTTTTACTGCATGATGTGTGTCGGTTATTTTTATTGACTAGTGAAACACCTTGTGACGTTTGCTCCGGATAGGTGTGCCACAAATAAAGGTTACCTCAGTTCACCTTAATTAGGAGTGTTGCTGGGTTTATTAGTGTGATGGCTTCATTCCAGGACAGAACAATTACAAGAAATCATTAACCATTCATCATCTGTGAACACGTGGAAGCTCAAACTTTAGAAATCAGGCTGTTGCTGCATTGAAATGTAGAGCAGTAGGGGTGTTTGAACGCACAGCCAACCACAGGGAACGACCCGGGTGAATGTGAGCTGTGTGCACGGTGGATAAACAGTGAAGGGCCTGTGGACTCTGATTTGGGAATTGTTTGGTCTCAGAGGTTTCAAGTAGACTTGCTTCCAGATGCAGACCGGCCACCTACGAACACGTGACAGAGTCAAAACGTGTTGGAGAGAAGACTGAAATCCCTGTGTTCTGTAAATCACTTCCATCAGGCCTGTATGTGAATCATCATCTGGTGCCAAATTGAACCCCTACAACTCTGAAAATGTCCAAAATAAACAGCGGCTGTTCGACAAGGGTATAAACTGTGGTATTTTAGAGCAGCCCTACACCATAAATTCTAACATGTTCAGTTCACTTGAAAAAAGTTTGGAAACCAATTGCCTGTCATATCACAACAATTAACCACCGATAGTAAACTCAACATTTTGTTTAAAATCTAGTAAACTTGCCATGTTATTTCTAGTAAGATATCCTATTTTTATATACTATTTTTACTATTTATACTATTTTCAGTTTAAGCCTTTTAATGCAGTGGAGTAGGACAGACTAAACTTATTTTGTGTATCATCAAATAGCCATTAATTCACATTTTCTAAAAGCATTTTTTTTTCTGCTAAGGTGGCTGTTTTCCTCCCAGTCTCCAAATAATAGACTGCGATTTAGCTTTTGATGACTTTATTGAATACTGAATTCTAATATAAAATATATCAGCTGAGAAACAACTTCAAAGAGGATTGCTGGCCTTTTATTTTCACTTTACCGCTGGTACTTTTCCACTTCCCCAGCTGTCTGAATGGATATATGACTCAACAGGTTTTATGAGATCACCTAAATGCACCATTGGTTTAAGTTATTTCTGGTTTCTGTGAGTCTTCAGGTCCACTGAAGGATCCATCTTTGTGGTCTTTGAAGTATCACATGCTAAATTGGGACATATTTGGGGGGAAAAGTCTGTAAATTATACAGTATTTTATTCAACTTTGTAAGTTTCAAATTGAAATTTTCAAGCTTTGACTTCACTGCATGTCCCAGTGGTCTTATTTAGAAAAAAACAAAACACTAACAAGCAAATTAAGATGATACCTGACTTTCCGAGCACATATTTCATGTTATATGCCATATATTTGAACACAAAAAATGTATTTTAATAGTCACATTTTGTTGTTGGATTGTGCCCCTGTTTAATATTCAGCGCCATTTGTACTTTTCCATATTAGATGCCAGTTAATCTGACTTTCTGAATTACCTGGAATGCAGCATAACGCGCTGCGGGGAAAAGAATCCATAACCCCGGCAGTGTTTCACACTTGACATCTAAAGTTATTTTTTCTCTACTTAAGGGTCCATTTCCTGGGTCACGGCCACACCGGCTGACGTGGTGAAGAGTCGAATGCAGGCGGACGCTCAGCTGCAGAGGAAGTACAGGGGAATCTTACACTGCATCATCCACAGTTACAAGACAGAGGGAGCACAGGTGAGCGGCATGACTTCCAACCTGAGGAAGAGAAGTTTGATTTACAGCAGAACCATAACACGGTCATAAAAGTGCTTATCGCAAACTCAGTCAACCTGTCAAGAATGAATCATCTGCATTATGAGCTTCCTTTTTCCTTGACAGCTTATTTGTGTAGGAAAACGTAAATAATGATGGATTTGATCTAACGTACGTGCGGTTTTCATTTTTGTGATACACTTGGCCGAATCACAAAAAAGTGTATCTATAAAAAGTGAAAAGCGGTACAACCCCTTAATAAGAAAGCAAATACTTTCTCCAGATTTACAAAAACAAACCAAGAGCAAAACCAAATATGAAAAAACAAGAAAACTTGATATGTTACGTTCAGAGGCTTTATCAGCATGTTCAACTGGAGAAGATTCTGTTTTGACACGATTTTATTACAGCTGCTTAACAGGCTGTAAATATCATTTTAAGTCCTTAACTTGTCCTCTGAACTCAGCAGAAACATCTATTTAATTTCTGTATTTTAAACAGTGTTGGGCAGTAACGCATTACTTGTAATGTATTACAGTAATATTATTACTTTTTTCAGTAATGAGTGGTATAAGGGATTACAGTTTGAAATTCAATAATTACATTACAGTTACTAATCCCAGTAACACTCTGTTACTTTTACACTTGGGGGTCGGCATGCTCGCTGTCGTAGTGCGGTTAATGGAGTGTTGATATCAATGTCTGCCATCAGCTGACAGATAAGGAGGAGAAATGTGACCTCCAAAGTTGTGATGTAGCTTAGCCGGCTTGCTCACCTGATGCTGGCTCAGTTCAGAGTTGGAGGGGTGTGTGAAACGTGCGGCTGAGGTCGGGACGTCTTCCAAACTGTTTCCTGCCTGCTTGTTTTCTATTTCTACATGTTACTGCAAAGGAGCTGTAATCTGAATTAAATGACTGCACCGTACTGTGATGAAACATATCAGTACTGGTGTTAATGTTGACGTTGACACCGAATGTATAAAACAACACGCTCAACACGTAATCTTCTGTTTAAAAACAGCTCTGAACCTTGCAAGGCCAATGCTGACATCTTTTAACCGTTTGGGACTTATCTACGTCACTCCCCCACAGACACACACACACACACATACAGGAGAGCCTCTCGTAGCAGAGCTCAGCGATAACACACATGTACCACACAGAAACTTTTACAAAGTGCCGTGAATGAGCCTCTAATGACTGTCAAAGGACTCTCTGTGTTTCCAGCACGGACACGGAGAGTCTACCAGCTCTACATCTCTGTTCATGCTACACTGAGCGGTGGTCAGTTGGTGTCCCCTTACTTCCTGTGTCACACACTACATAGTCACGCCCCCTACAGTCATTGTCCTATCCGGTCCTCTGCTGCATTTTTTAAAATATGCTGGGAGGGAGGGAACCAGCAGAATTTGGGTGTGTAGTTATTCTTTAAATACCAAAGATGCTGAGTACCATTCCCGGAGTGCCAGGGTTACTGGGTTACTAGCTGCTGTAAATGAAACAGATGGTTTAATCATTCAGAGGTGAAACCCTAGAAGAGTGTAAACACGACAAGCGTCAAGCTGTATTTTCAGAACGTGAATCCCCTGAAGGGTGTTGATCCACGTGAATCTGTTGGTGAATGAAAGCTCAGCATCCAGACAACGTCTTCTGATAAAGATCACATTACACCAACAGCAGCCACGGCATCACACCCACACACATGCAGTATGATAAACAGACTCTGGTTCTCCACTGATCTGAGAGTAATGGATAATCAGATTCATTTATTAGGATTAGTGTCATTTATAGGAAAATGTTTAAAAAGCTGGAAAATATAGGTGACATTACAATGAAATACAGACAAAACTTGCAGCTCTCATCCTGATTTATGAAATGGTTTTGATCTATCAACAAGAATCAGTATATGATGCAGCTGTAAACTGTTCCATGAAACTACAAACAGCAGATTTGTGACTTTGTCTAGCTTTAGTGGGGGTTATGTCAGGTGAACCGTTGCAACGTGATTGTATTAATCCCTCTCAAATCAACAACAGATTTGCTGCCAAAACCAACGTCCTGGTGTCAGGGTTCATAATGTTCATAATGTCAAAGGTCACAAAATGTAGACAAACTATTCAGGCTTCCAACATGGAAAAGCATCAGAAACTTTGTTTAACAAAACAATCATGTGATCAATAACAGAAGGTCACCAGGAGGGGACTGAACTGCTCATGTGAACTCACGGATCAATGAGTCAGGTTATTATAGGATACTGTCCTCTAAAGCAAAAGAAGATACAACACTGTGTTCCCTGTGCACTTTGTGTTTTTGTTAAAAGTCAAAAGTTTTATCTTGGGATAATGTTCTTTAGTTTCATATACAGATCTGGAAGAAAGAGATTAAAATGTAAAGAAAATCCTGATAATGAAAAATTGTGCAAAATCTGAGATTAAAGGAAGATATAGTAAGATAAAGTAAGCAAAGAAAACTCTGGCTGCAACTGATGATAATTTTCATTATCGATTAACCTGTCAGTTATTTTCTCAATTAAGTGATTGTAGTAGAAGTTGATTAGTTGTTTGGTCCATAAAATGTCAGAAAATGGTGTAAAATATTGATCACTGTTTCCCCAAAGTCCAGGCTGACATCCTTAAATGTCTTTTTTTGTCCCAACCAACAGTCCACCACCCAAAAATATTCAGTTCATATTCACAGAAGACTAATGAAACCAGAGAATATTCACATTTGACATTTTTCTTTAAAAATGGCTCAAAAAGATTAATCTATTGTCAAAAATTTAATTTAATAGTCGTCAACTAATCGAATAATTGACTAATTGTTGCAGCTCTAATTGCAATTATTTCTTTTTATCCTCAGCTTGCAGTTGCAATGTGCATAACATTTAGGTAGCAGTTGCTTTCACCTGTTAAAATGCCAGACATCAATGATGGCAGATTAAAGTTAATGTCATGAGTAAGTTGCCAAAGATGTTGTCTGGAAACTGGATATCATTCATGACGCAAAAGAGGCGTCACTTTAAATCACATCAGGAGTCAAAGTCTTCCCATTTAACATTGCGTATGATATTGACTCAGGCATTTTGGGAAATGTGCTTATTTGCTCCCTTGTGGAGAGTTAGATGAGAAGATTAATACCACTCTCGTCTGTTGAAGTATGAAACTAGAGCTATGAGGTGATTAGCTTAGCTTGCTTAGCATCTAGAGGGGAAGTGGGGCAAACTGCTCTGTCCAAAGTTTAAAAGGTGCCTACCACTACCTTTTTATATCTCAGTAATTAAGTTATATATAGTGTGAAAACTAAGGCGTGCAAAAATAAGTACACTACACCTGTTGTTATTCCATGTGTCAGATATATGTAATGAACATTTCACAACTTCTGCTTATTTTTTTTATGCAAGTCATGAACATAAATCTGACTGCCTCTCAAAACTGCTGTAATTCTGCACTCTCAACTTACAAATTGATTTTGTAATTTGATGAGTGGATTCAATACCGGATTCAGATAAATGCTATCCAACTCCAGCCTTGATTTTCCAGATAATGAAAAACAAACATAATGTAAATCCCTAAAACTGTCCGTATGTTTCTGTGTGCAGGTTTTCTTCCGTGGAACATCAGTCAACGCCATTCGAGGCTTCCCGATGAGCGCCACCATGTTCCTGACCTATGAACTTTCTCTGAAGTTCTTCAGGGGTCTTTAGGATCAGAAACGATTTTGGTGGTAAAGGAACGACACTCAGTTTTTTGGCAAATGAGCACACAGCAAACAAATCCCAGTTTTACCAGCTGTGAGTCAGCAGCTCTTTTAACTGATGTTAGCTTGTATGTTGCACTGAACACACAGTATAGTGTTGGCATGCTTCACTGTAAAGTGATCAAATATTTTCACTCAAATAATACGAATTAGGACACCACAGTCATCCATGTGTTCCTGGGTAGATCATTTCCATGAAGACCAGGATCTATCTGTGCTTATATAGCATGTTGAGATGTTGAGCTACTTCTTCCAAGTTTCAAAGCTAAAACTTTAGATAGTTGACAGCAGGAACAAGAGAAGATATGTGTAAATACATACAGGGTTTGAGGCTGGACTCAAATTAGGAACCTTCGTTAACGATGGTTGCCCCTACAAAGCACTTTTTATGCTAACATGCTTCCATATGATGTTTGGTAGCACTTAAACTTAACCATGTACTGAGAGATGGTTTGCTAACTTGCATTAACTCAGAAGAGAGAAAACAGAATATCTAATGTCATTGCCTGATTTTGTTGTCTTAGACAATGATATTTATTATTCATATTGCTCTATATTTGAATTGATAATGTAAGTAAAGCTACATGTACAGATGATTTTAAATGGTAGCCAAGTTCTGGATGGAAACTATGTGTGTGTTTTGTGATTAGTATATCAACCAAATTAGCTTTAAAGAAAAAATGCAATACAGTTTGCAACATTAGGGTTTTTGCAATAACTTACTAAAGTTGAAATATCGCAGGTCAGCTGTTAAAAAGAACTGCAATAGAAGAACCCCTTTGATAGTCATGTCATTGGAAAAGTGAGAGTAAAATGTTTTCGTCAGCATCTTTGTTGCTAGCTGCTAGCTTGAGCATTAGCTGGTTGAAGTTGAAGACGCCTCTGTTGGTGCTGCCAGCAACATAAGCATGATAAGCACGTGATAAGCACGTGATAAGTACGCAAAGACAAATTCTAGAGAAAGTGGGTGCTCCTCTGCAGTTACAAGGAAGTGTTTGTTTGTGGAGATTGAGGATTGATTCATCGTTTGACTTTGGCTCTTTAAAAGTGGTTCTGAGATGAATTTACCAGGGAAAGTCGATGATTGGGGAAGTTGCGAGCATCCTCGGGTTAGTTGTGTAGTTGCTAAATATTTCCTGATGCAAATGCAAAAATAAATATAGCATAGCACAAAGATAATGAAGCGAACTGGAGACACATGGATGATTCTGGTGGAGCAGCGGAATATTTATTTGGTTGAAATTTGCCAAAGAACTTAGTGTGTTTTCTTCTTAAGGTGGTTTTGTGGAAATGAGATTATGTTGTCAGTTTGGGATCAGCAGAACTTAAGCTGGAGAACAGTCATCTGCTCACACACCTGCAGGTTTTTCCTGTGAGACCATTATTCCCCTGTGTCAATCTGTGATATATTGCACAGTAATACTTTTATTACACAGTATCACCCAATAAGCACTGATTTTGTAGGTCCAAAGAAGTCTAGACATCTAAATTAAAAATTTGCCAAAATCTGGTTGAAAAATTACAGTTTTTCTAGACGTTTAGGTTATCTATAACTGTTGTGATAACATCATCGCAACACACTGAAATATAGTAATTTAAGTGCTTTGAAAACAACACTCACTTTTCAACTAAACTTGGCTCAGTTTTAATCCAGCTTTCTGGACATCATTTGGCCTGCAAATCAGTGCTTACTGGCCAAGATTTTGTAGTCATTTATCAAGAAGAAGGGAGTGGTGCACTTTCATCTGACAAAGATGAAGAAATACAAATTCATGCTGAAAACAGAGCTGAATGCTTGTATAGAGGATGTGACATTTTCAACACAACCGTGAGTTTAAATTTAACATTTTTGTGTCTTTTTTTTTTTTGCAGATGTCTCAGTTTGCTTTCAGTGTTGGTTTGGCTGTTTCAGTTTAATTTTAATTCAATTTCAGTTGTAGTTAATTGTTTTATTTTTGTACCATGCACATAATCCATAATATACATTTTAAATTATTTTACATAATAATTAGTGCATTTACGCATTTTCATCTCAGTTTTGAATATTTTTGATAGCTATAATGAGATTCAAAACTAGTTAAGTTAGCAATAAAATAACTGCTCTTTATGTTGTATTGAACAGTACAGTGTAGTGCTGAAAATGACACATCCTTTTATTCACAACGTGAAATGTTGCCGCCTTCCACTGCACATGAATTGTATGTGCATCCCATGTTACTGTCCACCTGTACATATGTTTGTGTGTTTCTTATATTAAGAAAAGTGAGTTTTACAAGTTAATTTTAACTTCATATTAACAAAAGCTAATTTTACCCATGATACCGTTCAAATGCATAAATTCTGAACCGTTTCACTACAGTTATATTATTGCTTTTTAAAGCTTGCAGCACAAATATAGAATATAATATCTCAATAGTTATATGGCATTTACACTAATGAAATTAAGTTTCATTCTGAAATTTTGAAAAACATTTATTCAGACAAACTCATTACTTTCATGGAAATGAAGCAAATTCGGAGGAAAACAATCAAACTAGTCCTCATGTCAAATTCTTCCTGGATCAAAAAGTCATATTTTTAAGACACAATCATTTTCTCTTTTTTTTTAAAATATCCATTAATTTGACCCTGCACATCTTCCCAAAATTGATATTTCTAATTTTGAAATGAATACCTTTTGAAGAAAGTTGTCTGCCCTCAGAGTTTTATAGCTATATTTTACATATTGTTTTCTTGTCATGTAAATACTTGTAAATATATAAACTGCCATTCCAGATGGTGGAGAGCCAGAAGTGTCTTATTGTACATAAATAAAGCTTTTAATAAACACTTGAACAACCCTGCTGCTTCTCAGAATCTGCTCTTCTCAGAATATTGTACTCATGTGGCAGCATGTCATGTGACAACCGCTGCATAAAGATAATGAGTTGCGACCAGATAAACACTTCAGGATGTATATATACTGTACGTTACACTGAAGGAGTTGATTTTCATGTAACTGAGCCTACCAGGAAAATTTAGGCGTTAGTAGAAATTCGGCCTGACGGTAGTCGTCTGCCTGCAGACTGCTGATAAGAGTGTGAAGCTGAGGTCACTGTCATAACTACAGTAAACTATATGCTCTGTTTGTTTTGTACATTTACCTAAAACTGGCTAATATTATACAACGTCCACTAGATGGCAGCGTGTCACAACAAGTCATTCAGCAGCTGTTCACTACCTGCTGGATGTCCACTGGAGTACAGTATCAAAGAAAACCTGCCTAAAAGAGAATAATATCATTAATTAGCCTTTTTTATATTGCACTTTTTAAATATTAACTTTAATTTCTAATTACACTTGTTCATTTTTACAGTTTAATAAAGTTTGGAGGTATTAATGATCATTTTAAATAACCATTTTTCTGGCATTTCATGTAGAATATCTACTGCAGCTGTCCATAGGGAAGTTTAGTTTTTATACCGGTCAGGGGTTTACATTTCCCACTAAATCCAACCAAAGCTAACCAGGAAGAGGCAATGCAGCAGCACAGCAGCACAACATCTGGTGTGATGTGTAATCCTGACCTATGATGCTATAACAAATAACAAAACAGCCTCCATTCCCATTTACAGTAAGATAACCACTCAGTGTACAAAAGAATTTACATTTTCTTATTACCAATGTATATGTAAGGTTTTGTTTTAGGTTTTTTTTGTGTGTGTGAAGAAAATCTATCTTTCAGTATTGTTGAAGGTCCGTCTGTGTCAGAGGACTTTGGTATTTGTTAAAAGTGTAAGTTATAAATGAGGTTTCAAGACAACATTAGACAACATATAGATGAATAAAGGGGGCCAGATAGTCACTGGCTGAACTGCTAGTCCACCACTCATAAATGCTGAAAAATTCGACATCATCAAAAATCATGAGGACATATGATGTACAGTTTGTCGAACAAGAATTAGCAAAGAGAAAGTGTGGTAACAAATAGTCCCTTAGTAGCGTCAGGTAACAGGATGATATTATGAGTAAGACTATTGAGTGTTTTATGTGCCTGACGCCAGCTAAGGATACATCAGCTGAATCCTCCCCGGTCAGAAGGAATAGTTGGATACTCTCAAGATTAAGTTCAGTCTCTTTAATCACCACACAGACGGTCGAGGCCATGAGTACTCCAATACGCTGGTATATTCAAGTTTATGTATGTGTGTGAGTGTGCGGTATCTGAATAGAAATAAAAATACATACACTATAAAGTTATATTAAAATAAAGGTCTATGACATGGGTAATTAAATCAATAAATGAAATAAACTCACTTTAGTAATGACCACATTACTTGTTACAGGTGATGTAAAATAACTGCCAATGCCAGTTTAACACAAGCACAGTTAAATATGCAATACTTCAAACAGCCACCAGAGAGCACTCTATAAATTTGATAGAGATTTTGCATAATTTATAGACAGAGGTGTCTCTTCCCTCATGTTGTGCATCAATAAGCAGATAACTAGACAGGAGTTTCTTTTTTTTTTTTTTTGGTTAATTCAACTTATTACCTGACAAACCAAAGTACTCCATGCAAACATCATAAAAATAGAGTTGTCGAATGATTTTCTAGAAAATGTATCTCCATATAATTTGTATATTGATATTGCAATATAAAATTACACATAATGTCAGAGATTTTATTTATATCTCCTCCTCATAACCTTCACTAACATCGACTAATTGAAACTTTGTAAATATGAGCTCAACAACAGTAGAAACTGCAGCCTTAAAAGTGAGAGTTGGATGTCAAAAATCACCAAATGTGTATTCACTGTAGACTATAAGATGACTGTCTTTTTTTCTATATATTATATAAATCCATATTCTATTCTTGGAGTCACTACAGGTCACTCTTGATGAGTGTGGGCTAAACAACAGAGGAGAGAGAGCACTTTAGATGTAAATGAGGCTCTCATGTTGACAGGTTTTCTGATCTGGAAGCCAACAGATCAGCAGCTGGGATTCAGTTTGAGGTTGAGTCAGGCCATAGATCAACCAAAAGCGGTACATTTTCACAGCACCTGGGAGGTTGGCTGCTCCTGTGTCTGACCTTTGATATGTTAATGTCCTCACTTTTAATTTTCCAAGAGCCAACAGAGAAGCCAAAACCAATACAGTCACACCATGTCCTCACTACTACTACAGACGCATCTGAAAATGTACCTCTAATGTGTCTGAATTTTGCTGTTCATGCTAGTTTTTTGAATTGTTTTCTAAATGTTAACACAAAGGATGCATCATTTTTTCTCTTGGTCTAATGGTTGTTCACCAACAACAAAACTGCACATTGGTCCCTGGCCTGACTCTGAGGTCAGAATGGGCTTGATCTTGATGCCGACAAACACTTAACAAACACTGGA
The DNA here is from genome assembly GCF_910596095.1 of Thunnus maccoyii. Taxonomy (NCBI): domain Eukaryota; kingdom Metazoa; phylum Chordata; class Actinopteri; order Scombriformes; family Scombridae; genus Thunnus; species Thunnus maccoyii. The sequence continues at coordinate 31,352,407 of NC_056540.1, forward strand.
CACTAAACACTTGTCCCAGTTGTGGCTAACATACTCTAAGTTGGTCATTTTAGTATTGAGACCATGCATGAGGAAAATAAACCTGTGCAGCTGTCCCAGGCCCGGTCCAAAGACTGCGTGAAGGGTGACCAAGCCGTAACAGCTCTGTACTGTGCATATACAGGTGGCACAGGTGTAAGTGGATACATAAACATTGCTAAATGAAACTACACTGACTATAATAGGCCTTTTTCACAGCAGACACTTAAGCTATTTCCAAATTCGTTCACGACTCCCTATTTAACAGACACTTGTTAGTTTAGTTAATGATGAGAAGTAAATCAAGATTATTAATCATCATCATTTTGTGTCAGGTATTGAGTCGTACAACTGTAGTTTTTTTAATCTACAAAATGTGATATATTGCATTGTTAGCAGAAAGAACTGTACTACTCTGCAGAACTGTACTTTTTTTGGTCTGTTGTGGGAATTTTTGAGGGCACGATATAGAGCATACATTTATACTCAAATTTGGACACTCACATGGATGAATATAGTGAACTATATAATAAATAGGGTGTGGTTTTGGATGCAGCCCATGTGTTACTAATAATGTGAACTGTGGCTCTGTTGTATTCAAGTGTTCCAGTAAGTCATGACAGTGTGACAGTGAAGCAACGTGTACAATATGCTATACATATATAATATAATACCAGGAGACTGACACCAGCAATCATTTTATTTTTTACACTTGTTTTTTCTGCTGTGACAAAGTGTGGTCCGTTAAAAAGGCCTGTTGTAGAAAAATACTGTTACAGGCTACACATGAAAATTAAGGAATAAGGAATTTTAAGTACGATTAATTAAAAAACCTACTTTGAATACAAATCACTTTGTTTAAAGACGTTTTAGAATACTAGTCTCTAGATAATACAATGTAGAACTGATGTGTTTTCTGGTGTATCTGCATTATGTCTTGAGGAGAAGTGAACAATTGGTCTGTTCAGGTGGCTAATACGCAGCTTCTTTCTCCTCTTCACCACTGTCCCTTCTTCCTTTTCTCCATCTGTCCATTTCACTCCTATAATCTGCCCTGCCACTCACATCTATAGTTTTTTTGTGTCCGCTTAAATACATCACTTTGCCTTCCTTCCTCCTTCATCAGTCATTCTCCTCTCTCAACCTCCTCCAGACCCCCTCCATCCACTCCTGTTTGTTTCCTCCTTTTCCTCCTTCCTGCCTTCATTTTCGGGTTTAAAATGTCTGTGATTTTCCCTCCTGGCTGTGTCCCAGTGCAGCTGAGGTTCCCACCCCTGCACGCAAAATACAGAATCTAATACACATACACACACACACACAGTCCACATAATGACTGATGGCTTCAGTTTAAATGTGTGTATGGATGCAGCAAAGTCTGCCTTGGTACACATTACAAATACATTTTCATCCATCATTCAGCATTTTCTCAACTTACCTTAAGTTTAATTGTTTAAAAGATACTGCCTTCCTATTCTTTGCTTGCGGATGGTGATCCATCTGTCTAGCACTAACTTGAAGGATATAGCTAATGATTTTCTATATTTTTCTTATAGTCAAGAAATCTCATGTGCAGATCTGAACCGACAATGAACTGATCTATTGACAGGTATTGTGTGTGTATCTAAAGTCTGATATATCTTATTCTTCTGTGTCTTAGACCTCCATTGTTGTCCAAAAACTATTAAAAACACATCAGTGAGCCACACCGCTGCACTGGGTGACATGTTCCTTCATTGTGAAGAGTTTGGTCATGTTAGTTTGTTTAGTTTGGCTCCAAAGACTAATAACAGCGATCATGTTTTCAGTCTCCAGAGAGTAGTTCTGTGTAAGGCATTTTCCAGCTTTGATGGCTTATTGTGCTACATATCACAACCTCATGACTTTGTATTGAAGTTTTGGAGAAATTTACAATGTACAGTGTAGTAGGAAGTAAAAAGCACAACAAGCTAGTGGCAAGCTCTGTAAATTGGAAAATGTTTAGTGACATCTGCCTTACACAGAACCACTCTCAGGAGACTGAAAACATGATCACTGTTATTAGTCTTTGGAGCTGTTTCTCTTTGAGGTGAAGGAACATGACACCCAGTGCAGCTGTGTGGCTTTTTTTGGACAACAACGGAGGTCTACGGCACAGGGGAATAAGATATATCAAGCTTTGGACACACAAACAATACCCGTAAGAAAATCAATTCATCATTGGTTTGGTTCTGCACATGAGTTTCGTTCTGAGGAAAGAGAAGATGATCCCAAATGACTTTGGTGAACCTTGACCTTTAGTTTAGCACCTCCGCTGGGTTAGATTTACCACTTGGTGAGAAATGGAGAGAAACTAATCAAAATGACAGTCTCTGGTTTCATATTTCATGTTTGGATGCACAAATGACACCAATGTATCTGTGCTTACATGCTGTGAGTCCATTATACTGCAGTGAGATTTCACAAAAACCAAGGTGTCATTGAGTTTTCACAACAGTTTTTCATTACATCAACAGGATACAAGGCCAAAAAATGATAAAAATGATTCAATTGTTATCTCAAACAATTTTATTCTGTATTCAGGCTTGTATCATCTAAGCAGCTTTCCATTCAGCTTACCTTACATTTCATATTTTACAGAAAAAAAATCCATCAACATAGTTTTAGTTTTGTTGCTTTTAGCAGAAACACAGAGGAAATATAATTATACATATTCCAAGACACACAATGCATATGCTTACAACCACACACACTGTTATACAACCTTTTGTCTTGGCATTTACAGTGTCCCTGTTAAATGTGAGCATTCGCTGTAATAAACAGCTAATCTCTCTCTCTCTCTCTCTCCCTCCACATGTAAATGCCTTGTGTTGAGTTTTCCTCAGGAGACAGAAATACACTAAACCACTTCTCAGCCGTCTGTCATTCAAACCCCTTAACGAGAAAAGTCTACTGGTCTCTGGAAATTACAAGCAGCCCACACACACTAATCTGTCAGTCAGTCTTTCATTCAGGATTAACAAGACTGTAAAAGAGCAAATCACCGCTGGTAATTCATCAGTTACACAACACTGACGATGGCGGCAGCGGCGGCAGCAGTGTTGAGAAGCAGTGAGGTTTGAGGCTGTGTACGACTACAGCAACGACAGCAGGTGTGTTTGTACTGGACAAATGGTGTGAATGTACGCGAGTGTAGTGAGTGTGAAGCAGGGAGTCACTGATCTTTTTATATTGCACCATTCAGATATTCCTGTATTGACCCTAAAGGATTCAGTGTCAGTACACTGTGGAAAAAAATGACAAAAAAAGAATTGAAGGTGGCTGTACTACCTCTAACACTTATATGAGTAGATTACATTAAGAACCATGTATTTGACATCCCTACAAACAAAGCAATTCAATCAGATCCAACAACATCCTCTGGCTACTACACTTTATGCTAGTGAGAGGGAAAATCTTTAGTTTTAAACTTCTCTCCGCATCAAAATCATCCAAATTGCATGAGCAATGTTTTCAGAGAAAGATAACTTTTTTTAACCCACCTTCATTTATCATATTTGCAAAATGTTCACAACCAACATCTTCTACATGTGGATATTACAATAACCAATATTTCATATTAACAATAGATCAAATGTGAAAGGTGATGAACCCTTACAGAATTGTGACCCGACTGCATTTCCCCTCTGCTCTACAAGCTTTATAGCTTCTGTCACCTGGACTTCTGTTTGTCAGGTGAACAGAAACAAGACTTCAAATGAATGCCAGTGTTGCTCAGTAGCGTACCTGCTTTGGCAACTGCTTCCTAAAAAGTTCACTATATCAACTCAAAGGGTGATAATGTTGATAACTAATGATAATTAATACAATTGTATTGTCCTAATGTAATTAATACTTCAACAAACTATGCTCTCGTAGAGCTGCATGGATGACATCACTCAGCTGTACATTTAAATACAAATATTTTCAGTGTAAGAGACTTAAATAAAGAAAACTAAAGGACAGCAATTATTCTGACAGCACACTGACTGAGATCGACATCCCATAATATAAAAATGATAATTGGAATGGGATATTTCTTGTGAGAAATGAGAAATGAGATTTTTTTTATTGTTTATGCGTAAATATTTTAACATTGTTTTTTGAAGATGCTATACAAATAAACACCTCAGTTAACCCTATCAAGAAAGACATGTCAGAGCAAAAGAGACAATTTTTTAAAAAATTGTCATGTTTGCAGCTGCACAACATTTAGGCTAGTAAATACATAAAATAGATCATACAGTGACTTTAGTTCAGTTTGTTGGATTCTTACCTCACATAGCCAGTCAGTGTTTATTATTATTCAGCTGCTGGGATGAACAGCACTGTCGTTTGGCTGATTGATGGTTGGTGTCTGTGCATTATGTGGCGGTGATTCGGCTCCAAACGATGTTAAATCTACTACAAGCAAACTCGGTTTTGTTGTGCTGCCAGAGTTAAGAACACTGGTCCTCTTCTCACAAGTGAATGTCGGCCATTTTGCTTTGAATCTCTTGTTGTGTGTTTGGTGAGTTGGACTGAGCTACTTAGCCACTGTTGCTACACATGTCAAGCTTTGAATTCTTTACTTTTTTCTCTATTTTTTGCTTTATGTTGACTACCACTTTTCTCATCTTTTTTTGTTCATTTTTGTTTTGTATGACTTTGTATGAAACAAATACAATTGTACTTAACAAGGATGAAGGCGGCTGAATCACCACTTAAAAGTCAAGATGTTCTAAAGTTGTTTTAGAACATCTCATTAGTTTTAGACAAAAGCAGGCTTATAATTTTTTCCTGGAAAAGTCAGTGTAGCAAGCCAATTAACATTACTGATTGAAAACTGAAGTCCCAGACTGACTTTTAGTCCAGCTCATTTAAAAATGAGAAACCTTCAGAAGGGTCAGTATGGATTTGATGGCTACATAGACTACATCTCATGCTAACTGAGCACTGTTAAAAAGACTTAGCCTATGTTAAAGCTTATGATGCTAGGCACTAGGCTTATAAGACATGAAAATAAATGAACAGCATTGTTAATTTATTGCATGTAAGCTTAAGTAGGAATTGTTTTATAAGGAAAAATGTGTATATCAGTCTTTCTCTCTATATATTTTTTCCTTTTAACGATGCTAAATGATGATTTTTACACACAGATCTAAGGTAAACTTCCCCAAACACAATAAAGAGCAGGACGAAACCTACTCTCTGCCATAATTAGCATCTGGGATGCAACCTCACATTACGTTACCCCACAAAAAGGTAATTAGCTAACATTGTGCTACCCTATAGCCTTGAAGTAAATCACTACTGTAAGCTAATTATACAGCCATGTTAATAATAAATTATGTTAATTTTAGAGCAGAACACGCTATTTAATCCATTCCTTGCACTTTTGCTTTTGTGCTTTTGGTCTCAGAAGTGATAAGCAAACTACACTTGACTTAAAAACTTTAAATTAATTTAATAACAAACAATGAACAAATACTAGCAATTTCTGGTAATTAAGCCAATAGTGCTCATTAAAAAAAAAATGTAGGCTATACAGGCTACCTTTGAAGTAGCCTACAAGGAAGCGGAACAAAAAGACAGGAAGCTTTTTATAAACATTTTTTTATTAGTGTTATGTATTTAATTTCCAAAAAGAATGATTCAATTCCATTGATGAGACAGTTTTACAGTGATTGGGCTCCACATAGAGTATATGACATGCAATTAAGGAAAAAATAGAATAAGAACTTGTATTTTACATTCTTAACCTCTGCACCCTGAAATTATTTTTACCCTGAATTAAAAAGAAAGACCCTCTTGATTCAATTATAGGAACTTGAAAAAAAATCCAGTCCTTTTTCAGTCATTTATACCATTTTTAAACACTTCTTTTATTCATTATTTCCCCATTTTCCTCCCAATTTTGTTGTTGCCAGTTCCCACTGTGTACCATGGTCCATGTCATTGCCAAATCCCAGGAAGGGGAGAGACCACCATGTGTCTCCATGTGGAGTCTACAGCTGCTTTGCATGACTTTAAAGACAGCTAGCGTACTGTACAGGACAAGGTCACATCCTCTCAAACCAGTAAACATCGCCAATTTTTTTTTTTTTTGGTTGGCACAATTGGCCAAACTAAAGGGACTGTTGCCAGGTGTTGAACCCTGGGTCTAAAGGTGTGGCTGAATGTATTACCTCTAATCCCTTTCAACTTCATCGCTTAAAAGGCTGGCGGACAGTAAAAAAATTAAGGTAGTTGATGGTGGTGACTCTTTTGATGCCACAACGGTTGTCAATGTAACATTTTGACATATTCTAGTGCAAATGCCAAAAAGACTGGAATGTATTCAAACAGTGTCTCTTCACAGTAACAGTTGTGCTAAAAGCTAACAAGAGCTCCCCAAAATCTCGACATCCACTGGAGGGAAAGTAAACTTTGTGATACAACAAGCTACGTAACATGCCATCTCGATAAAAAAAAAAATTTTCACCGAGCGCAACACGTTAACTTCAACTTGTACATCTAGTGGCAGGAATCAGCAGGGCAGTCACAATAACGGTACATTTACATGAAAATGTTACAAAAAAGACAAATGTTATGACATCATCACAGCGTTCAGGCAAATCAAATCCAGCCTTGGTTTTTTTTTTTAGGTGGAGGAACGATAAAGTTTAAAGGAAAGTTTTCATCTTAAAATGTCCTCCGTCTTAACTGCTCCTTGCATTTCATTCAGTTATATTTAAGAAGTAAACGTTCATGGCAAGTCTTTTGCACACTGCCAGTATGAATTCTTTTTTTGTGTATATATCATAATAATCATGAGAAATATCACTAAACCTAATAGAGAAGCTTTTTTTCTTTTTTCTTTTTTTGGAGGGAATGTACTGTGGTTTTGAATGGCAGTTCAAAGCCAAGCCTGTTTCTCAGTTATCTGAATGTTTCTGGGCTCCTGACAACAGAAGATGCTTTGATAATCCAGTTTTTCAGCTGCAGTGTCTTGCAACTTGAGTCCCAACTAAAACCATCCCATTGACCGACAATGGAAGTAGCCTTTGAGCTAAGACGTTTCAGAGAAACACCAGCCAGGATTTGATGTAGCTGTTTAAATGTCTTTGAGGCCTTTCATCTCAAAATCTACACTTGCGGTTTTCATCTCACTCATTCACGCACATCTAAGTCTGTTCAACTGTTAAAAATATACACTTTATATATTCCATGTAAGATAATCCTTATTGTTAACAATTCCTACTCGGATTTAAAGAAACAACTCCTCGCTTTTACACTATTATCTATCAAACCAAAGATTGATCTAAACCGAGAAGCCACAGGGGCCTCTTAGATCAACATTTCACTCCACAAACACAGTTTTTTCCACACTGAAGTATCTCATGCAACCAGAATGAATTAAAACAACAACACGTCACGCCAGGACAAGCACAGATGTGACAGATGAGTAACCACTAACCTCACATACAGATGACAAGGTAATAGCCCTTTTCAAAGGCAGTTCACAAGCTGTGACGCCTTGAGACGAGTCCCGCTGAGAGACTATTTTACATACAGAGGATGTATGGCTGTAGTTTCCATGAAGGGAATGAATTTAGAATAGTTTTCATTTCCAGCAGGGGGAAATGAAAGCAAGGCTAGAATAAGCTTAATCTGTGCACTGTAGGTGAAACTGGCCTGATCTTCAGATGCAGGAGGAAATGCAGGAATCCCTGTGTTGATGTACTAAATCAAATAAATTAACGTGAATCTCCTCAGACAACTCGAACAAAGCATACTGCACTAAAAACCATCTCAATTTCTGCACTGAAACCATTTTATGTGGATAATCCTAATGCATTATTCGAAAATGGGTGGTTCGTTTACAATGATGAGCAATGCGACTGCATTAAAATAAATCTCTCTGCAGGTTAGTCTCATGTATAGAGACATGGAGATTTGCATGATGTCTTTTACATAGAAATCAAAGTAACAAAAATATTCTAGTACTACACTTAGATTATCAAAAAAGTTCATATTTTAGTTACAGTATCTTCGTCTTCTTTAATTGCACGTCCCCTAGTTTCTTTTTGAAAACCTTCAAGCCAGTTGTCAATCCACTAAATTATAAACTAAATTCATCTCAGAGCTGATGTCTTCAGGCTGTGATCACACAGGATGATTTTTAGCTCCGCTGACACAAGTTCGTGTGTTGATTGGTTGCTTGGAAAACTGATCCAGCAAATTACTTTGAACCAACAGGTGCATTTTTTTAGTCATCTGTCTGACTGAACATTTTCAGTACAGTAAGTGCAAAACAGCCACATTGCAAATGCATCGTAGCGCACTCTGGATGCGTCATACAGACAGCACAAATAAAGTATGGTAGCCCAGATGTTCCAATCCAATGAGGGAAAGTAATAAAATTGCTGCTTTTCTGGAGTGTTGTTGGACATCGACACCAAAATAGGACAGCAGAATATCCTGTCAATCAACTGACATCCTGACTTTATAATAGTGAAGCTAAAAATGCTGCATCTGGAATACAAATTAATTAGCTTGCAAGTTGTGTCAAAAGCTGTGTCCCAATTCCACATTATATGCTAATACTGTAAAGTATATTTATTTTTTGCATAATATACTAATTTGGCAAGAAATCAAAGTACTTTAAATGTTTAGTGCGTCAACAGACATCAGTCAAATTCTGACTTTAAAGCACCACTTACAATTTTAAAATTTTAAATTTGAAAACCTAAGAGAGCAAAGTCCTTTTCTAAAGACTTAATTTCTTTTACTTTTAGTACATTTTCTGTAATCTGCAATCTGACATATTTTGGTATAGTTATATCTACTGTGCATTCTTATGCCAGGCGTAAACTTTGTATTTGAGCAGAAGAACAAAGATCCCGTCTGATCACGGCCTTAAGCTTCAACAAAGCTCCATTTAGTCAACTCACTAAGACAACAAAGAACATCCAACACCCAACAAGCCCATCACACAGCTGATCTTTCTGGATCCAATGCACAGATTCTGTTGCCTGGAGACTCAGGAAAAAACAGGAAAATTGTCTATTTTTGTCTTTTGACATTTTGGTGTATTCTCTTCTTTAACAAACATTTGCATGCTCAACATTTGAAAGGAATGTGTTAAGTATTCTTTTTTTTTTTTTTTTTGTTTAGACATGGCACAACTAGGGAGCCGCCCTAGTTTACCTGTGCACAAAATAGTTCAAAGACACATTTACGTAGTATAAACCGGGACTATATGGATCAACGACATGGTCTCACATCACAGACACGTAGAAAGACACACACATATAAACACGCTCACATACAGTACACATGTAGTACATTGAGACAGTTATAACAATGGCTTCTTTTTTCTACATACATTTTCTTTTTGCGTATACATTAGTATACATGTTTAAAGATACAAGAATGTTGAGGATTTACAAACAGATATGCAAATATCTTTTTTTTATTCTTTTTTTTTTACAGAAAACAAACATGAGACAGTTAACTTTCAATGTTGAAATATTCTTTTTTAGAATTTTAAGTAATTATTGCAATCTAAACAATATGGCTTTGTCTAGTGAAAAGTCCTATCTGAGCTAGAAAATGAAAGAAAAAAAAAGAAACATGTTTTTATAGTGCTTGTGACAACTTCATCATTAGTCTTATTAATCCTTAAAGTTATTCTAATTTACAAACTCATGGAACAATGTATTAATCATACATCATCGCATAACTAACCACTGAAAAGCCACCGGATCATTTAGGAATAACTAACATGCTTTGTTTTACTGTTAAATGTCCATATATTAAGGTAGTTTCACTTATTAGAGATTGTTTCCATTTAAAGTACATCTACTTAAATGCTATATGACAAATCACTATGATATTTTGTTGGATTAAGAGATGCAGGATGCAGAATATATTCCGCTCTAAGCGAGCTCTTCAGGCAGTGAGATACGACAACTCACCAACCGGTTTTCCCAGGCTCAGTCTACAGTTTAATTATCTAGTTTAATTTAGCCATGGAATACTTTTGAGGAAGTAAGAGAGTATAATTTTAGATTAGTGGTGGTCTTTGGAATGCATGCACACGCTGAACAGGCTGCTGTGTTTCTCCTGCAAGCCTTGCACATATGATAAGTCCGGCATGCACGTCTTTGTTTTTGGCGGTGACGAAAGAAATAGTAAGGTCTCACCAGTATTTCTTTGGTCTCGATGTTGATGAATTCAAACTTCGGTCAAGGTAAACATGCATTAAAAGATAAGGGGGAAGGTTAAAACAGTTGGAATGTAAATATGGCCCTGTTCACACTTGGAAGTAACATGCGTAAAAAGGGTGATTTGATCACTAGTGGACGGCTCTAAGTACAGGTGTGAATGCACCCGAGACGTATTGAGGATGCATTGAGATCCAGTCGCTCAGACCACATATGGAAGTGCACGCAATGTGTCCAGGGCCACACTGAAGGACCGCCTATTCAACTGACATCCTCTGCAAAAGTGGAAGTATGTACTCATTTACGCACCAATTGCATCACATTAAAGTGCGAAATGAAGAAGAAGAAGCCACAAGAGGCAAAATGGATTCTCTGGCAATATTTTTAAATATTGCACATGGGAAGTGCATTGCTGCCTCAATAAGGCATTTGGTCTTTGCAAATGAAAATGATCTACATGTTTATTTACATATAGAGTGGGAAAGTGAGAACTAATCCCACTCAAGAGACACGTGGAAATGCATTCTAACGCCAGATGTAAACTGACGTACTTAGAGCTGTCCACTTGTGATCAAGTCACCAAAGACGCATGTTAACGTCAGGTGTGAACAGGGCCTGTGTGAATTACATCACAATTTTGCAGTTGCATGAAAATAAATTTGCAGCACATTCACAAATAGTAAAATTTAAAGTAAGTTAAAAAAAACAAAAAAAACAGACATTGCCTTGCATTTGCATTCATGTGTGAAGAAGTGATGAAAAAGAAGAGAAACTCTAAATAAATACTTTAAATGAAGAGCCACTTAATAGCAATCAGGTAATCAAGTGCTTAATGTAGGAACCCACTTTGAACCAGTCATGGATGGCGTGACAGGAAACGACAACATGTAGAGTACCGGCTACCCCCACTGTTTCCCAGTGGTCGATGTTTTGATTGTCTACCTAAAATCATGACGACTTGGCTTGACCTTTACACTGAGCTATATGTTAATCTGTAGTTGTTAACAAAATTTTAAAATTTTATTTTGAAAATGAGATTCTACAAAGGTAAAAAAAGTCATGTTTGCTTGCATGAATGATACCTGGAGCGAAGCGAAGTAAAATATAGTCTAAAATCCCTTTTTGATTGAACATATGAAGATCTTAAGTTGTACTTTTCAAGCATAATGGCAGTTAGAGAGTCTAGCTATTGAAAGACTAGAGGTGGAAGTAGGAGGAAAAACATCTTCTTTTTTTTTTTTTTAGCAAACAGCTCTTCAGAAGCTTAAGCTTTGTAAGTAACAGTGAATTATGTTTTTAAGATGTTGGCTGGACTGTTAGGCCTTCAAAACTTTGTCAAGGATTTCCAGAAATAGTTGATTTGAACAACAGTTTCTGGAAACCCCCTGAAAATGCCAACTAGCAAACCTTTTATCAAATACATTATTCCAAAAGTGTCCTATATTGTATCCTTGAACGTGTGCCTACGTGTTACCAACAACTGTACACCTGTTTCACTCAAAATGAAACCCTCATTTACAATTCCTCTGCTAGAGGAGATGATATGAAGGCACATCCTAAAAACTGAAATGCTGATTTGTTTTTTGTTTTCTTTTTAATATAAAGACCTACATCAGGCTCATAAAAGTAGAAAACACCCACTGAAATAAAACGAAACATGCTCCATCTACTGTAAAACATAGTGGCAGTGCCATTTGAAAAAAAAAAAAAACACGTTCTGAAGAGTCCACTGCCCTTCTTTAAAAGGGAATACTGTTCTCCATTGGTCACCATTGCCTGGCAACAGGTGATGGCCGACCAATCAAAACGTCTGATCTTGATGTGTGTAAAAACAAGAAAAAGGACACAAAAAATACTAATTGTAAGAAATGCGCTAAGTGGCAGTTGAAAGGTTGAACGGCAATTGTGGCAAATAAAAGGGGGAAGATTGACGCAATTGTCGAGGAGTAGAAAAGAACAAAGTAAACAGTTTCTAGAAAGGCAGTGTGTAGCCTCTAACAGTTTGGCAAGAACCCCCCCCCTCCCGAATCTGTTTTTGCCCCCAATGATCTTTACATTCCCCAAATCTACACTCAAACCCTACCTGCTTACAAATACCCCAACCAGTTCCCCCACCAGTCTTTCTTCTCCAGAAACCTGCAAAACTCAAAGTTCGCCCAACCCTTTCCACAAAGATCCCCTCCTCCCTTTGCCCCCCCAGCCTAGCCCAGACCAGACTGGACCCTGAATTTAGGGTTCGTTTGATTTGTTTTGGGTTTTTTTTTTTTTTTTACTTCTTCAACATATCCTGTAGAGGTCCGGGCAGAAACTTGAGGACAGTGTCGAGGATGCTCTCCTCGTCTTCTTCGTCGTCATCTCCGCAACCCCGCGGGATCGCCTTTTTCGGACGTGTCAGTGACCCTTCGCAGGCCTGCTCCATGGCCGCTTTCTCCTCCGCCTCCTTCTCCTCCTTCTTCTTCAGTCCATACTGAACAGACAGAGAACAGGTGGTGAAGTGCAGAGAAAGAAGTGTAGGTTGAATGAGAAGTTAAACCTGCATTAACTGATGTGTAGTGAGTAGTGTAGTAGTAAACACAATTTGATATGTTGAACTTGTTAGCAAACAGCTGCTTATTTCAACATCCAGCAGTTATACAGAAACATTATCATTCATTTGGAGTCGTGTTTCTGTCCACCTGGTGAATGTAAGTACAATATTCACTCTCTTTTAGCTTTGTTTTTGCTTTCTACCAACTCCTGAGGGAAATATCTGGCTCTTTAGCCGCTAAATGCTCCACTATGTTCACCAGCTCGTCTACAGCTAACTGTGTCTGTTTGCTGTTTGGTGCTGAGCGGGTAGTGTACACTGAGGCCCTGAGATTAGCTATTGTCGGAGGATCGTCTTGTATTACTGATGCATTTCTGTCAGGATGCTCCAATCAAACCAAGGCTGTGTGTCCATACCTTGTCCCTGATGGTCTGCCGTACTTTTTCCCTCTCGGCCTCCATGCGGGCGTGTTTGGCCTTCCTCTCCTCCTCCTGCTGCCTCAGCGCCTCCTGCCGCTCCTCCTCCTTCTTGGCTGCATCTGGGTCCTTCTCCTCCTCTCCACCCAGCATCTTACCCATGTCTTTGGTGGCCCCTGGACAGAAAAATTAAAGATACTGGAGGTAGGTCGGGGCTGTTTTACTACCTTTTCGACCCTGAAGATAAATGCTGGGAGAAATACCAAATACTCTTTGTCTTGAAAATGTTCTTTAGAGAGGTACAACTGTAACATCAAAAGGTGCAAACATCTAAAAATGGTAAGTATGTATAGAACAAATAACTGATATGGCAATACACTGCAATCTTGCGTAACACTGTTGATCCACTGGAACAAATATTTTGATTTGTTCTCCTGCAAAACCGGACCAGAGGTGATTTCTTTTGTTTACTTCAGACTTTTTAACTTTGGAACTGTTGCTTTCTGTGATACCATTTTACAGTATCCCCTGATGATTGTTAATGTGTATCACAACTTATTATGTGTTGCCCTGATTTTGTACAACTCTTTACCTCAGCTGGGGGTGTCATGCTCAGTTGTAGTTACTTAATTTCCCACGGCCAGATTCAGTTACTTAAAAGTAATGTAATCAAACCCAAGCTTTGGCACCGCAAACATGCAACTCCAAGGTAAAAAAAACAAACAAGAAAAGTTATTCCTCTTGTCTAATATTTTATGTTACATAAATCATAGGATAAAGTTGCAAAATTCAAAAATGTTGTAATTTACTTTAAATTCTAAACTTCCTTTTTAACTTTGGTTTTAGAACAGACAAAACCAAATTCATATGAATAAGAAAACATTCAAAAGACCACATGTACACCGACACCCATGTTTGTCATGTTCGACTTTGAAAACACTGCGTTGGCAGTTCAGAGGATTATGTGGCGACGGGGATCCCTGAAGATCCTCATGGCGTCTCTTGAAAACAACAAGGAAGAAGAAGAGCCAGCTGGAAAAAGTTCAAAGAACCACCGAGACAGAGGAAGACACATTCTTCCATCCGGAGTCGGCCATCTGTCAGCCCAACCTGTACCTCCAAATTCAGGTATTAACCGTCACTTTGAATCATATCTGAATTATTAATCATAGATGAATGTGTTTTTATTTCTACATAGTAGAGCAGCTACTCTGGGTTTTATGTTACGACCTGCAAGTTCGGATTGTGACGGAAATCTTCTGCATTGTTTTATGGCAGATAACAGGGAGAGAGCGCTGGTCTTCCACAGAAGAAAGAGCTTAACGCCCCCTGCTGGTCAGAGGATGTATTGTATTTTCTTTCAGAAGTCAATTGCCAGGTCATAGTTCAAAATATATAACTAAAAAGAGTGCAGTCAGAGTGCATATTTCCACCAGGTGTGTACAGTCAAGATGGTGGTGAAGATAACAAAAACAGGGATTTTTTCATCTCGTATCGTGTCTTACTTTAGTGGATCATAACATGTCAGATATAGAATTAATCAGCAGATGCTCCAATTCAAGATGAGACCAAACCTTTCAATGGATTTCAGTTTTTGAGCCACAACAAAGGCCAAAATGTGGCCTGCAACAGACACCGTAAGCCTTGTTTTTAATCTAGATGATTGTCAGAAATACCTTTTTCTATGTTGTACTGTATATCGTAAAATGGCAAGGACTGCTGAAAAGACAAAAGACTAAGCTTTACGATATGTTCATAAGGAATCTCATCAATATTTATTTGAATTCACAACACAACCTCTCTCAAAGTATTTAAATTTGGCACCGATGGATCTAATGTAGCAACAAGGCATGACTGGTCGTCCCTATTGGACACAAGATTCCTAACTGAAGCAGTTGTTGATCACTCATCCCTCCTCTTCATACTGACTATTAAAAAGATCCCCTTCAAATGTGCTTTCAATGTAAGTGATTCCTTGACTGGATTTGGGGTTAAATTCATTGCACCTCTAGTTCAGTTTCATCTGCACTTTCTCTGTCCCTTCTCACCTCTTTATCTGTGACAAAAGCTGCTATCTAGACGTGAAAGCGACTCCCTCAGGCCTATCGATACTGCTGTTGTTACCACCGTCTGATCGATAGTAAATACAGGACCACCTGAGAGTGTATGAATTATGGATCCTCCAGCGGAGAGAAAACTTCATCTAGGTATTGATCTGCCTCTCAGGTGCTGGTGAGAGGAGAGCCTGGCTGGTTTGCTTTTCTTTAGCCAAAACCAGAATACTGACTTAATATGTTTCACTATTGAGGAGATCATTGGAGGAAAAGCAATGGTACGAACAATAGAAAGCTGTGTATTTTCTGCAGTGTATCGAAGATTAAATGTCTTGGAACGTAAAATCATGCCCTTATTTTTTTTAGCTGCTTGACATTTTTCGTATTCAGCTACTACATCTATTGTAAAGTCATTAGTGCTTCAGTGGGGCAATGAATGTATTAGCACACTTGTTAAATAAGTCACTAAATGTGTCGGATGATGAACAAGCTTCAGTCTATGATTGACGTCTGTGTAGAATACATGTCAAAGACTGAGTTATTATAGTAAACTGCACTGATGGCTTGTATTTTCAATCTGCTTAACATGTCACATGATTTGTTCCTTCTTTATTAATAATATTGATAATTGATTTTTTTTATAGCTAGCTCTCTTAAGCTATCTACCCTGATGAAGGCAAGATAGCCAAAAATGTTAAGTGAATAAAGCATGCTGTACAGAAAAATACTTAAATTTGATTGACTGGAGGCTCACACCGGTCTGCACCTCCCTCTGTGCACGATATCAATGTTATAAATGTACGGCAGCTTATTGCTGCCACCACGACAAACTATTTGCTCAGTTTTTTCTTATAATGAGAAACTTTTCTCATTTTAACATCTTCCTTTTCACATTATAACAAGATAGTTTAGTATTATAATGACTTACTTGTTACTGATAGATACTAAATTATTCCATTTTAACCCTTTCATGCATGGTGGTCACTACAGTGGACAGCTATTCAAAAGCCGTTTTCTTATATATGCATGGGTTTTAATGGTATAGTTGCACATCAGCCAACACAGTGGACTCTAGTGTGTCATCCCATACACTGCCATCCATTGGCCAGCCTTTGTAAGTGCAACACAAATTTCTCAAAACCATAGACTGTAAAAGCTCAAAACCAAGATGGCCGCCTGTGACTGGTTTATATGCTGCTGTAGAAATGGACAATTTAAACCGCAACATTTTTTGCCACATTAAAAGCGTGGCTCTAAGGATGGCAATGTTGTTGTGTTGGTCCAAAACTCAGCAACATTTTATAGATTAGAAATTTGTATTTACTGTCAAGTCAAGTATAGTCAAGCTGATAACTAATAATGTTGGTTGTTCTGTTGGTCCAACACATTGGTCCAGAGAGAAATATCTCTATTATGTGAATTACAATTAAATGTTGTCCAAACATTCATGGTTCCCCAGATGATAAAATCCTGATGACTTTGGTGATCCTGTGACTTTTTTTCTAGTGGAACCAGCAGGTAAAAATGTCCAACATTTTAATTCATGACAAGATTCCTGTCACCCTCAGCTGATGAGATCATTATCTTCCTGCCAGCTTTAGCAGGTTAACATTTATTTATTTTTATTTTATGTTTTTTTTTAATGTTTTTTTAATTATTATTTCTTTAAGCTTAGTTTGGGTTGTTCTAAAATGAACAGGGCACAGAGAATAAACCATTTTAATTAAGGTAACAACAAGGCCTTAACTCTAATGTCACCCTCATGACACACTTTATGTTGTTTTCCACACTAGTTGTAAAAACAAGGCAGGAATTATACTACAGCCAAACAGCCGTAATGCCCGTTCTATAATTAACTACCCACATGGCTGGTTACTACATGCACATGCAACGCAGCAAACAAACAGACTCACAAGATGGTTTTAACTCATTTTCACTGAATTTATTTCCTCCGTTGCAGAAAAACACAAGCCTTCAGAAACTCCTGCAGTTGTTTGATAATTGTTTGTTTGATAATTAAACTGTTAATTTGACTGAACTGGTTAATTGGATTTTTTCTAGAATAGTCAATTAGTGACTGTGATTGGATTGAAATGAAATAAACAGAGGCAGAGTGCTGTTATTAGTCTGGTTCCTTCACTGACTTCAGTGTGGAGGTTTTATTCTGAGAACATTAAAGGACTGAAAGTTACTTCTGAAAGCTAAAGTCATTAACGGTTCTGTTATCGCCATTGATTACCAACCCTATCAACCTTCACAGATATATTGTGGTCATTTAATGTTATGTGGCAGTAAAAATCTGACTTACTGCCTCTTAAAGCACACAGGAGCTTAAAGAGAACATTTCCGAGAACCAGAGTAAATGTGACTGTAAGGACTCTGCGGTTCCATCTCGGGTTTGTGAACCCAGGGGTGGCTGGTCCTGTGGCTCTGCAGCGGACTCAAACAGCGGCCCTAATTGCCCTGCAGTGCTGTGTGGTGGCAGCAAACCTGAAGATGACAAATTATCACTCAGCTGGTGGGAGGGGTAGGGGTAGGGGTGAGGGGTGGGCACTCACAGGGGAGCCAGGTTAAGGTCAGACTGTCCGCTGTGGATGCTTCATTGTGTTAAAACACACAAACACACACCGTATGTGGTGGAACTGTGTGCTTGTCATGTCACACAGCGTTGTGAGTAAAGATGCACAGATGTACTGTGTGCAAAAACACACAAACATTGATTTGTGCTACTTTTTGCACAATATTTCCAATTGTGATACAACAATTCCCATTTTTCCATAATTCTTGGAATTCTGTTTTTACGTCCACTATCAAATGAACAACACACAATCGAGACAACAAATGAACACACACACACAAATGCGCCAATGCAAAATGTGTAAATCAAAAAGGACATTTAAAAACAATAAAATATAGACAAATGCATGATAAATGTGCTAGTGGTGCACAGCTTGTCCTCAGATAACTTCAGTCAGTGCTTTATATTTTTAAAGCAGAAACTGTGTCAGGGAATCCTTGTGGTTATTTTTCAGAAAGTCCATGAATGAACGCTGCATCTTTTCAAAACCACATTATCTTTTCCCCCGTCATTGCTAACTATGCTAACGTCCTTTAAGAGCTTGGTAGTTTTCACTACAATTAATTATGGTGTGAAACTCTATATGACAAAAATAATAAAATGATAAAAATTAAATGTATTTGCACAGTTGTTTGTAGTCTTCCTGTAAAGAGGTTTATAACCTATAACACAAAGATTTACTAACAAAAAGACCCAAAACAAATTGAAATTATTCTTCTTATAGCTCGCACTAGCATTTTCTTTTTGTTTGTTTGTTTGTTTTTTCATTATTGATCTGTTGATCTGTATTTTGTCGATTGATTAAAAATGTCAGAAAATCGTGCTCATCACCATCTCCTAAAGCCCTGGGTGACATTTTCAAACTGCTTGTTTTTTCTGACCAACAGTCTAAAACCGAAAGAAAAGCAGCAAATCTTCACAGTGAAGAAGCTGGAAACCATGAATGTGATATTTGTGCAAGAAAAAAAAAGACTTACTATGACCCTTCATTACTGTGAACACACACACACATGTCCTGATGCCAGAAATACTCACTAGAGCACTGAATGTGGATTCATCCGCCACTGAAAATAGTCCCAAACAAATGCACCGTTTTCTCCTTTTTGAGTAACATTTGCTAAAACCTACAGTGCCCAGCAGTTTTAAGAAATTGCAGAGCCTTTTTTAAAAAAAATTAGACTATATAATTGTGGGTCGTTTTTGCAGATTTACATCACCAGTGAAGGGACCAATGGGCTTGGAGCTGAGAGCAGGGGAATATCTACATGCGCTGTATAAATGGGACCTCTGAGACATAAATGATCTTGGTAAACCAGAGGAAAACGAAAGGCTGCAGATAGTTAATGAAATGGGACCATCATTATAACTCTACTCTCCAGAGAGGTAGACCGTTTTCTCTTTGACCCATCAGTGTTTTACCCTTCACGTGTTCCCTCCCCTCATCTATCCATCCTCCTCCGTCCTTCTCATCTGTCCTCTACTGTTCCTCTTCCCTCCCCCACAGTTTCCTTCTTCTAAAGTCTTCTAAATTTGATTATCTACAGACTTACTCCTCTTTTATTATCAACTCCTCTTCATTTCTTTACTTACTCCCCTCTTCTGTTTCATTTTTTTCCTCTTTCTTTATTTCCATTTCTTTCCTGCGTCCGATTCTGTCACACAACCATCAGTGATAACAGTGCTGCAAGGACTCATCTATCCTCCCCGTTTCCTTTGCTTTGCTTCTCGTCCCCCGTCTCCCTCCTCCATACTCCACCTCCACCTCCTCCGTCAGTCCATTAGAGGCTAGCTTGCAGATTGCTCTGCACACAAAAGGTGGGCAATTCAAGGCTAAGTGCTCAAACGGCCCCAGTCCTCGTTATTGTGCATTCAATCGCTCATTACTTCATTTGCTGTATCCGTGGGCCACGTCTTTGTGCCGCAGGCGTTTTAATGCAACAAAAGCTCTCAAATTTGAAGAGGCGGAGATACGGTGGCATGATGGTTACAACATGGCTCCTCGAACGCTTTAACAGACGCCTCAAAACAGACAGACAGAGAGCCCCCGTGGTTAGATATGATTGATTTAGATTTAGTTAAAGCTGATTAAGGGATGAAGAGTATAACTGTCTTCACTGTATGTAGAGAGATGTTAGTGTCGAGCAGAAAAACTTGTAATTACATCTAAATGAGCCAATTTAGGCTGCGTAGCTTTTTAAAAAAGTAGTTCTAGCTGCTGAGAATGAAAATAACTCCACAGTGGTTGAAAGTGAGACTTTAATTTCCAAGAGTATGACTAAAAATAATCACATATGGCCTTTTCTGCTGCTTTGTTTTAACAATTACACCTGTTCCTGAATGAAAGGTTCCCCAAAGTTATGATGCGTGAGTTTAACAGCTCAGTGACAGACAGCAGGAGAGGAGGTAGAACATTTCCTAGTGAATCTTGTTAGTGTTGCTCGATCAGCGAATCCTCTCTGGATATGAAAAGGTTAAATAAACTGTATCATGACGAGCCGAGGCCACAGAGCGAAGACAGTGTCTCTTCAACCAGAAGATGTCATATAATATTTATCTTAGCATTTCTGAACTGCTGGGACTCTGCACCTCGCCCTCACTGCTGGAAGGCTGATTTCTACTGTCTGGTGAGCAGCGAGGGAAGCGAAGCTGAGAGATTTTAAACAGAGATAAAGACGATGTAAGAGCAAGAGGAAAAATAGAAAGAAATGCAGGAAGGAGATACAGGTTGCCAGGAAATGTTTTGATGAAACACTGAATGAAAAAACTGGATGAAAACTCCAAACTTGCAACTGCAAAATCCCTTTCTTCACAAGGAAACCTGAGAGAAGTTGTGGTTGAAACTCATTTGCAAAATATATTAAATTATGCCATCGTGACATTTGCACTCAATGTTTTGTCCACAGCCTCCAAGAAACGGTGGTGATGTATGAACATTAAATCTGCCTTAAAAAATTCAAAAGTGCATTTCCTTTTTTTTTTGAATTGTGATTGAAAAGGCATCTTTAGCTCTCTGGTTTGTCCTTCTGTTCACACTAAGCTGGCATTGTTTGCACCCAAAGACGGAACTTTTCATGAAGATGCTGAGTGGATAAACCAAAAAGTTACATAAAAAAAACACCAGCTTATTGTAAACAGTCGACCAAATCAGATTTCACTCACGTAGTGTGGACATGGTGTGATTCTGCTGTAGATCAACTCTGAAATAAGGAGGTTTATTCGCTTAAAGGATGAATGAATTAAAATAAAACATTTTACAAGTTCTAATCCTGTATCCCTGTGTTAATTGTTTCTATCCTTTTGAATATACATGAAAAAATACATTTTGAGTGTTTTTATATGACAAATCCCTGTGAAACTTTTCAATATTTTTGATGGCTCATCTTGGCATATATGTGTTTTTCCCCAAAGAATATGGTTGTGCACTATTTTATTAATTCCTCACTAGTCTTCTTTCTCCATCAAACAACACGGCTAAGGGAGATGAAGATCGAGGCCAGCGGTCTGCAGCTCCGTATCCGCTAAGCTGCTCCCACTTTTGAGCTATCCAATCAAATGTGAAGGATTTATTGACAAGACTTTATTCCTCTTTTATTGAAAATATTTGGACCTTTATCTGCTGGTTTACATCCCTTTGTCATAAGGACACGGACCGATAGCAAGGTGTAAAATTACTGGCAAAACACAAAGATCCCTAGTAAAGCTTACTAGTAAACAAATCCGCAAAAAAAGCATATAAGGTTATCTACAAGCCCATAGATTTCCTCTATAATGACTTTAACCTATAATACTTTATAATATGTGGTGTTGGATATTGTTGGCCATTAATCCTTGTGTATTTTAACTCTTTCTAACATTCCTGTATTTGTATTTTTAGATTGTCTTTGTGTGTGTGCATGAAATATGTATGTGTGCATTGTTTGCCTTTCGTAGCTTTACCCCACCCATATATTTTATTTCACTCAGAAAATACGTCATGTTAAGGAAACTAAAAACTCTCTAAACTTTAAATCCAGCTGATGGGGACAAATTTAATCCACATTTAGCTTTTCTGCAGCATTTATTAATATGGAAATGTAACTGGGAAGAACAGGTGTAAAAATAGAAAAAGGGTAAAGACAGGAAGCTTAAGAATGAGAGAACGTGAGGATGGTTAGTAGAACACAAGACAGGAAATTAGAAAGACGAGACATGGACCATTGACTCTCCCTCCAGCCGGTCAGATGGATGGTGGTGCTGCTGGATAATTTGTAAGAGATGGGGGGAGGGGAGTGGGTTGAAAAATGGAACTCATTTAAATAATGGATGACCTCCGTTGCCAAATTACTCCCTCATAAGTCACATGAATGCCTGAAAAATCGTTTGAGCAGCAGGGCAGGACGGCTTCGCGGTTGCGTCGCTGGATGGTCACCGGTTCCAGCCCAAATCCCAGACCCGTGTGCCTTGTCTAGAGTCTGTGGTCAACTAATCAACCTGTTTATGACTTCCTGTTATTGCACCGTCTTCGCCTTCTTGTCCTCAACCAGCGGAAATGAAACTGCAAGCTTGACCCGCCTGCTGAGGATCAGTTCATGCCGATCTTTCAGAGATTATCTTAACATTATCTTTCATATGAGCTCCTTTATGAGAAAAGGCACAATGTTTATGTGTTTGATATCCTGGCCAAAGCAGAACACGCAAGAGGAACATGCTGCGGGACAAAATAAATGTTTTGATGGACAATTTGCCGGAGACAAAGAATGGACAGCGCACGCATCGGTTATATCTCATCACCAAAATAACACAAATACCCATTTTTCACCTTATATTTGCTCACTCACATGCAAAGAGCTAAATTAACTGTCTCTGGAAACTCCCTTGACAGTTTGCTAATTTAAATAACCTTGATCTTTGCTCCTTGTGCAAGAGTACACACAGGAGACAAAAAAACATGCTCAGGTATATTTAACATAAAAAAAAGTCTAAACACAGCTGAGCCACAGTTTCTTCAGGGTGGATCATTTCATCCCATTTCTCTCCTCAGTTTGCTTCTTGTCTGCCAGAACTTCTGTCCTTTTCTTCAAGATGTTTCTATCTGAGCAGGAGATTAATGAAGGTGAGAATGATGCCATTTAGACTCTAGTGACTCATAAGAATACAGACAAGGCGAAAATGTCTGAGTCCAAAAAGAACCCCAATTTTCCCAAAGAAACTATAAGTGATTCTGAGTAGGAGACAATTACAACTAGCCAGGATCTAGACCGGTGAATCACCACACAGGTCTGATATGTTCAGTGATTCATAGACTGTGGGTCTTGCGCACTGATGCTGTTTCAGTCCATCAGTCGTCATCTCCCCACAAAGTCAGCAAGCTACAGTCATAAACAAAAATAGCAAGAGAATACACCTTACATGTTGACCACCATCCCAGCTGAAAATGGGCTAATATGATCATAATATCAGGCTTTATGAATCAAGTGAAACAAATTGGCGATTGATTCTGATTGATTCTCGTGGATGATGGAAACTCAGTCATTCATTTTAGAGGTACAGAGGTATAAACTGAAGTAGAAAATGTGACTTGTTTAAAAGTCAGGGGATCACCAAAGTCATTAGGACTCATTCTCTGTAGCGTTTGAATGTTTGTATGAAATTTCAGCATCAATCCAATAGTTGTTGAAATATTGGAGACCAGCAGTTCAACCATCTACTACATACAATACAGTACATACTAGGGGTGTGCCCGAATACAAATACATTATTCGGCAAAGCTCAAATAGTGTGTCTCTTGCGAATATTTGTTTCATACAAATATTTTATAAATTATTTGTTTTCGGGAAGAAAAAAAAAAAGTCAAAGACCAGCATGCAGGTCGGTTACATCACTATCTCAGTGTCTCTCCTCTGCTCTGCTGTGACTTCTATCAGCAGGTCTCAACGAGGGGAGTCACATCCACCTGCTACATGACGCACATTTCCTAATTTGGACATCACTCCTGGAGCTACTGACACTTTAATTTTCTAAAATTAAAAGCGTAATAAAAACAAAAACAGTATTTTTAGGCCTCTTTCCACTTTTATTCGAATACAAATACAAATCATTTTGCTGCCTCAACAAATACAGATACAAATACAAATACTGGGCTCTCTGCATTTCCCTACTAACTAGTGACGTACCAGGATACACTTTACAAAGGGAGTCTAATCATTACATGCTAGAATTTATAATTAGTAACAAGTTTTTTTTTTACTTTTATGAGCTATAATCCCTAGTACATACAGCTTTGATGTCTGTAAAAAGACTTGTTGCATTATTTTGGTGTCTACACATCGTGGTTCACAGCCTTTTCCATGGATCCACCATGCTGTGCTGGACTGATTAATCCAACACAACATGGAAACTGATGAATCCAATTTCTAATTATAGAACCAGTAAAAACAATCTGTGGCCCACAGCTGAAATCTATAGCTCCGTCTGCACCAATGAAATGTTCAGGAGATGTCCAATATTTAATGACATTAGTGAGGCCCAGTCTGGTTGTGTGTGTCAGGCTAAATTAGATAAAAGTTTGACTGCAGATAAACCGGAGGGAGTAGACGGCTGTGTGAGTGTGTTTGTGTGCACATTTATCTTGGTATACAAGTGTGTGTTATGTCTTGTCTGTTTAACTCACATGTGTCTAAATTAAATAACACTGAATGTGTGTTTGTGCTGATAACGAACACACAACTTTATTTCTAAATTGATGACAGTCCGTCTCTGAATGTGAAGCAAATGTTGATGAAGAAGATTTAGAGTTAATCCAATCAGGTTTACAGGTTTACATATATCTGTGGTGTTAAATGAGGATTACTGCTTTTTTACTAGAATACATTTTCCTTCACAAACCAACTACTCCAAAATATATAAAATACATCAATAAATTCCAGAGTAAAAAGAAGGAAATAAAAGTCCTTGGTTCTGGTCTATTAACTTACATTTCACTAAAACTAAATGTGATGCTTTTACTTCCATGGAGAAACATTTCATGATGTTACATTATACCTGCAGATAAAACTGTTTACAAAAAGACCTTAATGAGCAGCAGTGAGCATATTGTTGTCCTTTTTTGGCCTCAGTTTTGCACAAGTCCTGCTCTACCCATTAAATCATCTCAGAGTTTATATTTCTTGAGAAAATGCAACAAATTTGGAGTTTAAAGGGAACATATGGTTCAGCTACACATCACTGTTGGAAACTCTGATAACTTTGTCTGGGTTAAGTTTGGTTTGGTATCCTGACCATTCAACACTAGGATATCCAACCTTTATTGTCATGGCAATAAATTTAACTCAGCTCATATCTGATTGTCTAATTTGTCTGTTTTAAGAAAACCTAACTTAATTGTTTTACACCTACTTCTGAAACCACGCCTTCGCCCCTATTTAACAAGAAAACGCTTTATTTTACAGGTCTGTGGAAAAATGTCCTAATATTTTCCACAGTAAATTTATGAGAAAAAAATGATGCAGTCTTGTACTATTTATACCAACAATAAAGAAAATGTTCAAATTATACACTTTCAATTAATTACTTCTGCAATTAGTTTATAGGTGAGAATACAATTCAAAATATATGTAAAATAAAGTTTCCTTGTGTTCAAGTCTCATCTCAAGGTCCATTTAGTAGCTGTTCTGGAGCTTTAGATCATATCACATGGTCTTTACCAGCAGAATGACTTGTCATGCAATTGATGTTCATTGATATTTTCTGTTTCCTTCTGAGCGTTTTGGTGAAATTGTTTCCGAGGATAAGAATGAAACTTGAACCTCAATATTAATAATAACTATTAATAATAATAATTTTGATTTTTTAATGGAAGTACCTGTTTTTCCTACAGTTAATATTATGGACAAGTAAAATAAAAAGTTGCTAGAAATAAATGTTTTTTGGCTGGTGCAAAATCAATTTGGTTATGCCACCTGAGTCATCTCTATGTATGAGAAACACTGCAGGGGTTGTTGTTAGATTGATGCCCTGACACACCTATCTAAACACAGCACCGTCATTGGATGGAGCACACTTCATCTCAAAATGGTCTTGTGTGTATTTCGTGAGCATTTTTTGGTTGCGGTGTATGTCTTCATTTCTGGATTTTTGTGTGTGTGTTTGTATGTGTGTGTGTGTGAGGTTGCTTGTATATATTTATGGACGGCCAGCTGTGTCCCAATGAAATAAATGCCAGTCTGCTCCAGGAGAAAAGGTCACAGCAATAGATGCTCTATGGGAGGTAAATTACAACACTTCAAAGATGGACAAAGGGGGTGATGGAAGGAGGGATGGAGTAGGCTATAACATGCACAGAGGGAGGGATGGAGGTAGTAGGAGGAATGAATCCTTTGGATGGAGAAATGTTTTGCTGCTCTCAGACCTGCACCAGCTATGGATGGAGGGAAGGATGGATGGATGGATGGGTGAGTTAAAGGAAGAGAAGAAAGCCTGCACTGCTCAGAAAGCGGAAAGTACAAAAGGATGGATGGATGGAAAATAGAGTAATAGTGGGAGCTGAATGGAAAAAGGTGGAGGAGAGCAAACAGTAACGAGCCTATGGGAGAGAAGGATGAGTGAATTAGAAAAGAGAGAGGGGGCGAGGAGTGGAGAGCAAGGAAATTGCCCCATCCATAGCTAACAGCAGGTGTTGTAAGAAGGTGGAGGGAAAGAAGAATGGATGGATGGAAGGCTGGATTACCAATCAGGCAAAGTGGTCAGCTTCCCAGAGGCTGAAAAAGCCCAGGTTTACTCCATATTTTTTAGGTCTACATCATATGATTCGCAAATTTGTTAGAAATTTTCACCACTGGAGTAAAATATCAACTCTGACAAAATCTGGTTTGAAGACTTTACTTGTTTTAGTTTATATTGTGCTCATTTGTTGTTAAATTGTGTTTTAGTGTATAAAATATTGAAAAATGCCATTATTGCCAATGCCATCATTATCCCCTGAAACCCAAACTGATATTTTCAAATTGCTGGTCAAAAAAAAGATGTTGACAGAAAACAGGCAAAATGAGCAAATATTCACATTTGAGGAGCTGGTACCTGTGAGTTTTTGGCATTTTTGAATTAAAAAAAAACTATCAGAATCAATTTTCTGTGAAGTACTACCATGTATAGACTAATGGGGGTCATAGGGGCCCCAACAATAACCTTTTGCCCCAGGGCCTCATAGGAGGTTAATCCGCCCAATGATGGATGGATGGATGAAGTTAGACATAGATGAAGCAATGGTGTTCAGACTGAGCAAACAAGCAGCACCCCCAAGAAGCTGAATGGCTGCTTAAACTAGAAGTCATTACCCCCGTTTACCAGAGGCACAACACGTTGCAATTCATCACAAATTGAACCTCCAGATAACATCCTTGTGTCACCCACTGTGATTCAAGACTCAAGAGTCAACATGGAGAAGTTTGCAAAGCTTCAACTTAATGACAATAGTCTCTGACACATTGGACTGAAAGCCTTAAAATAACCCCTTGTGCTTGTTTGGAGTCGCTTGGGAAAGGGAAGCACAGCTGCTTTTTATTCCAACTCAACTACTTAAAGTCCAAGTGAAATTAAATAGCATTTTTTTTGTCTACTACATTTACAGCATATGTATGTGCTCTATAAAAATCACTTGTCCTGTGTTTTCCTTTGAGAAAAATCAGAACCAAAGGGGAGAAATTTCTACATTTCTTGGTTTCATGACATTGCCCTCTAGTTCTACATGAATTCAACAGAATACCGGAATATCCATCTATGTAAGCTTAAGTAGTTGTTTCCAGAGAGCAAATCAAATCTTGCATAAAGTGATAACGTGACGTTCTATCACAGGCAGAGCAGTCGGTCACACTGAGCTTGATAGCATGCTGCTACACAACACAAGAGCCACAGACTCTGAACAACAACCCACATTAGCTTTCCTGCTAAATTCTCCTTTTTATCTAACTTACAAACATGAACACACATCTTGTCCTGCAGCTTAGCTTGTTGAATGAGCCACCAAACAAACATTCATCGGGGAAAAGTGCACCGCTAACGTCAGTTAGCAGCTAGATAGCTAATTAACTGCTCAGCTGCAGCACATTAAACGTACCTGATAATGTCACTTCAGTCCTATTTGAAAAGGTCATATCCTTTTTCATCGTGTGCCTGTGTAGTGTGTGTGAACAGGGTGTTAAAAAAAAGGAGGCAGACACACAGGGATTGGTCCAGATGGAAGATGTGAAGTGGTCACGTGACCACTTATTTCCCACATGTAGGTCATGTGAAGACACTTGAGCCACATTTATTTGCTAAATGACCAACTGAAGGCTCAAAAAGTTAGTAAGTGGAGCTTTGAGATTTTCTTTCTCTTATTTTCCCAATATTCAAGAATGAATATGTGATCAAATACTTTTGAAAATAATTGGATTTGCATTTTAGAAAAGGTGTTTATTTTGATTTGAACTTGGTACTTTTAAATACAAGTTTTAGTTTAACCTGTTTTGCTTCCACAATGCGCAAATTTGCTGCTACATGGGTAGCTGAAAATTGCTCTGCATTTAATCTGACCACACCTCACATCCCGACTACACCAAAAAGAAAAACTGTAAAATTTCTACACTTTTACAGTTACAATTTCTTTCACAAGTTGATTTGTTAGTGCTATGACACCAGGAGCAGCTAACAAGCTAGCAACATTAGCATGCTCACTAGAAAGAAAGGGGAGATGAAAACACAGGAGAGAAATGATATGGAGATTTAAGAGAATGGCAAATTTGGAAGAGGAAAGAGAGTGAGGGAATAAACCATGAAGGAATTGATTGAATGAAAACCGTGAGGAGTAAATGAAAAAGTGGGGATGAGGGATGAATGAGGAAGGGGAGGAGTAGGAATAAAAGAGTGATGAGGGATGAGAGAGAGTCGGGAGGATGGAGGGAGAAGGAGGGCAGGCCGAGCTATAAAGGAATAAATCTCATTTCATTCTAGCTGGTGGTCACTGAGCTGATGAAACTAGATGAGAGAGTTGATTTAAGGAGGCATTGACCTCTGGCCCCCGGGGGCCCCTCACTTACAAGAACATTCACACAGCTTTTTTTATGTTGCTCTTACTGAATGAGTCCAATCTCCGCCAATGCACAAGTCACCTGGGGTGCTAATGAAATCCAGGGCCAAGACTTTAAGAGAAATCCAATCGTCTTGGCAAAAATCTATCATATCCTGATAATTATTCCGTCCTATAACAGAGCTCTTGAAAGAAATAGTCCAACATTTGGATAATATGGATGATCAAGTTCATCTCTGTGTGTCCACTATGGACAATTTGGGCATTTCAATAACTAGTTTCAGATATAAATGTTGACATCTTATCCATTTTAAAACCAAACAGACCAGACCAGATAATGATTAGAGAGTACATATCTCCACTAATGCTGGACAATCCTCCAAATTTGTTATTTCTGCATCAAAATACATACACACAGTGTCAGACAATCATCAAGTGGAGTTGTTCATGAGAAATGGTTAATGACCTCTATTATATATTATTATGTTTAGTAATCTTTCACAAAATTCCTGGATCTGCCTCAAAAACCAATCACTTCTTCCCCGTTTTGTGGCCTTGCTGGACCACCACATTTCAATAAAATCTGTTAAATAATTTTTAAGATATCTTGATGACTAATGAACTATTAAAAATATTATCAACATCATTACAGCATATGCCAAAGAAGTTGTGTTTTTTGGGTGACCATTTACAGCTTATTACATGAAATTGTTTATATCAAATCAAGACAGACACAAACACACCAGTTCTTTTTAGAGCTTCATAAACTCAAAATCTCCTGCCTGCAACATTGAGATCAAAGAGGCCACTTCAGTCAGATTCAACCCAGTTGGCTGGTGAGATTTGACCAACAGCTCTTTGCTTTCCATTGTGCTAACCACTGATCCACCCTGTTATCCATAAAAAATTACACAGAAATTGTGTTCTGACATGAGTGTTCATGATAGATTAGGACCTTTTTGGGCCACATTTATGGAACATATTACCAGAAGAACTACAGTGTGCCCCAATAATGACTGTCTTTAAGAGCAGACTTATAACCCTGTTATTCTCTGCTGCCTACTAATGTTGTGTTTGTCACCATGTGTATTGTCTGTTATTTTGTACATTTGGTTACATTTTCTTTAACACTCTCTTTCAGATTTACTTTTTTTAATGTTTTCTTTTTTGTAAATACACATAAACCACTTTGAAATTTCCCTAAGTGTATGAACTATTATATAAAATCAAACTTGCCTTTTTTTCATAGCCATTACTTTGTGGCAGCAGCCATACCAGCAGCTCTGTGAGGCTGTACACAGCTGAATGTTAACATGCTAATGTTTAGCAGGTAATGTTTACCATGTTTAACATCTTAGCTTAGCATGTTAGCATGCTAGAAACTACTAATTGACACCTCTCACGAAGTGCAGCTGAGGTTGATAAATGTCATTGGTTCTGCAGGTCTTTGGTCAGAAATCAAAGTGTTGGACAAAGTCAAATGTTGACTTGATTGTGGGACTATGAGAAAAATTACATGATCAACAAAGCTGTTCTAATTCATCCTGCAGGGAACATAATATTCTGTACTAAAATTCATGTTAATGCATGAATGCATGTTGTGGAGAAATTTTATTCTGAACAAAAAATGTCAGCCTCGTGATGGAGATAGAGGAAAAGTCAGGGGATCACCAAAATCAGTAGGATTCGTCCTCTGAGGATCCTGGAAGTTTGAACAAAATGTAATGGCAATTCATTCAACAGCTAAGCATTTGAATTGTCATTGATATCCCTGGTTCAAATGACTAAAATGACCACACTAATGTGTAATTCAGTGGAACAAACACAAGATACAGGGTTACCAGACATCAGACTATCTCCAGGAGAAAACCAACTGAGTCTTCTGTTCCGACATGATGGCGACATGGAAAAACTGTCAGAGCAATGACAGGTTACGGTGTACATGGACAAGAGGTCTAGAGTTGGGTACTTACCACCTAAAGCTTGTTTCATTACAAAATCCATGGTTCCTGCTGATTCGTACGGTTGTTCTTCTCAAAGCCAAAGAGATCTGAGCATGTAGCCACCAAGCCTGGGATCTCCGGATGTCTCGATCCTTTTCACTTTCCCCTTCCTCTGTGGTGATGCAGAGCGTCTTTCTGCTGGACCTGAGAGAGAAAAAAGATGGAAAATATTTAACAAACAACCTCTGTAAACTTAGTTTAAAATAGACGTTAAGCCATTTTCATTTACTGACACAGCACGACAGTAATTTTGCTTGAATCAAGTTCACAAAAGATTTTCCTTTTCCTGCTGTACCCATTTCAGGTTTGTTTGGAATAAACAGAAGGATATGAATAAAGGAAAAGACAGGAGAAAAAAAAACAAGGTTGTTTTTTTCCTCATTTCCTGAAAAGCCTTACATCAGAGAGTCTAAAGCAATTTAACCAATGTGTCCAGCTTGGAGTGTGAGACAGCAGATCACGCTGATGTTAAAACAACAGATAATGGGGATCTTCTTAACACTCTTTAGCCCTGTGACAGGAATCCCATTCTGGGAAGCAGGTAGATCAATCAATGGCCATTTGCTCCAGGTCACTTATCTGTCTGTAACTCAATACCAACGGATCAGTCATCTTGTGTTGCTAACTGCTCATAAATATTTCACAGTAAGTGAAACGATGTGGTTGTTTTCTGTTTAGATCCATCCGACACATGGATGACACACTTTCCACTTAGATGCAGATTGAGGAAATGAGTTTATATCCACACATATTACTGTATATAAAAACACACACTTGCACTATTTGAAAGGGAAATCCACTTCACAAAAAAAGATAGCCACATCCATATTTTCTCATTAATATTTCATGAGCTATGACAATTAGTGTCAGTTTCAGAAGATATTTCCTGCATTTCCATACCAGTGTGTAATACAATCGCTTTGTATATCATTCTCATGTACTGCAAGACTGCCTGAGTGCATATCAACATAAAAAAAATTAACATGAAGTTTATTTACAGAGCAGTGTATGAGCAGTAAGCAAAACGAGCTCAGAGAGTGTACTTTATTATAGAGCTGCTACGATAAGTTGATTAGTTGATTGACAAAATTAATGGACAACTATTTTGATAATCGAATGAATTGAATCAATTACAGCTAATGGTCCGCGCCTTAACCTTGGTGCTATCAGAGGACCATGTACACTACTTTTTCACAGTCAGTGACAGGCAAAGAAGGCAAAGTGGATTCACAGCTTACAGTGTACACTCTTATCAAAACATCACTTTGTCAGTTTCACCTTCCTTCTCCATGAAGTTGTGGTTGAATTAAATGTGGCAATTTCAGTTTAGTGAGTGGATTGTAGTTTATTGAATCAAATGAAAGTGCAATTAGAGTCCTATCCAAAACATACTTCTCTTTAAGCCCTACTGTCTGCTTAAAAGCATTTAATTGTGATTTAAAACATCACCAAGAAAAATATCAGAAGAAGGGAAATTAGCTAGTGTCACATTATGCCATTTTTAATTAAGGTATGGTCGATGAGATGTGCCAATCTGGGAAGAATATGTGGTGAGTTTTAGGTTTTTGGGTTTAGGTTTATTGATACCTTAATACATTTTAGAAACACAACATACCAGACTTTGTCTGGGATAGCACGATAAAGTCATAGACTTAATTCCATCGTTGTCCCTGGTGTTTTCACAGTCCATCAACCATTCAAAAGATTGGGACAGGAGTTCATTGTTTGATGTGAAAAAATATCATAACACAAGCACCAAATGTAGACATCTGAAGAAAAAGTGGTAAGCAACATGCTTTTAGGATGTAGTCAAGACAAAAGGCAAAATAAACTCACATAACATCACATCTTAAGAGACAAGGGTTGGTTGTTAGACACAAAAACATATCAAGATACTGTACTATCATTCGATTCAGGAACTAGTAGCCATTGTTTTGCCTCTGCTGTTTCACTGGAGCATTAGCACTGTCAGGTGGTCATTAGAGTCATCAGAAGTTCTCTGGGGACCTTTTTTATGATTTTACAGATACAAGCTTCATGAATACCATCCAGAGAGCCTATCACTGATCTGCAGCTACTAAGGAATATATAATAGGCTGATTTGTATATATTTGAAAGTCCTTGAGCTTTAGGAGTGCAGTCTTGTGTGAAGAGATGCTTGTTCTGTCTCTTCTTGAAAGCATGAACACCTCATGACACATCCGACGACAGCAGGGGGAAGGCTGCTCCATGTTGTTACAGTGGAGTTGAGAAAGCTCCTGTCAAGGCATTTGGTGTTAGCCCTGGGGAGTGACAAGGCATGGCTTGGTGGTAACCTCTGGGTGGTTGGGAGTGTGCATCTTGAAAAAAAAAGTTGTTACAGCAACTGCTCTGTGATGGCTCAGCTTGGTGATGGCAGAATCCTTTAGGACATAGTCTTCATCCACACAAATTATATTTATTGCCTTTTTCCAGATGATATCTAGCTGCCTAAGAGTGGTTTGTGAGGCATTCATCTAGGCATGGCAGGAATACTCCATGATGCTCCTGACCTGGGTGTTGTAAACATTGGCTCTGCCTCTGGGAAACAAGCTTGTTGGCCAACTTCTGCAATGCTCCAAGATGTTAGACTGATAGCTGGTCCACTGGAGTTTTCTATCAATGCATCGTCCTAGAATTTCCATCTGCTCACCGAGCTTGATTTGTAATGCTCAGGCTGATCAGGATGAGATGGATTCCTCTTTCTGGACAGGATCATTGCCTTACACTTGTTGGGCTCAAAGACAACCTTCCAGGCATCAGCCCACTTTCTGATGTTTTTCTGATGTCCAGGTCTTTGTTTAGGCTTGCTAACACCTCAGACTCATGTGATGGAGTTATAGTGGAAGATCATGCATGTTTGTACCAAATTCATGGCAAAGCATTGAAAAATAGTTGTTGAGATATTTCAGTCTGGACTAAAGTGGTGGAGCTAACGACATTGCCATCCCTAGAGTCATACTACTAGCGTGGTTAAAGCATATGATTGATGATTTAATATGTTCTTTTACTGTCAACAAATCTCATGTGCAGAGCCAACAATGAATTGATTCACTGACAAGTATTATGTGAGTATCCAAAGCCTGATATATATTATTCCTATGTGCTGTAGACCTCCTTTGTTGTCCAAAAACTATTAAAAACGCTTCAATAAGCTATACCATTACACTGGGTGACATGTTCCTTCGACATGAAGATTATGGACAGCATGTTTTCAGTCTCCAGAGAGTGGTTCTCTGTAAGGCAGAGGCCACTGATATATAGCACAATATGCATACATACGCAATGGCATCCACCTTCCACAGAACTACTCTCTGGAGACTGAAAACATGATCACTGTTATTAATCTTTGGAGCCATTTCTAAACAAACTAATATGACCAAACTCTTCACAATGAAGGAACATGTCACTCAGTGCAGCAGTGTGGCTCATTGATTTGTTTTTAATAGTTTTTGGACAACAATGGAGGTCTACAGCACAGAGGAATAGGATATATCAGACTTTGGATATACACACAGTACTTGGTATAGATATATACATTATGCTATAGATCAGTTCATTGTTGGTTTGGCTCTGCACATGAGATTTGTTGACAATAGAATAATGTAGACAAATGCCAGCCTGATCCTTTAAGGATGGAGTGGAAAGACCCTTAATTCATTTGGAAGAATATTTATTACCTTCATGTTTCATTAGAGAATTGTTTTCAGTATATTTGGGTTTTTCTTGGAGCCAGCATCCAGTGGCCATTAGAGGAACTGCAGCTTCAAGCACATCTGCACATTGAGGATTGCACCTTGTTGTCCCTGCACTGTGTTACTGTATACTGTCTGCCTGTGTATCTATTTGATAAACTGCACTAGTGTCAACGACAATGAAATCCTCCACATTTATTGCAGCTGGCGAACCAGAACACCATTTCCATTTTGAAGCAGATCCCTCCCCGCTCTCCTCGCAAAGCGCCCGGTGTCATTTTGCTACGCCAATATTTTTCAGAGCTGAATAGAGCTGGGATGAGATGGGATGGGACAGCAGATTGAGCTGCACAGCTTATTCTGGGAGGCAACAGGGGAGACGAGGACGCGTGGGACGAGAATCCATTTGTAACTGTGACCAAGTGCTTCAGGGGGTGAAGCACCTCATTTCCATACACACACATACACACACACACACACACAAAATGAGAACACACACCCACACACAAGATTTCATTAACAGGGAAATACGCAAATACATGCTCACACACAATACGAGAAACACAAATGCTACACATTTAACCTATGTGAGGAGAGTAAACTGTGCACGTATACATAAATGTGTGTTTGTGTGTATGCATACAAAAATAGGTGCATACAGGCGTGTGTGTCACTAAACGACAGTGTCATTAATCTGAATTTATGCTCAACTGAAAGAAGGACATGAATCAGATCATTTTAGAGATTAAATCAGTACTAAACAAGGATGTATAAACACATTCCGGTTTTCTGAAGAGCCTTGAAGAGAAGTGTGTATGTTCAAGCATCCATGAATGAGTGTGTGTGTGTACTTTTGTGTGTGTTGCTTGCAGTTTGAATACATATAAATATAAAGAGAATATATATAGTATATATATATATATATTTTATTATCTTGATTTTCACATAGAGTACAAGCAGTGTAACAGTATTTCCTTTAGAAATACCTCATCCTCCTACACCTGAGCTTTCACTCAGCAAGGTCAGAGGTCACAGACACCCACGGTTCAGCTATGGTACTTATTGTACTGTATATATCTTTTTTTAACACTTTATGCTGCTGAACAAAGGAAATATATGTACATAAATATGAAACTGTGGCCCTCTTACCATGTGGATAACAAAAGAGGAATAGCAAGAATGAAAACTGACAGAAAAAAAGAAAATCGTCATGTTAGGTTCCTGCTGCTCTGAGGTTTTTCTTACTGTTGCATTTTCAAGCATAATTTTATTAGACATGATTTTATGTTTCTGTATTTAATGAAAAAGAAAAACAAGGACAGCACTCCAAATTGACTTTTCACAAAAAGACAGAGGTGGGTTAATTATAGATTGTTAGATCTATAATTAACCCACCTGTGTTTATTGATTGTGAAACTGCCAGTACACACGGTGAAGAAGGGCGTCTCGCCCGAAACGTCCATGTGGCAATTAAAAAAGTCAATTTGGAGCGCTGTCCTAGTTTTTCTTTTTCATTATTTACTACTTTAAGGATCCAGCACCCAGTTTTCATGATATTATTGTGAGTTGAGTGCGTTGTATCTTATTTTTTTCTGTTTCTGTATTTGTCATTGAACTTTACTTTGCAGCTGTAGTTTCATTTTGAGTCTACATTTTTGGTTTTGTGTAGACAGTCTTACAACTTACATAAATACAAATACATCACAGTATACAACAGCTGTGTGTGTGTGTGTGTGTGTGTGTGTGTGAGTGTGTGTGTGTGTGTGTGTGTGTGGCCTCTGGTGTTTGTGGTCTGGCAGTAGAACATTTCTCTTATCGTTACAGAAACAGACTCAAGGACACACTAATGGAATAAAGGAAAGATGCTGCAGTCAGAGAAGGACATCTGGAAAAAAAGGCACACATACACACATACACACACACACTTGTGTATTGAGGGCATTCAGTTAAAGTCATAATCCTTGACAATAAATGTTCGATTATCTTCGTATCTTTGTATCCCAGCAGTGATGCGGCCTGTATGAAACCTTCTCTGACCCTGATCATCTGGGACAGGTCTGCTTTCTGTCCCCAGAGTCAAAACTAAACCTGGAGAAGCAGCGTTTAGTTTTTATTCTCCACATATCTGGAACAAACTCCCAGAAGACTTGAGATCTGCTGCAACTCTCAGTCCTTTGAAATTGAGGCTTAAGACGTTTCTGTTTGCCTTTTATTAAATCAAAATCTGGACCTTTTGATTCATATATCGCACTGCACTGCCATTTTCATTCTCCAGTTTTATTCTATTTTAGCTTATTTTAATTTTCTATTCAACTCTTTTAAATTTGTATTTTTATAATGCATTGTGTTTCTTTTACATTTTGTCTTGATGCCTTTTAAGTTTTATGTAAAGCACTTTGAATTGCATTGTTGTTGACATGTGCCATACAGATAAACTTGCTTTGCCTTCTCTGTTGACTTTGTTGTTCCAAACATTCATTTTCTTGTGGCTCTCTCTTGAAGCGTATTACACTTTTACGAGATATTTTCAAGAAAGAAAACCATGGTGACCAAACAGCAACCTAAAATGTGTTAACACTCAGTTTTTCTCACCAAAACACATTGTGTGCGTCCTTGAGGTCTAACCAAGCAGCAGCTACCACAGCTTGAAGATGAAACCAGTGCAGAAGTGCCACCGACAGCTGCTAGATGCTCCAACTTACTCACACTGAAAAAGCCTCAACTTCTCTCTAGAAATACAAAGTCAATCACTTTTTTTTTTACAGTCATTATGGTCTCAATCTCTAAATTCTGTGCTGGTGATCATTTTGGAAATTATTGCTCCATTAATGAAATTCAAAGACTTATAGTAGCTTTGATGTCTGCTGTGTGGGCGTTGATTGACAGCTGTGATTGACAGTTGGTTGGACAGTTGGCTCCTGGACTTGCATTGAGTTGGATTATTGTTGCAATATTGTTGCTTTGAATTCATTTCCTTCCTAATAATACATTTGCAAAAAAATGTACAAAAAAATGTTTGCGAGCAAGCAGTTTTCTTCTGAGTATTAAGTGTATTGCATCACTCAACAAAACATGGAAATACTTGGAAAAACATTTTTGGGGATAATGCATTAGAGTACTCAGATTGCTTTTTTGTTGTAACGAGATACATCACGCCTAGTGCTGGACGGGGTAGTTTGTTAAGTTTGCTGTTTTATGTTCCAAAATGCAAATGTTACTTTTTGTTAGCGTTTGTAACGTGTCTGTTCAGAACATGGTGGTTTATGTTGGTAATTGTCATTTTTGTGCTGGTTTACAGTTTTAATCATGAGTGAGGTGGCTGTTACATTTCTTGACCACAGCTGTTTTTGCTACGGTGTTTTTGAGATCCTGCCCACTGTATTGTATTTCAATAATTGCTGAGAACTGCTTCCTGTCTTTCATTCCATGCTGCTCACCACAATATATATTTCCAACATGCCCAGGGAATTGCAAAGGGGTTTTCAATTTTGGTAATGCAAAAGTACTCTGATGCACTACTTTTCCCAGGAGGTAACGTTACTTTTTAGTGGCAGTAATGTAACATAACATGTTCTTTTAAAAAATAATGTTACCCAACACTGGCTACTAGTGGTCAAAAACTCCACAGGGATCCTTTAACTGTAATGCAGCATTTAAAAGGGTAAACACAGAAGTAATCTGTCATGGTATTGCATTAATTGAAAATCCCACAATCCTAACATCTCCACTTCTACTCATTAGAAATTAATTAAAACATAACTGATAAAATATAATATCCTTTTAATATATTTTTAATTTCAAGGGTCATAAAACTTGAGCATGGCGTATTTTAATCACGCATGTTTTCATCTCTCCTCGTGTCATCTTCCACATCACTCTCTACCTGCAAACTGAAACCTCTCCAACACAACAGAAACATAGCAGCACAATCTTAGGAGCTCCTTCATCTGCCAAAGACCGGAACAATTCATCACGCTGTTATCATGTGAAACAGAGAAGCGTCACTCCACCTGCCTCCATTTACATCCTCGTCAGAAACCAGAGGCCTGAACCTCGGCTCGTTATGTAAGAGCTTATCAGTGGGCGGTTAGCGTTGGACTGGAAGCTGAAGCAGCTCTGCCGCATACTGAACTTCTCCATTCCAGTGATAGTGGCAAGGCTTTAAAACCTTACGTAACCCTCCCTTTTACACAGGGCCAAATATACCATACAATCACTGACAACAGCACCCAAGGGCAACCCCCACCCCCCACCCCCTCCTCCTCCAATCTCCCATTCCCCAGCACCCAACCATTTTCCCTCCATCCTCCACCACCCTTTCTTCTTCTTCTTCTCCTTTTTTTTTTTTTTTTTTTTAATTTCATAATCCAAGCGCTGGCAGCGGTGCATGACTTGGGATAATGTTATCAGGGCCGGGCAGGACCGCGCGCTGATCCTATCCAGTTAATTGGAAGTTGTTTCCCAGTTTCACGGCCGGAGACGGGGATGGGAGCGGCTCAGGAAGGCGGACATGAGCCTGTCAATGGAACATGTTTATGACAGGCAAAGTAAATGTGTTAGAGGGAAGGGAAGAAAGGAAAGAAAAAAAAAAGGACAGAGAAAGCCTTAAATGTGTGTGATTTCAGTTCAGGGATGACAGGTCCATTAAAGGAGTTACAACCAGCATGGAGAGGCACATACTGGATCCAATAAGCAATGTTGCTATTACCTTTTTTCTAATGATGGAATAAACAACATATTGCTGTTGTCATGCGAAAACCCATTACTCCAGTTTTTGCTGAGTTTCATTTTTTAGCTTTAAAGGATGATTCTATGTGTTTCTTATTGTCAACAAATCCCATATAAAAGACCAAAACCAACAGTATGTTAACAACAAGCTATGTAGGTGGGATTAAGAATGGCAGCGTCCTCATCCTGTGGTCTTGCGCTTGAGGCAGAAAAATGGCAAAAATCACTAAAATCTAAATTGACTCAGCTGTACAGATTGTTTTAAGTCGACTGACAAAAATAAAGACACAATATTTCTACAATCATCATGACACAAGTTAGGTTTGGGTGACGTAAAATCCTTCCCAAACAGAAAATAGCTACCATGAACACAATGTCAGACTGAATAATGAAGTGAGTCAGTCGGATTATCAGACTGTGGAATAAAAATAGATTTTACAAAATTTACAGCATGCATCCAAAAAAGAAACCCTAATGTGTAATTTCGAGCTGCAAAAATTAGTTGATTGACAGAAAAAAAATCGGCAACTATTTTGATAATGAATGAATCATTTGAGTTATTTTTTAAAGCAAAAATGTCAAACTACCCCGAGTTCCAGACAGTCATTTGTGAGGATTTGCTGCTTTTCATGGTCTTATGTGATAGTAAATTGAATATTTTTGAAACAAACAATTTGAAGATGAGTTTTTAAATGTTTTTTAACTGAAAATAACATTAGTTGCAACTCGAGTGTAATTATAACAATTTCCTGTTCTCTCAGGCTCATGAAACTCTTTTAATGAGCTCACAAATGCACAAGGATCATCAACCCTTTTTATTACTCCTGAGGGTTGTGAAGATTCAAGGTTTTTACTCTGCAATTAATGTGCTGCATTGTAACAGTCTGTGCAGTGGAAGTGGTTGCAAAGGTCCCACATCCTGCATCTGTGCTGCATTAGTGGTGTAATGCAATGTTCTCATCATTGGTAAACCACATCTATGACATAATAGTGATCATCACTGACCTGGAGCCAATTATACGTGAAGATGGAACTCACTCGTATAAATCTTTTTGATCTTTCCAGGAACCTTTACCTCCATTTTAACCTCAGTAACCCAGAAAGCTCAAAACGAAGCTTTATAAAAACAGACACTAAACATCTAATGAGCTCTGAAGTGTGGAGAACGTCTCTCTTTGGAGAATCAGTTACACAAGATGAATCAGAGGTGAAAGGCTCGTGTCCCCTTTAACCAGTTTCAAGGACAGATGTTAAAAATAAAAGTCATTTGTAGCAGTCAGCACACACACACACACACACACCCACACTCTGCCCCCAGCTAGCCTTTCACCCAGTGTTTGATGAGCTGACCCTAGGGACAATCTGTCGGACATGAATGGGAAAATCAATACTGAGAGCTGGACGAATGAACCAAGATGGATCCCTGACAGGAGCTGTTTTTATACCAGGTTAGCATGACGCCAGCTGGACACTCAGTCTTTATCTGTCAGCAGTTAGAGAACACAATACTGTGGTACATGAGACTACTAATCAAATTTGAGGCTTTTGATTAATATCTTACACTGTTTCATGTGTCTTATTCTATTTGAGCTTATTTTTATTTCCAATTTAACTATTTTTAATTGTATTTTCTTTTTTTACATTGCCTTGTGTTGCTTTTACATTCTGTCTTGATGCCTTTAATGTTTTATGTAAAGCACTTTGAATTGCGTTGTTGTTGAAATGTGCTATACAAATAAACTCGCCTTGCCTTACACAGGACTACAATAATACAGTATCCATTACATATTAACTAGGGGTGTGCCCGAATACAAATACGTTATTCGACGAAGAACAAATAGTGTTTTTTTTGTTTTGTTTTGTTTTGTTTTTTAACGAATATTTGTTTCATACAAATATTTTATAAATTATTTGTTTTCAGGAAGAAAAAATAAAACATGTTAAATACCAGCGTGCAGGTCGGTTACATTGCTATCTCAGTGTCTCTCCTCTGCTCCGCTGTGACGTCTATCAGCAGGTCTCAATGAGGGGAGTCACATCCACCTGCTACATGACGCACATTTCTTAATTTGGACATCACATTCCCCAGAGATAAGTGAAGTGCTCCAAAGGGAACACTTCATGAACGCTTATTGTAACACTTTAATTTTCTAAAATTAAAAGTGTAATTAAAACAAAAAAAGGATTTTTAAACCTCTTTCCACTATTATTCGAATACAAATACAAATAATTTTTGCTGCCTCAACAAATACAGATACAAATACAAATACTGGGCCCTCTGCACATCCCTAATATTAATGCTAAAATGCTTTTTTTGATTAAACATGTTTTTATTTGTTAACTAATTGTAAATTTGCCATTACATTTGATAATAAAATAAATAAAATGGTTTCACTCTTGGTAAAGCTATACTGTCATTTATATCTGACTGCTACAACACAGCAGACATACAGCTTTATTTAGATTATGAAAGCTGTTCTAAACACAAAAAGTTTCTACATCAGTGTTTTGGGGCATCATACATCACAAATTTCTTTCCTAATGTCCAAAAATGTCCAAACTATTTGCCATGTTTTGTAAAAACTTACTTTAACGGATCAAATACCTAACATATTGATTCAAATGACAGAAAGTATACAGAAACCTGACCTCAAACTAGAGCCAAAATAAATTCACTTTTTTTTGGTGGACATGTTACCTTTTTCTGTTCTCATTACCGTCATTATTAGAGGACACGCTGGTGTTTAAATAGACAAAATTTAGTGTCATCTGCTCTGACAAAAGTCAAACAGGATTATGGGCATTTTCTTTAGCTATTTAATTCAAAATATAATCTGAAAATGATCAGATTATACCAGGCATCTTATTCCATTAGTTTTCAAACAGGAGGTCAGTTCCTCCCTTTAAAGCCAGATCCTAAGTTAAATGAACCAGATTCACGAGGAACCAATAATCAATAAAGAGGGCTCTGATGCAGGAAGACTATCAAGATTTAAGTTTGTGAGATTTATTCTGACAGCAATACATGTAAAGGACTAAATTTTGGAAGACAAGCAAAGACAAAGGTACCCTGGGCTTTCATATTGGTTCGTTTTTGTGCTGGTGGGGTTTGGTTTGGGTACAGATTGGTGGGAGTGGCTCATGAGAGCAGTGCCAGGGTTAGTCTAATAGGCACAGGTGTTACCTGTTGTCTAATAACTCTCTCCTTTTTATGCAGTAGCGTGCTGGACCTGAAAAAGACAAAACACACACGCTGGAGCAACAAGAGGAGGACGGACATGCCAGCCCTCTGTTATAATTGTATATTGATTCTGTGTTGTTTGAAAAACTGGACTGTGTGCCCTCCAGAAACACCGGGCGAGTGAGCAGAGTTAAGGAGTGAAAAATGTGTTTATGTTGTAAAAGCGTGTGTGTGTGGTCAATAAAAAGACGACCCGATGTGGACAGAACTGCTCGCGACTGTGTTTGTGCTGCGCAGAACCTCCGAAGTAACACTGAGACACCTGTTACGGTTTTGTTACTGAATTTTTTGGTCTTTATTTCAAAAAGTTTGAGAACCAATGATTTGTCCTTCAGTTTTGGTGTAGTACTGATTTTGTAAAAGATGCAGTTGGTCTTTATCCTGGTTTCATTTATTCTTTATTATCCATGTCTGCAATTCAGGAGGTAAAAAAATTCACTGCAAAATCTCAACCTAAGAGATAAATATGTGATGTAACAGCCAGTTCATTCCTCTCAATGGAAACTACAGTATTTAGTAAAATTTTAACTTACTTTAAAATCTGTTAAAACCTGTCAGGATACAAAAACT
The DNA here is from genome assembly GCF_910596095.1 of Thunnus maccoyii. Taxonomy (NCBI): domain Eukaryota; kingdom Metazoa; phylum Chordata; class Actinopteri; order Scombriformes; family Scombridae; genus Thunnus; species Thunnus maccoyii. Next base: position 31,395,501 of record NC_056540.1, read on the forward strand.
CTCCAATTAGCTAATTCTGAATAATTTATTAGTTGTTGTGAGCAGCGGAAAAGCAAAATGAGTCAAAGTTGAACGTGCAACAAATCGATTCAAACCGAAGACAGCGAGGCAGCCACCAGGAACGTTAAACTTCTCCCTAACAGGGCGTTATAAACACACACACATACACACAAACATTTTTCATTTTGTTTGTTCTGAATGAAATAACGTTGTGCGATGCAGAAAATTCACGGTGCAAATGTCACCGAAGACAGAAAATACATTTAGGAGACGAAAGTTAATGAATTAATGATGAGCTGCTAACGCCGCGCCTCGCTCTCAGATCTGCGAGGCAGCGACTTCACCGCTCGACAACATTATTTATTCATGTGACTCTGTGGTGATAAATTATTCCCTCAGCACAGGCTGGAAGGCAGAGGAAGGCTACACGACTCCATTTAATTTCTCTTCTTTAAAAGTGACTAACCCCCCCCTCCCCTTAAATGTTAGAGGAGGCTCTAGGAGACCTTGTTGCATAGATGAGGCTCACTTTAATTTGCATATTTTATTTTTAATAATGTGGTTTATAGAACTGGATTCTTGCAGGTTAGAAATGATGACATAGTTATATGATTATAAATATGTCATTCTATTTCCTCTGTGGGTCTATGATACAACATTATGTACTGATAGCACTCTTTAGTGTGGGTAATTTATATTAATTCAGTTCTGGTCTGTTTGTAACTAAATTAAATGACTGGACTGATTATATCACCACATCTATGCTTTTTCTGTTTTTGTTCTTCGTCTTCTCCTTCGTTTCTCTAAATCTTGCCTTTTGGCATTTTGTTGCCTCGGTCATATTTCTGTTTCGTTCTCTGGGAGTTTGTCGGTGGGAGGACTCATGTGGGAGTACGCAGGGAGGTGGATGCTGCTTCTGTGTTCCTGCTTTTCTAGTGTATATGAGGTTCAGTTTCCTTCTTTGATTCAGGTAAAAATTAAAAAGAGTTTAGAAAAATAATCGCCAATGGCCGATTTTAAGAATGATTCAATACGAATAATGTTTTGGTTTTTTTTGAGCTGTTAATACATAAATACTGTAAGTTCTGTTAGTAGTGAAACTTTAAATGCTGTTTTGGAGGTTAAAACTGGAGTTAAGATGCTTTATCCTAGTGTGTAATTTTAACCACTGCTGAAAAGTTGATGCTACCTCATTCAATAACATTACTATGTATTATTATTTTAATACCAGAGACTCTGAGGGAAGGTAAAATCACCTTAGCAGCAATTTTGCCTCCCATTAACTTTAATTAAAGCTTGAAGAACTGGCAAATTCAAGTATGAAAATGAAAATGTTAATAATTGCAGCTTTAAAGGATCTCCTGTCTCTTCACTATACACTGGTTTGGTACTGAAATTATGAATACCTCTAAAATTTGATATAATAAGGCAGGAAACCAGTTGCTCATTGATGTGTAATAACTGTGGAGAGACTGTGCCACGCCATCATTAACTCCCTCGACTTCTTAATTGTTGCACTCGGTGAATCTATCTGGTGTGAAGGACTATTGATGTGCGGTACATGAGGTGTAAAGAGGTGAAGTGTTTTTTTTTTCCCCCCACTGTCTGTTGTCTTCCTCGCTCCATCTGTTTCTGTCTCTTTCATTCATCCTGCCTTTGTTTCACCCTCTGCTATTGTTTGATTCTCTCTCACCGTCTGTCTGTCTCTCTCTTTTTTAAGCCTCTACCTCTTTTTCAACGTTTTCCTCATGTTCTTTCTACCACTATGACCGTTTTTCCTCTTTCTTTCCTTTTCTATTTACTTTATTTAAACAATTATAAGACATAACGGAGGCTGTGGGATACAATGAGATGCAGATTGAGGGTTTTTGTATCATTTGAAGTGAAAACTGCGTTTGGTTTTATTGTTAAATAATAATAAAGTTTTGACTTGTAAATATTTGACAACATAATTCTCTATATTTGTATATTTATATTTATATATTTACATGGAGATATCGAGCCCTTTCCATGATCCATGATCAGTTTTGCAACACAGTAACACTGCGACAAATCTACATTTTAAAGAGTCATTTTTTAAATTCTTTAAATTTTCTGTTTTTCCAGCAATTTTATTATCGTTCTTCTATAAAGTCAGTGGACTTCTGAGTGACATGTTAAAAGACAAACAGTCAAAATCAAAGACTTGACAAAACTCTCCTGGAGTCACAGAAGATATTGTATGACTGTTTTTCAAGACTGAGTAGTACCAACCATGAAAATTCAGCTAATATTGAAGCAGAAAATTGTTGGAGTGCCCCTTTAAGACAAGCGAAGAAATTCTGCTACTGCAGTGAGATTATTCCAACCTGTTTAACAATCTTCTTTTTTCAGTTTTGTACAAACAAGTGTCTCGAAAGAAGACAGAAAAAGGCAAACTTGCTGCATAAGAATGAAAAAAAAAATGACTCTATGAATGATTGTTTTGTGTTGGAAATGGGTTTTTATATCACTGCCACAGCAGATTTTCTTACTTGTATTAGAAGAATAAGACTTTAGGATTCAATAAAGTTGCTAAAAAAAAGGAGAATACGGAGATATGAAGGTATGTAGTGGTGATTCTGGAGGATTGTAGGACAAAGACAGATGAGGAAGGAGAGAAACTGAGGCCGACATACAGAGGCAGGTTGAATGTTATGTAATTAATGGAGCAATTAGCTGCTACAATACGGAGCGTTTACTCAGACATCTGTTCGGATGACAAACAATGAAATCGATCCGGCGCAGAGTCCCGACGTTCAGCCATTAAACAAACAATTCAGAGTCGATCTGAAAACACTGAAGGCTTCATTTACACAGATAAACCCCACATACGATATATTCTTCAGGTGTTTACTCATCATCTCTTCCACCTTTGTCCTGGTTCACATCCAGTGTGTTTACCTTTGAGCTAATTGTTGGATTAATTAACATCCATCTGTCAGGTTAACAGTTTAACCAGATTAGTTTAGTTAAATTAAGTCTAAAGGTAGAGTAAACATAACCAGATTAACAGACTTGAGCTAAAAAAATGACCTGTGCTGGAGCAGGAAAACTACTCTGATTTAAACCACATTATCAGTGCAGTGAGAGTAACGGTTGTCCTCCCTCAGGGGGCAAAGGAGGAAGTAGTTTAACATTTTTATACTGCCGAAAAAGGTTGTATGAATGACACCAGAGACTACAGTTCACATCCCATGTCTTACCAAGCGTCAACATTGGTTTATCTTAAAAGACGACTTTGACATTTAAAAATTCACTTATTAAGTGAGTTAGACAAAAAGACGAAACCTTTAACATCCTGGAATCTCTGTAGGTCTCGACCCAGAAATAGTACAAAACCCCTCGTAAAATGGTTTTGTTACTATGGGACAGAGCCAGGCTAGCTGTTTTCTTGTGCTAAGCTAAGCTAAGCTAGCCGTCTCTTGGCTGTAGCTTCATTTTTAGCGTACATGACATCCTCTCTCGTCTAGCTCTCGGCGAGAAAGCCAGCACGTGTACTCCACAAAATGTCAAACTTTCCTTTAACCACAAAGGCAATCTTTCCCTAACCTTGAATAATTGCTTTTATATCATTTGGATCATTTTAGAGGGCTTTTTTTTAAAAAACTGGCAGATGGATCCATAGAGAGAGCAGATGACTGAGAGATGATGTATGTGTTGGACATTTTTGTTGGAAAGTCATCAGTTACACTCATTTCTAGCGTATATAACAGGAGTATAAATGTGATTAGTGTCATCTAAATAAAGTCTGATGTGAAGTGTCATGCAGTTCATGTAAACCTAGTTGGTGTATTTTGAATAACTGCCTTTTTTACTTAAGTGTACAGTATGTTCCTTCTTTCCAAAAGTAGAATATTTAACATCAAGTCAATCAGCTACAGATGATGGTAGAAAATGTCATAACTGGAGCTGCAATCAGAGATTATTTTCTCAATCAATTAATCTATAAAATGTAAGAATGGTGGAAAATGTCGATGACCGTTTCCCAATACCAAGATGCAACCTCAGATGTTTTGTTTTTGTCCTGACCAAAGATATTCCAAAAATACATAAAAGATATACTGTATATGAATATATTATACAAATGAATACACAAGATATTAGATATTTACCAAAATTGCTCATGAATTTTCTGTCAGTAGACCAATCAATTAATCTACTGATCATTGCTGCTCAATTTTAGTGATATAAAACCCTCAGAGCTGAAGAAGGAGCCGCCATTTTTTAGTTCAACAACCATACAGGGTTCATCCTCAGAAAAGGGGAAACAGAAATCAATCTGCAGGAAGGAAACCACAAAGCAACAAAGCTGCGACACATGTTGGAGTTTCTATCCGCATTTGTAAACCAGAGATGAGAGAAACAACATCTTCTGGCACAAGATGCATCCTGGGAAATGTAGGAACTAACTAATACCAACAATCCATCACAAAATGACTCCTGGAGTTGCTGTGAACAGATGAATGGAAATCTTTTACAACTGTGCGATTTGCATAAAACACTCAGAAGCAAAAAAAAAAGCAACAAACAAACAAACAGCAAAGAAAAACCAAGCAGGGAAAAGGCAGCTGGTGATGAAGTAGAATCAAACAGCTGGTGACATTTTCAGAGTGAACTCATTCAGCCTGAAGACAAAAGAATCCAAACAGACAAAAAAGCCTCCGATGCACCTCTGACACAAACACAGAGACGGCCTTCGTTTGTTGACATTTAATTATCTGCTGATATTTTACTATTTGCATCAGTCCAGAATGTCATCCAGCCATCTTGACTTTTTCCATCCATCCATCCAGCCATCCATCCTGACTTTTTCCATCCATCCTTCACATTTTTCTTTCTCTTCCACTCCTTTCATTTATCAACGCTCTATCCATGTGAGTCACTTCTTTCACCCATGAATTCATCCGTCCATTTGTTGTATTGGTTGTCCAGTGATCAAACTCTACCTTCATCCATCCAGCCCGCTGCCAATCACTCCATCAATCTATTTGTCCATATCTACACTTTGGTCCACATTTTTTTTCCATCCTTCCACCTGTTTATTCATTCATTCTTTTATCCATCCATCCATCATCCATCCATCAGACAACACACTGGTTCCATTCAAATGAATGAGAAGGCTGTACGCAGAGATGATGTTGGTTTAAGCCTTTCATCTATTATCCACTCTTCTGCCAATTTATCCAACATTCATCCAGTCACTCGTCAGTTCATCATCCATCCATTCTTCCATCCAATGGCTTATTTTTCATCCGTCATCTATCCACCCACCCCTACCTCCACCCATCCATCAGCATTCATCTGCCCTTCCATTCAGCCTTTCCATCTTTTATTTCCATCTCTTTTTATAATCTATCCATCCATTCATCTACTGTATGTTTGCATCTATTATGTTACCCATCTATTGAGTACTCTACCGCCATTTTATCCATTCATTCATCCGTCCATCATTCACGAAATCCATCAGGTCTGTATTTTTAGTCTATTAGTGTTTTTTAATGCTCCTTTTAAGGTGGTATCAGTAAATACTGGGAAATTCTAGCCACATCTTTGTCTTCACAGTAATATTAAAAATATGTCTTTTTCTTTAATAACATCTAGATTTTGAGAGATTTATATATGAATCTTTCTGCAAGGTTGCATTCATCTGCACAAGCACAATAATCCAGGAATTCAATTAAATGTAAAAAAAACAACCCTTTGATACGCAGTTAGTCAGCTTGGGTAGTCACTTCATGAAAATGAATGTATAATTTAATCAAGGACGGCGAATCCGAAGACGACAGCAAGGACGCAGAATCTGTTGTCACTGAAAATCACAACGCTGATGCACGGACGCTGGAGCCAATGATATCACACATACACAGTCCACTGACTCTGGCTACTTTTTGAGCCTTATACATGTAGCTGCAGACCTCCTCCCCTCAGGCGACGGAGGATGGAGGGGGAGGAAGCAGGCAATAAATCACCAACGAGGCGTTCGTCCATTTGTCTTGCGGTTGGGTGGCTGAAGGAAGAGAAAGAGGGAAAAGAACGGAAAGAATGGGGGTGGGGGTGCAGGGGTGGACATAAAGAGAGAGAGGGAGGATAACGAAGAGAAATGAGGACAAGGGGGGAGGGGGAGGAAAAAGGGAGGAAGGTAGGAAGGACGGATGGAGAAAGGAAGAAGATGATTGGGTAGGGACAAAAAGGAATGAAAAAATGTGAATGGTTACTGTAAAATGTAGAGAGGGATGAGATGGAGGATGGAAGAGGAAGGAGAAAACTTGAGCGAAAGAGTGAGTGGATGTGAGAAATGCGTGGCAAAGGAAAAGAATGCAAGGAAAAGGAAACAGAAGGAGACAACGACAGGTAAAGGAAAAAAAGGAAATGATAGATGGAGAGAAACTGGAGGGCGACAGAAAGAGACAATGAAAATGGAGAAGACACGATGAAATCAAAAGTTAAAAAGAGATGGAGAGAGAAAAGGGAGATAAGGATGAGACAGAGAAAGAGAGAGAAGACGCAGAAATAAAGGAAGTGAAATGGGATAAAAGTAAAGAAAGAAACAAATGTGCATTTTGATCGTGTAGTCTCTGTCAACGCAGCGATTGGAGACAGTCACCCAAAAACGATCCCTCCTACAGTACTTTCATAAATTTGGACCAATAATATGGCCATTGATGTCATGGTTAATGGCCGAACAGATCAGTTCTTCAACAGAAAACTTTCCAATGATCATCAAAAATTGTAAAAACCTGACCAAAAATGTTCTTTTCTTGATGCAGCGTCACCATTTTAAAAGTGTTTCAGCATCGTGTTTATTGGAGAATATATTTGACTCAAGGGTCAGACCACCCAAGCTACCAACTGCTGTGATATCTAACCATGCAGAAAGTTTCATCTTTAAGTTTTTATATTTGATTTTCATGAAGCATCTTTGACAGATTGGATTAAAATGTATTATTTCCGAGCTTTAAAAATCATTAAAATTTCTTTCACCTCCATTGTCTTGAAAGCTGAAACTCTATTATTTATTTATTTATTTTTATTTGGATGTACTGACCCTTTAATTGATTGACTGTCAGCACACGCACAAATATAAGAACCACTCACTCGGAGAGAACCGCCATCAGAGATGTCAGCACACACGATGAACAGCGGCTCTATATTTCTGTTTCGCTCGAGGGAATTCTGATCATTCGATGGCCCCGCAGCTAATTCAAGCTGTAGCCACAAGTCACCTGCTAACAACCGCAAAAAGCACCTTCACCTTCCCGGTCAGCATGTGAAAGCCCCCCCCTCCGTGGCCGGCCAGACATCTGTTGTCAGGCCTGCAGACGTGCACACATCACTGCTGGAGGGTGGCAGAGATGTGGACTAATGGAAAACTGATTGATGTGCTGTGGTTGAAATAGTAGTAAAGGTGCTACAGGTGGTGCTTTTAAAGCTCCGCTAGTCAGTAGTTTTCTAATAACTCTGAATCAAGAAACTATGTGTAATTTGAAAGGATTATAGGTTGTAGTGACAAACCTACTGAGAATTCTCATCAACTCTGCATCTTTATGGAGCTTTTTAGCCTCTTTCAGCTCATAGTTTTGGTTTTAGAGCACATTTACTGTGTAGTTCAGTCTCAGCTCATTGACTCCATGACAGTTAATGCAAATCTAAATGTTCAAACTAATATCGAAATATCAGTTTTCTATCTCACATCAGTTAGTTTATTCTCCAACATGATTCCGTCCCATTTTATACTTTCTACACTAAACGAAGCAGTTTCTTTTTGTGTGTTTTTAACTTTAATATGTTTAATATTAGTGGCTAAATAAATCGAGAATGGAAACAACATGCAAACATATTAACTTTGATTTAACCTGAATCTATACTTCCTTGTAGCTGTAGCTGCTTCTATCCACAAAAATGTCAAAAAGTCATTCCAGTAAATGCCAATAAACATGTAGTGTAAAATGTCAGACAAAAATGATGCTTCAGCAATGCCATGAAATGTTCTCATTATTTAAAAAAAACATATATTAAAGGACTTCTTTCTGACCCAACAGTGTGTCATTTTGTTCGAATCCACTGAATCTGCAGCTGAATCATAAAACCAGCGGATTACAGGTCAATGTGTGAGTCACACTTTTTATTCTTAGGTTTAAATTAGTCTGAAAAGCTCAGTTTCATTTCAACATGTTCATATTTTATCTGTCAAATATTCACATGATTGTGAGGGATTATTTTTATGAGAGAAAATCAGGTTTTAATTGAAGCAACTGGAAACTGTTAACGCCACACAGCGAGGAGACGAAACACAACAGCAACAAATGTAGGTGAAAAAAAGGTTGGAGGAGGCTGGAAGTGGACTGGTATGTATCTGCCAAAATGTGATGAAAATGTTTTATTTCACAGCCCAATAAAACAAGAAAACATAAGTGGGAACATAAACATTATTAGAAGCCAAATAGGATTAAAAAAAATATCCAAGAAGTGAATTTCCAACCCTACATAGACTGTATCATGCTGTGCGAGATGCTTTGGATGAACCCGTCCACCAACCGGAGGAGGAGAAGCAAGACGGATACACTGAATTAGTAATAGCAAAGCCGTGTAGCGCTGTGTTTGCTCCTCTTCCTCTGTTTGTACGGGCCGGAAGTCCTCAGAGAGAGACGAACGCTACATAATGCATGCTGAGCTGAGTGGTTTGTCTTCAGTCCTACTACGCTGTCTGCTCCGTTGGGCCGGGACAGATCGAGGTTAAAGCCACTTCACCGAATCAGGGCAGACATGTAGACATGGTCACGACACCCTCAGACTGAGGAATTTCTTCATGTGTCAAATGTTGATAATACTTGGACGTTAAACTAGAAGATGAGAATTGTGAACAGTATGTATGAAATGTATGTATAAATATATCTTATAGATACAGATAATTACATCGACACATTACTAGGATGTAATGTGGAAAAGGAACTACTCTACACAGCTCACTATGATCCTGAAATTATTTGTAATTCAGACACCATTATTCAATAACCAGTGTTACAGTAGCAGTCAAGATAAACAGTAAATCATCAGCAAATAAATTGGCTTGTTCTGATGGATCTAATCTGATCAAACCTCTGATTTTTCTTTCTTTCTTTGTTGCTCAGCACTCATGGCTGCTCAGTGCTTCTCTTTATTCCACACAAACTGGAAGAACATCACTTTGGTTGCCTCTTCATTCACATTTGTTCCTCTCTCTCTTGCGATTACGTGAAACAAAGCAGTGTCCTGAGACAAAACTTCAGTCTGTAAAGAGACTAATTAACCCCCCTCTTCCTCCTCTGCCTCCAAACACTGGTACTGAGGGATCAAACACTGGTATTGAAGGACATCCAAAAAAAAAAAAAAAAAGCATGTGAGGAGGAAAGAAAAAGGGATGAACAGAGAGAGACACATGAGACTGGATGGTTTCTTTTTGAAGGGCTACTCCTAACGCAAGGTTTGGTTGGTGATAGAGAGGCAGAAAACAGACATTAGTTTATATCAGTGCAGTTCCTGTTCAAACTGATCAACAGCTGACTGCTTGACCTCCAGCTGCTGCTTCAATGCATAGAAAAATGAATACAGTTGAAGGGAGGTGAAGGCCTGAAAGAAACTACTCTATTATACATAGATGATATAAATAACAGGCTGAGTACTCTAAGAGTAAATAAATGTTCTCCTCTCATTTCAAGTAAAACAAAGGCTGCATTTAAATATAAAATAATCCTAAAATAAAGTGGATCAATCATATCGGGCTCTTAGATCAGTCCTATTTTCTGTGCCGTCAGCTCAGATTTGAGTGGGTTGATTTGCTCCAATTATTTGTGCTTTTTCCAGTCACCACCGTCTTGGAGCATATGAGACAAACTAGTTTTGAACTTTAAAGTATTTGCTCCGTTTAGTCACTGTGTACTGGGCTTCCAAAACGTGAATGACCTACGCTCAACAGTGTGCTTGAACGCCTCCTGTGTAGTCACTCGCTTGCTAATCTGCTAAACGTGCTGCTAACGCTACGCTTTCTGTCTACACATGCAGTAAGAGTGTCTGTTCTTGATTAAAAGCTCTGTTTTCGCTTTCTACCTCTCTCTTTGTAGAGCACTTTTCTCTGATTCTGAGTCGATCAGCGGAGCCCCTGAAGCTCCGCCCTGCACCTGCAAAGTGGATCGGCTCATTGAACACTGGTTTATTCAATACCAGCAACCACAAAGTTAGGTTGTGAAAATAGATACAAATACAAATACTAGGCTCTACTGCACATCCCTATTGAACGTATTGATTGTCCAAATTGCACCAAATATGAGTCGATCCGGTGAACAGTTCAAGAGATACGCAGAGGACATACAGGCATACAGAGATTCCTTCCTTTAGTAGATAGAAGAAGAGTTACTTTCTCCAGTGATGACCTTGATTTCACCACATCTGCAATTTAAGATCAAGAGTCTCAGAGACAGAGAGGAGTCAAATCCACTCGTATGTAAATCTGACTGAGCTGTGCTGCTGTTTGTTTCTTCCTTCAGCTATTTTTTTTTCCTGTCAATAAGTGCTCATTGAGCCCCCCCCTTCACTCCATCAGGGTTAAGAGGGCTCTGGTAAGTGGCCAGCAGCAGCATGCTGTGTGGGTGGGAGGTTTGCTACGCCTGCCAGCTGCTGGAGTACAGTGATGAATGTTGCTGGGAGATGGAGAGATGCGCTGTAAAAAAAAAAAACATATACCACATAACAGCAATGTCCGCAGACCCTCGTTGCACACGGTACCCCTCTCTCTGCCCTATTTTCCTTCCCTTATGCACTTTCAATTATCAAATAAAGGCAAAATATACCCCAAGTAATCTCTCAGCTACCGCTAGCAGGATGATAAATAATAGTCAGAATTCCTAAATTATAATTTTAAGGAAATCAAATTAAAATCTTAATTACTTTAATGAGGATCTTTAAGCAGCTTGTTCTTGTCTGTGAAATTGTAACGTTAGCTCAACGGTAGCGTGAGCTCAACCAGATCAATTTTGATAACGTGACTTATGTTACGTGATGTTTATCATTACTTTAAATAGATAATTACATTCACCACTTTATATAAATTCCACTTTTTAATGTAATGATTTGAATTATAGACAGTGACGTTCTTTTCTAGAGACAGATGAACTAATACGTTCTTTGACTTTCATTTGATCATCACCATATTTTTGATTCATATGATGCCAAAGCTATAATTTCCAAAAAAATTCTCTTTTGTTTAGAGTAATCGCAAAGGAAACAAAGTTATATTTCTAAAATAACATGTCTAATATCAATATATTACACATATATATTATTTTAATAGTTTTTTGCAGCACTCATCGGGCATTTTTTACAATATCGTTTATTGTCCCCCTTGGATGGAGCAGTGACCCGCTATAAAAGTACTAATAGGCCCATTTGACCCCATCAAGACAATCCTGGCTCGTTAACAGCTGCTTGCAACATTTGATCATTAAACTCCTGTAAAACAGTCTGAACGAGAGCATCATCTAAATCCTGAAACTGTGAAGTTGTCAACATTTTGTGTGTGTTTGAGCGTCGGGTTGGTGGAGAGGTGGGGGCAGTCTATAATCAAGTTATGCTCAATATAGCTCTTCCTCTCTGACAAAGTGGATGTGACAGCAGGAACAATGGATGATTAGCATTAAATACACAACTCTGGTGCTCGCAGTGGGTCGCTCGCTGCCCCACGCCGACAAGACGATCTGAAGAGTTTAAAAATACTGAGAGACCACAGGCTGCTGTCTGAGAGAAGCCTCATGTCCAATAACATTATTTAAAGAGAGAATATTAGCTAATTAAGGAGATTATTGCACACTGCAGGAAGTCAAGGGAAGATCTGAATCTTAAGTATTTTTCTGGTTCACACATTTGTATCAAGGCTGCAGTGGGTTTTTTTTTTGTTTTTTACTTGAATAAACAAATTATAGTCACCTTTGTCGTTCTATGTCAACACCCAAATCTAAAAAAAAGAGAGAAAATAAGCGACCGTGTAATCATGGGTTTGCTGACAAGAGCAACATATTTAAGAAAAGGAAGCAGCACATAACCCTGATGCTATTTTCACTTTCTGGAAACACAAATACCTTCATTAAAATAAATACTGAAGTCCCAAACCAAGCTGTTGGTCCAGTCACACTGTTAGCTGATACAATTCTTAGATCTTTACTACTAAAGGGGTGAAAAATGTAAAGTTTGTCCTCAGGTTGGCGCTTGTTGTTACAGCACGGAGGCTGTTTTAGGGATTCTCAGACTCAGTTTGTCAGGCTCAGCTCAGCTATCATCAGTCAACTGTTTTTATACTTTTTTATACTGTGAGCTAAATGCTCAACAAGCTTAAAGTGGGAACTACTGGAAGTTTAGCATGTTCAGTTAGCAGCAAACAAGCAGAGTGTACGCTATGAGCCCCAAGACGATATGATTATATGGGTTAATCAAATGAAAAGACTATTCTTTTTCATATTAACAATGGATAAAATGACGGTGTGTAGCATTAAAAATATTCTGCAGTGATGAGCCCACTGAAAATTAATACCACCTCTCAATCTTTACACCGCTTTTTAGCCTCTTTTAGCTCATAGTTTTGGTTTTACAGCACATTTACTGTATTAGCAGGCAGCTATTTTCAACAAACAAGCTCTGATAAACCCACTGTAACGGCACCAAGCAGCTATTGAGCCAGAGGTGTTTCTCAGGAGTTGGTGGAGACCAAACCAGACTTAAAAGGAGAGTGAAGATTCAACTTGGACGCAAACATCAACAGTCCAAACGTGATAAAGTTGCTCCATGTCTGATGGACTTTGGCATCTTTTTTGCTAACATGTAATCCACAACAACTCTATAAGCAAGTATTTTTCTGCCATTAAAAATGGCTCACAGCAGCTTTAAGCATATCTTAAGGCGCCTTTAGACTGTGCGATAAATATGGACGATGTGTCTCCATTTCCTGCCGCTATGCATAAGTGAAGCCAAAATATCTCCTTTCCAGGAGCTGCCATTTTGCTTGTGTGACGTCATTTGGAGCCAGAGTCTGCACAGTAGAGTCAGGCGCCCCCTCAGCTGTCCTGCCATCTGACGGAGGTTTGAGAGTGGCTGTCACAGCTGTCAATCATGATGTCACACCCCCTTTTATATCGTCAAATAACTGGTTGAAAACATACTTATCAGAAAAATTAGCACTTGAATATACATCACCATGATAAGAACGACCTAAAAAGACAGAAACCATCTTTGGGAAAAATGTAATGACATCTACTTTGATTTTTTAGTTTGGCTCATGTCCCATCCACTAACATGGAGGGGGCGGGACTTATGACCTATACTGCAACCAACCACCAGGGGTCGATCCAGATGTCGATGCAGCAAAGTCACACAAATTTCTTTTTTGTTTCACCTTTATCGTTTTGTGTGTTTGTGTGTCATGGACGTATTAAGAAGAACGAGTGTGTTTAGTTTCTCCCTAAACTTTATTTTAAAAAACTGCACTTACGAAATGTCACGCCGGCTATTCTGTGTCATTTCATGTCATATTCTGATTGCTTTGTTTGTTGACGTGGATTATAGCAGCAGTTACACTGTGAGACACATCGCTTTTTCAATTTCTGACTCTTTGGTCACCAAATCTCCAAATAGGTCATTGGTGGACGAGTCTAAGAACACTGTTTGACAACCAAAGATTTCACCACTTTTCTCTCACGATTATAAACTTTAGTCTCAGACAGTTCAAAAATCACCCAGTGTGAAGGAGCTTTTAGCTGCCAAACACACATATTATAGGAATAACCAGTGCTTTGCTTTGATATATTTAGTGTCTTATAATTACTACACCGTTTAACTTTCAATGTCTAACAAAATAAAATGCTAAAAACATGGAGCTATAGTGCAGAGGATCCAGTAAAAACAGAAACTTCACCATCTGCAACTCTGTCTAGTCCATATACTGTACAGCTTCTGTCTCATGTTCATTCTAGTTCATGACCTGTTTCTGTTTCAGGCCACATACAGACTCTGCTGTCACACTGCCAACATTGTGCTGAACAGTGAAGCAGGGCCAAGATTTGCCCCGTTTCCTGTCAGTGACTGACAGCGTGAGGAGCTCCGTGATAAACGCCGTGACAGCCGTGTGTAAAACAAGACTTCAGAGGCCTCGTTACATTGGCGTCTCGCCAAAGCAACGTAAAGCCCACGACTTACGCTCTTGTGTGTGCAGCATACAAAGAGAGCCGCGGCGTCAAAGTGTAGATAATTAAAACTCTAAATGAAAAGCTCAGCAAACCGTTTCAGCAGGACTTTGGTTTCTTCTGAATATATTGAAGGTATTTAGTTGGAATTAAGTGAATTAGCTCTGCTTCAAGGGGGCTACCGTGTGGGCCGGCCGCAAGTTATTTAACTTGTCGGTGGAACCTGCTGTGCAGTTAATTAGCTGGGGATTCTGGATGGTGGGATTCATTACATGGCTGATTGAACAATAAATCCGTGTGTTTTCTGAGGGGTGACATGAGGAGCTCAGTGAAGCTGAGGTCGAAGTGCAGAAACAGCTTTGTCCAAGGAGACCTGGAAACACAGCACCGATGTGTTTCTGAATTAAAAGGCCAAAATATATGAATTTATTGCATATAGGATCATAGTTTCATGCTCTGGGGGACAGATGGTGGAGCCACAACCCTCCACTGTCTCTGGTCTGCATTATATCATTTAATTGTAGTAATTATTCCTTGTTTCAAGATCTGTGTTATCCAACATTTAAAGTAAAAATAACACTTTTCTTGGAAGCATTAAGATAATCCAAACCTTTAAAGTTGCCATATCAGGTTTCATGTTCTGCTCCGTTTGTGGGCAAGTTTCATTCACAAAAATGTTCACAAAGAGTAAAAAGAAGAATATGACACAAAAGACCTGCTCAACAGATGAAACCAGTGCCAGTAATGGTATCAGTGGCTCTGAAACCATAAGAAAATGACTATGAATCCACCAAGTTAGATGCTAAAAAACATCAAGTGCTCCATGACTAATATGAGAGGTGGTCATGTGACAGTCAAAGAGATATTAGAGAGAATATTACAGTCTACAGTAGGTGATGTTAAACTGCAACAGAAGATGATGCTGGACAGAAACCTGCAGAAACACCCTGAGGTAGCTGTTTGCAACAACTACTGCTGTGCCAGAAGATGACGATTTGAAATTGAATAAAGCTCAGTAAACTGGCAGCCATGATGATGACGATGAAGTTTGTTTACAGGTCAAGTGACTGTTTTTTTCCCTGTTGACACTTTCTGATCATTTTCTTTTCTAGGAGAAAATTACAAGAAAAAGTACCAGAAAATCAGGACACTGAAGTAATTGGTCCCATTTTCGCTCCCGTGATGAGATTTTTTTATCTTTACATTCCAACATTGTTGTTTTTATAACTAATTGTCGGTTCTTTTTCTTTTTCCTGACGCTATAAATGAGACGTCACCTGTTGTTTTCTATTCTGTTTGGAACTGAATAGAAGTGACTGAGTTTAAGACGTTTGGCTGAACAGATTTAATTATCTCAATGGTGCTTCATGTAGGTGGAACTGTGACAATTAACATTACAGGGATAAAAAAAAATAAGCAATACAATTTTCTTTCTTTTCTGTCTTTAACACATTAAAAAAAATCTCTTTCTCCATCTTAGATCAGTTACTGTAAACATTTAACACCAGAGACACTCAGCAAACTGAGATGAAGTCACTGCCTTTCCCTCCCTGCTGCTGCACAAGCTGCTTTCTCTCCCAAGTCAGCTGGAACGTCACCGATTGGCACACGCTAACGCGGTGATCCACGGCAACAGGTGCCAAAGGGTTGTTGCTGGGGCAACAGTGGCACTTTGCATCAGCTATAAGACATTGTTAAAGAGGCCAACAATACTGAGTTCAGATGAGTTCAACAGGCAGAAACCCTGAATAAACAGTGAGCAGGAACATAAATGAATGATTCTACTGCTATTACTGCTACAAGTACTGATGTTGTTACTGCTGTCGAGCTGCACTGGTTTCCCCAGGCATATAAAAACTGATTTAAAACTGTTCTTCTCACTTGTTTTGGCAGGAAGTGAAGAGGTCAACGTGATGTCCTGTTATTCTGACCTTTAGCTCACAAAAAGTCCATTAAATGTCTGAGTGGCCATTAAAAAGAATTACATGTAAAAATATTTCACCATGAGTCATCTAATGGGAAACAAAAGTGAAATCTATCACAGGTGTGAGACACATAATGGACCAGAGAGGCGTCAGTGACTCAGACAGTTTTTAGAATGAGTCATCAATTCACAGCTGATCAGCGAGATGATCCATCAGCTGCACAGCGAACCGAAGCAGACACAAGACAAGTAGACTGAGAGAGAAACTGACAGACAGACAGATATGTCTGTTACAGATATGTAAAATCCCCCAAAACCAAAAGAGGAGAAAGACCCCCGGACAGAAGACTGACAGGTGAACCAGAAGAGCTGCTGCTAAACTTCAGCATTTAGTTGACACAGGAGATAAAAAGGCTGTCTGACTCGACTCCTCCCCAAAGCTTCCAGACACATCACATCCATACTGGGGATGTGCAGAGATCCCAGTATTTGTATTTGTATCTGTATTTGTTGAGGCAGCAAAATTATTTGTATCTGTATTTGTATTCGAATAAAAGTGGAAAGAGACTTAAAAATCCTGTTTTTTGTTTTTATTACACTTTTAATTTTAGAAAATTTAGACTACTGAGCTAAAACTTTACTCATCACCTCATTGCAGCCAGATCTATCTATTTATACACCCATAACACAGAGACAGCACACTGTGTAACATGTAGGGAGGAACTTCAAAGGCCATTCTTGCTTTGCACTTTTCATTTATTGCCTATTTTTTACAACCTAACTTCGTTGAAAGGAGGAGGGGAACAACAGGTTATGGAGAGACTTTAAGAGCACTTTGCTTGTGTCAGTAGCTCAACTTTATCTCTGGGGAACACCCCAAACAAATAATTTTTAAAATATTTGTATGAAACAAATATTCGTATAAAACCTGCTATTTGTGCTTTGCCGAATAATGTATTTGTATTCGGGCACACCCCTAATCCATACTGACCCTCGCTTTTTTATAAAAGATTTCAAGATTTGATGTGTACACACAGACATTCACATATATACCTTACATACTGTTCATATTCTGACCCTTCACAGTATCTCCTCATAATTAATCTCTATGCCAAACATCTGAACCACAGATCTATTTTTCATTCACAAACATTATTCTTTAGGTTTTACACTAGTTATTTATGGAGATAAAGTTTTCACAATCACACTATATTGTAGTGAGATTACCTGAAACATGTTACCTGAAACAGGAGAACATAACGACCAGCATGATCTCAATTAATTTCATTGAATGTGAAGAATTTGATTGGTGATTAATAATTGTGTTAATAAATATGGGTCAACTTTAACATGGAGCATCCTCTACGTACAAACATGTGTATCAGATGCACAAAAATGTTTTTATAAAAGTTGACATATTTCCATTTTCTGTATATTCTGGGTCATTCTAAGAAAATTAATACAATTTTAGGTTAAAAGAACAGTGTTCAGGATATTTTTATTACTCTTAAATGTAAACATTTGACGGTTAAGTGATTAAAAGAATCACAAGATGGCAAAAAGTTCAACTCTGAGCTGAACTTCTCACCCTGCATGAATATATTTATACTCATGTTGTTTACAGATCATGTGATCGCATCGCCGTGTGTTTTCCCGTTGGTCGTGTTAAAACCCGTATCCGCTCCCCTCCTGGTGGTTCAGGCTCGCTCCAGCTGAGCCGGGCTGCGGCGCCAAGATAAGGCGGCGGCTGAGCCTCCTCAAAGCGCAGCGTGAAGCTCAAACCGCATTATCTGCATAACATTTCAACAAGATTAAACACTCACACATCCAGCCACTATCAGCCCCCTCTGACAACACCACCGCTGGATTAAGAAACAGTCGCGGCGGTCAGGTCCGCAATGGCTCGGTGGATGGTTTTTTTGGAGTCAAGTGGGAACCAGCAGAGGAGAGTCTGAGGTGTGTTTGGTGATCTGGTCACTGAAGGAGGAACTAAGATTGGTTCCTGAATGCCGTCGAGCCGAAAACTTTCATAGATGATAAAACTTTCAGTGGAAATTAAGGATATTTAAATATCAAAACAGCCAAAGTTTTTCAGTTTACAGTGAAATGACAATAAGGTTTGACATGAACACCAGAACAGTTATTACATTGTTCAACTTCTATAATAAAACTTGAAACTTGTTGCGGTAACAAACGGAGTGATTGTGTTTTTATCCTAAAAGGTTTTTCATGATTTTAAGCACTTCATGCTTCAAGAGAAGCCAAACAAACAATTACTTGTTTACATTTTGTCATCAGTTCAGAGCTGCAATGATTAGTCGATTAATTGATTAGTTGAATGACAGAAAACTCATTTTGATTTTGAATAATGGCTTTAGTTTAGAATAACAGACAAAACTATTAACTTATTGCAAATTGTAAAACAGGAAGTTTCCTGCACTTGTGTAACCCAAACAGGCGACTATTTCCTGTCAAACACTCTGCTGCAACAATTAGTCGATTAATCAAAAAGCCGACTGACAGAAAATGAATCAGCAACTATTTTGATAATCGATTAATTATTATAAGTAATTTTTTAGCAATAATGCCAAACATTTGATGGTTTCAGGTTCTCTGTTGAGTATTTTGCTGCTTTTCTTCATCTTACATTTTACTGAATTGACTTTTAGACTGTTGGTCGGCCAAAATAAGACATCTGATGACATCACCTCAGGCTACAGTTTTTTGATGTTTTATTGACTAAAATGATTAATTGATTAAATAATTGGAAGATCAAATCAATAATAAGAATCATTAATAGTTGCAATTAGTTCTAATGCTGTAGAATTACTTTAAATACTGTAGTTTAATCTCCATTGACGCTTCAAATCAGAGCAGCACAAGTGTTTTTCCTGCTGTTGTTTAATGTCATTGTATCCGATCCTCGTCTATGAATCTTCCTCTTAATCTCAGCAGCTGTGAAATCTAAAACCGCAACAGCTTCATTACCCTGATTGACCTTCATCAGTGAAAACTAATCAACCACAAACTGGCAGACGAACGCTGAGAGAAAGACGCCTGAAGCCTGTCTCCAACCCTGAGACTCATTCTCCCATGAGGCTTAGCATTTCCTGAGCATCCTAGCTGTCCTCCTGTCATAATTTTGTAGATAATAGATGAGACTTAAATTTTTTATATCACCACGCACAGACTGAAAGGCAATAAATGAATAAAACAGTAAATACTTTTTTTTATCTTTTAGACTAAACCTTAGCATGAACCTATATGTTTAAGACTGAGGAGTGTAGTGAGAGGTCTCACAGCAGGGAAACTGTGAGATTCACTCTAAACAAAGAGCTCCAGGAAGCCTAATTGAAGGTATTTCAGTTTCACAGTCGGTTATTAATAATGCATCTTTCATGAATTCCCTCTGACGTACTGTCGCTCCTGCGGTGAGAGTCCTGCAGAGTGCAAGCATGACGAAATAAACACACACACACACACACACGTCACTGTATTGAGCCTGCTGTTGTTTTCATTAGTTTTACATAATCAGCATGTACATGATCCACTTCAGAGCATGGAAGATGTGTTCAATATGAAAATGTTTTGCAGCTGTTTAGAACATTTTCTCAGGTTTCTTCCTCACATTGCTCATATTTAGAGGATGTATTATGATGAAGTTAAAAAACATGGTGTACTGGGGTCCGTGCAAACAAAAGAGTGAGCTGGTTCCTTTTATTTAGTTTTCTCAGTCAGACTTGAGCACTTGAGGGGAAAATGCACAGATGTCTCAGCTATGCTTCTTCAGTGTGTAACACAGTTGGGTCCTTTTAACTTTATGACAACTGGTGTCTGCCTGTGATCGGAGGCGTCCTCAGATCTGCCTCACTGGAAACATCATCAGGCCCCCAAAAACAAAACTGTTAACACATTTACAGACATGTATATACAGATATACAATCAAACAGATGTTGATGTGGGTCATCTGGACAATTACAAGACAACTTCCAACCACCGCAGACCACAAAACCAGAATAAACACAGATATGGGGTACTGCATATCTGTGGTATATTGTAGTAGTATATCACGGGAAAAATTGAAGGTATTTCAATTCATTCAGTTTATTTTATATTTTTATTCCTGCTTGCTTTATCCTCTGTGTATCTACTGTATGTGGTCTGTTTATCCTCATGCTGTGGAATCAATAAAGTGTTTTATTATACTGGTTTTGAATCATATTCAACCATTATTATTCTAATATTATCCAGGTTTCTGATCATCTGTGTGCACGTCCGTCATTTCTGAGTTACAGCAGCAGTTGAGAGTGAACTCAACTAAGTTTTTCCAGTTGCCCAATCAGACTGGGATCACTGTATCTATCTCCTGGCTGCTGGGACTCTGCTACAGTTACTGGGTCCCTCTGCTGGATTTGGTTTCTCCGTCTGATCACCGGTAATCGAAGACGTGTGTAACAATACAATTTATCCTCCGCAGTGTCTTTTACTTTCATTTCAATATCAGAAACCTATTTGAGGTATCAAATACTTCAGGATGCCTGGCAGGTGATGTATTTTACAGCGAGATATTAAGATCATTTGCCTTCTCAGGTGGATTTTGCGACTCGGTTATTAGAAGTGACACGATACGGTTTGAAGAGCGTCAGACTGGTTATCTGTCCCCCCTTGTGTTTTCTTGTATTTCATCCCTTTAATTTCTTCACTTAATGTGGGAACAAATTGCGAACAAGTGACGGAAAAAGCCTGAAAGCCAGTCGGACCTGGACGAGGCTCGCCTGGAAGGATACGTTTCCAAAATAATTTACTCAAGTAAACTGGGCTTAACTGGTATAAGTCTCTGACACCAGTATATGATGTTTACATGCATCAAACACATCATTATAACCAGGATTCTGATGCTAAATATAATATATATATATATATATATATATATGTATATTATACTAAATGCACTCAATCATAAGTGACTAAACAAACATCAAGCTGCACAACAACAAAAAACAAAAAGCTGCTATCACTATCAGAATGATTGACGGATCCTTGAACACAACATGTGTCACACTACATTTAACATTATCTGTGAGTCAGTTTACATCAGGATACGACTTTAAAACATATGATTAAACCTACACTTTAAATTAATTTATATCAATCTGCTCATCTATGATTTTAATTATTTATATGTAAATATTACATCTGATCTACACAGTTAAAGCAAGTTCTGTGTACGGATGTACGGTGTAAGGATGTTTTGGGGGCAAAGTTGCTTGTTTGACAGGTGTCTCAGCCTATTATGATCAGACAAGGTGGTTACCAGTTGCTTATCCCACCTCACTTCCATCCCATGTGTCCAAATAAGGATTTTCTGACACCAGTAACTGAAAAAAAGATGCTAGAAAACAGTAAATACAAACATCTGGATTCCTTGTTTTCACTGAGCATTTCAAGAAATCTCAAAGTATGCCTTCAGTTTGGAGCAACGAGACAAACGAGGGGGGTTTCCTCTCAGCATATGTGGCTCATACACTGAACGCGCACCGGCTGGATGACTAACGAGAGCTAATGGTGTATCAGTGCAGCGATAGCTCGCATGTATAGAAGTCTGTTTATGGCAACAGCGGGATGACAGACAGAGAGTGAGAACGCCAACACGCCGGGTGAATGTTTCTATGCTGCTGTCACTCAAACCTCTCGCTGTTCGAGAGCACAAAGCCAGAGATTCAACAAGCGATGCTCGAGATTTATTCATTTGCAGAAAAGGTTTTCTATGAGATATGCCGTAATGATAATGGTAGCTCATTCTTTTCCTTGTGTCTTTTCCTCAAGTCGATGCAGCGACGACAGCCCAGATACTGCTCATCGTCTGCTTTGGTTGTTGATGTTTTGCGGTGGGATTAGTTGTAACGGCACATGTGCCTTTTACAGTGTTGTCATGAGAAACAGGAGCCTCGTACAAAGACAAAGGCAGAGGGCCGTGACAGAGAGGTTTACCTCAAAGGTCAACGGAACAGAAATGACAGCGATACATGCTTTTAGCAAAACAGGTCATGAGCTTTGAAGTCAATTATTTTCTCTGGCTTTGCAGGGCTGATCTGCTCGTACTGTATCAGAGCCTACGTGGAGCCGGATTCGCCACAGATCGCAGGAATCCTTTCCAGAGGGCTTAAAGGTAACAAATCTAATGACAGCAGAAAAAGAAGAGGAGACAAAATTAGATCTCAACAGATCTGAACTCGCAATAACTGACTGAGAGGACGTAAAGTATGATGGCAAGTTCCCACCTCTGCTCTGATACCCCTTTTCAACCGAGGGCCAACAGAACTGGCTCCAGAGCAGAACCAACATTTTTGCTTTACACACACAGCACCTTCTTTAAACTGTATCTACACGTCAGGGCTACAGCGGCTCAGGAGGTGACACCGTAAGACCTGTGAAATTTCTGATGCCGGTCGAGTTTGTTGACAGTGAAGACAAACCGGATTTTAGCTTGACACAAGGGTGTTAACAGGAGTCCAGTGTAGGTTTTCATTTACAGTTCAGTGTTGGATTTACATCACCACAATACATCAGACACATAGATCATACATGTCATGCTTAAATTACGGTATACTCTCCATGGTAACAACAGGTTTCATTTCATTTTGTGATATAGAGTGATGACGGGCGACTCGCATACTTACAGGAGTTGCATTCAAGAAACTTCTGTTCAACCTTTTCTCATCACTGAATAAGGAAACAACATTTATTCATTCACTCTGAATCGTAGTGAGCAGAGGGTTTGCTGGATGTGCACTTCTTCAGAGGCACATACAACTGTCAACAATCTTTTATAGCATCGGACAGTTGTAGGAAAAAAAACACAAGCAGCCAAAGCTGACAAATCAGTTCTTCTTCTTCATATTGTCTCTCTGTCACTGTCAGAGCCCCGGCATGTAGTAAAAATTTTGAGATGGCGCATGTTAGCTATGTATAGCTTGGAAGCCCATGAACATACATGTAGGTACACTGCAACATCTTATTTTCAACTATAAATTCAATTAAAGGAAAGATTCAGTAACCTGCTGTTTCTCACTAACACATCTCCGCTGCAAACACTCATAATGAATGAAACAAAGTAAGTCAGTGGGTACAACACACACCGCTCGCTTCCTCATGCAATTGTTGACACATCAGGAAATCATTTACCAATTTCCCACAATCAACACTTCAGAAAAAAGACTTCAACAAATCATCTCGCTGGATCACAAAATGAATCCCCAAATGCTCTGTAACTGGAATGTTGAAAAACTGTTTAAAAACCTTCGGATCAGCACCAAAAACTAATCACTCGTTCCTTCGCTCAGGGACTAATTGTGTTCCAGTTTTACTCAAACTCTGGTAACAAGTTTTAAAAATATCCTGCAAACTGACAAGACTGGAAAATACCAGACTGGTTTAAGGGCAGATATTAGCCTCAAGTGGTTCACATTATAGCCTAAACTGTGTGCAGAGGAAGCTCTTACAGTATACGCACTGTAGTGTTTGCTGCACATTTTCAGATCACTGACTTTCTTTTCTAACAGCCTGGAGGAACGATAAAGAGCACATTACTGGATGCTCTCATCATGTCCGCGATGCTGTTGTTGTTATGATTCTGTTTCTGGTTACTGTCCAGATACAGTATTTGTGTTATTATAGACTACTGTATGTTTATTAGGTTATATGTGTTGGTAAGAACTCAGACGTACTTAATAAAGATGACGAGTCGGGGAAACTCTGTCGTGCTGGTGTTATTCTGAGTGTTATAATTTACTGAATATAAGGCAACAGTTTTATCATCTAATGTAAAAATTCATTTTACTGTTTGTTTTCTGAGCTCTCATACAAATAAGAACTCAAAACCTCAACTGTTGATTTCTTTAAACCAACTGCAACATTCTTCATTTCAGATATTATTAGTTAAAAGTCATCTGCCTGCAGTCATCACTGCAAATCAGAGGAAGTTCAACCTGTAGTTTAAACCTGCATTAACTGAACACTGATATATCATCAGCATCTAAGTTGCTTATTTCCACATCCAGCAGTTACGGAGCAACATTATCATTCATCTGGAGTCGTGTTTCTGTCCACCTGGTGGATGTAATTCCAATATTCACTCTCTTTTAGCTTCTGTTTTTGCTCTCTACCAACTGCTGAGGGAAATATCTGGCTCTTTAACTATGTTCACCAGCTAGTCTACAGCTAACTGTGTCCGTTGGTGCTGAGCAGGTAGTGTACAGTGGCTTTTTACAGCTTTTTCTCTGAAAACAGCTGCCTGCTGTGGCCGAAAACGACACTATGAGAGCTCTGAGAGTGAAGCAGAGCAGTAAAGTTGCAGCCGGACAGATTAACAGGGAGCTGGAACTCTCTATAAAGCTCCATAAAGCCGAGAGGAGCTGCAGAGTCACTGATAGGTTCATCAATATGAGACACACGCAACACATTACACACTGTCATTGCATATATCTGTATTATAAAAATATAGATTATAGCTGTAACTGCCAGCTGCCACATCAGGGAGAAAATACTACTAATGATATAATAAAATGTAATATCAGTCACATCATTACAGTTAACATTTATTGTTTTTAATTTAATTCTTTCAATGTTAAAAAAACTAAAGATTTAACATTAAAATGTTTCTAATATCCATGTTTGTTTAATGTTTGTCTTTCTGACAACACAGCTCATAAATGCTCAACAGCAGCTGCCGCAAATATCAGATGTCGCAGCTTCTCTCCTGCACCTGAACGCAGCACACCAGCCGCATTAAGATGGAACAATATCTTCACTCCGGTGGATCCCGTTAAAGTTTAAAGCCTGTAAGTTTATTGTTATACTGTACTGGAAGTATACATATAGAACACATAGAAAATATGAAAAAAAAACATAAAAAGATGTTGATGTGATTTAGTAAATATATGATTTGTTGGAACATGCAAGTCGTCATCATGAGAAATATACTTATATTTTTGACATTTCACTGATAATTGTATGCTCTCTGACTTCATCTGCAGTTTTATGATTTCCTACATATTTTATGATGGTGACCTTTTATTAGGAGACAAGAAACAACAAATCAGCTGCCTGCAATGTACTGAGGAGGACAGTTTTCCTTTTCTCTCCCCTTTCTCTAACCACAGCTTGCATTCTGGTCTATATCCTGCTCCTGCGGTTACAAAAAATTGGTCTTTTTGATGGATTTCTGTCTGTATGATTGTTGGATGTTCGGTGCAAAATTCTCTAGATGTGTTTTGCTTTTTGATGGGGGAAGAATATCGAACGACAAAAATGTGTTCGCAGCACAGAAAAGCAAAAAAAAAAAAGGTTTTGCAGAGAAACTGTGTTTTGTTTAACTAAGATGTCGAAAAGTATTGTTTTGGTATTAGTACAAAAACTCAAGTACTGTGTCTGCAGCACATGACATCCAGCCCTGCCCTTTGCTTCTCCGGGTACTGAAAAAATCCTCTACATCGAGCCGGTTTTTCACAAGAAAAAACAAACTGTACGGAATGAAACCAAAAATGCAAACTACATGAGCAGCGATGTTTTTTTTTTTTTGGGGGGGGGGGGGGGGGGGATTTTCCTTTAAATGTGCAGTAAAGCTGTTTTATAGGTTACTATGGCTCAATTCTCTCTCTGCATGTGATTGGCTACAGGAAGATATTTGCATCTCACACCCATTTACACACACAACCACCTCTCAACACTATCTGAAACACACCTTTGATTTCTAACACTGTTTCCTTGATGCGTACGCACGCGCACGCACACACACACACACACACACACACTATGACAGCCCCTCTCCCCGGTGCATTACATTACATAAAGCTAATCAATGCACTGGCTGCTATAAATAATTCAGCCTCTCTACCATCCATCACCAGCCGAGATGCTGCTACTGCTGCTGCTGCGGCTGCTGCTCGGTGCTGGTGACGGCACTGCAGAGGACCGGAGCCGGCCAGGCCCTCCTCATTCAGCAGCGAGAGGGATCTGCCTCATCCTTCATCAGTGGTTTTCAGTGAAAAGCACTCAGCTGCAGCAGCATCCTCTTCCTCCTCCTTCTCCTCTTCTTCCTCCTCCCCGCCTCATCATTCGCACCTACAGGCGCGATATGGCGGTGAAATGGGCAAGAAGATGAGCCTTCACCTGGATGAAGAGATAGATAACACCGAGCAGGAGGAGCAGGAGGAGGAGGTGGAGGAGGTGGAGGGAGTGGGGAGGTATGATCCGCAGCACGCCTTGATGTTTGGCAACCCCGCGTGCCCAAACTGAAATATGAAACCGTGATTTTTAGACAGAAAGCGCGCCTCTCCTGCCGGGCTGTTTCCGCATGTTGCATTACAGCAGCCCGCCAGGTGCACCTGACTGATACCTGCAGCCTGCAGACCGTCTGTAGCCTGTGTTGATCTGCACAAACACACTCAGACACACACACCAGCAGTTCACGCCTAAAAAAAACCTATGCGCACCCCCCCTCTCTCTCTCTCTCTCTCTCCCTCTCTCTCTCACCCCTCATCTACATCCTCACACCGTTAACATCATCCGAGCTGCAGCACAAAATGCAAATCACTTCCACCAAAGAAAAGAAGAAAAAACAAACAACAACAAAAAATAACGGAGCATTCCCGCCGCCCCTCCCAACAAGGCTTCTGTGATGGTTTTGGCGCACGGTGCGTTTGGTTTTTACTGACCTGATGCGTCTGAAGCGACCGAGGCGGCGAAAGGGATCCCGACCAGTCTGCAGCCAAACCACCGTTTGATGCCTGTCCTATATCCCCCCTCTAGCTCTCTCTCTCCCTCCCTCTCCCTCTCTCTCTCTCTCTCCCTCTCTCTCTCTCTTTGTCTCTCCACCACCACCCCCTCCTGCGCACTATTACCTCACAGCCTCCATCCACTCTGTTCCTCAAAGATAGGAGCGAGCAAGAAAGCATATGGCGACAGACTCAGCAGCAGAATGCTTCAATACAAAACCAGAGAATCAACAGTTTTTTATGCATTAAAAATAACAAAAAACGAAGCAAACAGCATCAGGTCTACAGGCACTGATAGCCTAGTGAAGTCATTCACAGTCAAATGTATATTTTACAGGCATTAAAGTCCTCCTACATTTAAATATATGTTTTCTTCTTGTTCCCACAGTTGGATGTTTGAGCTTCACTATGCAGAATGATGTATGTGCACAGTTTGACACTAGAAGACCATTTCAAGTTTATTTTATTTATGTAGCACTGTAAAAGAAAAGAGGTTTTGCACCAAACTGCTTCACAAAGACAGGTGTATGTAAACACATACAAGCATAAAGACATATACGTGCATAACAGATAACAGATAACATGTTTAAGCACAAATTAAAACCCAAGAAATCAGATAGAAATAAAACAAATTAAACACAGTTTAAAGCCAGAGAATAAAAGTGAGTCTTCAGGTGCATCTTAAAAGCAACAGTTTCCCTTCACTCACCAAAAATCAGATATTAGGGGACTACGAGCAGGATTTGTGACATCACAACTAGTTTGGAAGCTAATCATAAGTAAGCAAATGGACCAGCTGTGATGCGGAAACTTGAAGCCTGAGAATGGACTTCACAAGTCCAGTAGGAGACATCTTACAGCCAGTAGTTCAACTTTTTAAATGAAATATATTTGCATATTTTGAGATTTTGACATTTTTAATGAGGTAGAAGGAGTAGATGCCATTTTACACACACACACACACACACACACACACACATTATTGTCCCAAGCAGAGTTTTATATGTCTGGAGGGGATCTTTAAGGAAAGCAAACACGCTGTAGAATTTAGCAGAGTAGAAGAGTTTCTAACAGAGCTGAAGTTAGAATAAGTCCCTCAACACTCCCTCAATTACTGTCCAGTGCAGCAGCAGATACTCTTAAAATAGGGACAGAAGCTGTAGAGGGACAGATGCTAGCTAAGAGAAGAGGTGGCGCTTCAGCTCTTTATAAATAAAAATAACACTGCTGCTGTTGCTGCTGCGTTCAGGTGTCGTCTGTCCGCCTGTTGTAGCTGACGGTGGCCGCTGATGTGAAGCCCGGTGTAACACTAATGCACTCATTGTTAAAGTGTCATTACCAGCCTCATTTATCACTGAGCAAACACACACATACAGACACTGAGCAAACAGACAGGACAGGTGCTGCCCGCTGCTCACCACCGTGTCACGCTAACAACATGGCCGAACCAGCTGGATGAGAGCTCAACATCATCTCATGTTCTGCTCCAGAGAGAAATGCACTAAAGTGGATTTAATTTTAGCAACGTGAAGCGTCTCAAAAACAGAGAAAAAGTAGAAGTACATTTATCATAAATGTACAGATGTCATTATATGTGTCTGCAGGAAAATCTCTGGCACTCAACAGAAAAGTCTGGCTGTTCTGTTAAAATTCAGGGTGACAGCTCCCCATCCTCTACATCCAGAGCTTCAGATTTTTACCTTCTGCTTCTCCCATCAGCAAAAACTAAGAGATACAAAAACTCTGTCATCTCCTCGGCCATCTCTCAACTTTACTTTGTGAGGAAAAGGTGATTTAAGCACACAAACCTACTCAGGACCCATGTCGGGTCTCGTGCTGCATTTATCTTCCTTTTTATTATCATTATTTTTTATTACAGGCATTAATAACAAAATGAAGGGAAAAAGTAATACACACAATACAAACTGTAACATACATGCATCCAGAACAGATAGATACAAAAACACACATACATACAACAACAATATACATACATCATACATATCATATCACCCCTAAACAGCACAATTTACTGATAATAAACACTAAAAATTCATGTCACTAACAGTTTATACTAAGGGTTCATTATATCAAGTAATCCACTGAAGTTTAAAGAAAAATAAAATAAAATAAAACACACAATGTACCAAATACCAGTTTGCTTCTCCAACTTAAATCTTTCAAATGACATCGTTTGTAATCACAAACACAGTTTTTTTAATCCAATGTTTACACATTTTAAGGCGTCCAGTATCAGAGAAGGTTGTGTATGTTATGTGTTTATGTTAAAAAGTGAATGTTTGCTGATATTTTATTTATTTAACCCTTATATACAGTTCATATCCTGAGCCTTCACAGTATGGAGCGGGTCATTTTTGACCCGGCTCAAGTATCCCTTGATAATTAGACCAAAATTTGAACCACAAATGTAAACTGAATCCATATATATCTATATCTTATCAGTCATTAATAAATGGGTGATTAATCCTTCATTTTTGAAAGCAGAGAGAGAGTTTTCTACTATTTGTTTTTAACATACTATATTATGATCTCATGTTATCTAAAACATTGTGACAACATTTTTGGATGGTTTCATTATAACCATTAAAACCATCAATCAACTCTGCCTGCAAAACCACATGCCCTCCTTTTCTGTCAATTGTACACAATCAACTCTGTATCGAGCGTATTAGTCATAAAACAAAACAACTGGTTTGTAAATTTCAAACAAACGAAACTGCAAAAAACTTTTATCCCCTTGTAGCAATAAACTGTGGGGCCTGCAGACTGATCAGGGTCAGATTCAGACTACTGTGCTGCCACGGCTGCTGTGCTGTAGCTGGTGTGTGCATGAGAGAAGTCACATGGACCTTTCCTCCATTTTTTTCTATGTCCTCCTCTTCTAATACTTTCTCTTCAACTCACTGTCTCCTTTTTCATCTTGGATTAAAAGATCCATCAAATCACTCCTTCCACTCCATCAAATCAGTGAAATAGGGGCTCAGATACTTTTTATAGTTCTATGAAAGCTACTCTCCACTATAGGGAGGACTATGCTGGGCAACCACTCTGCTGGTTGCTTGGTAATTGACTAGCTTGATTTGGTACGTTGTAAAGGCTTATTTGCAGGTGCAGATGCCCATCTGAGCTCTGTCCCCACTGTCCCAATGACAGAAATACACAGACATGGCAATCTATAGTTTCACTGTTTCAAGATTCCACATAACCACTCTGTACCTTGACTTGACCCCCTTTAGTGACTTTAAAATCCCTTTGAATAAATATGGGTCAAATTTGACCCGCAACACCCTCAATGTACAAATATTTATACCAGAAATATTTCCATTTTTGTATATTCTGGGCCACTTTAGGAAAAGTCATAAAATTTCAGGCTTAAAGAATGTCATTGAGGGTGTCTTTACTGCTTTCAAATGTCAAAATGGGTCAAATTTGACCCGAACAGTATGTGTAACCAGTTGACTCTACGTTGTGTCATAAGGAAGAGGCTCAGACGAGTGTTTTGTTGGAGGCCACCATTTATTCCGGCAACTGACAGAAGTAAATGGAAAGAAAATATACTCCAGTCAATCGTGACACTAACTCAGGCTCCTCTCCCATGAAGTATGACAACAAAAGGGCAGCCATGTTGCAGCAAACACACCAAAAATACAGAAAACGTACCTCACAGAGGTAAATGGAAGGAAAATATCCTCCGGTCAATTGCTAACTCAGGCTCCTACACAAATTAAATTACAGAATTGTGTTACCGTACTGTACAATAAGTCCAAACTGATAAACAAACTTCAAAAAGGAAGTGCACAACGTTGCTTACCTCTCCCATGAAGTATGACAACAAAAGGGGAGAGGTAAAGGTGGGGGACATCATTTATAGGGGGGGGGGGGGGGGGGGGCACCCACAAAAGTGAACCTAGGGGTACAGTGAACTGAGCCTTAAATGTTCCACCTGTTGACCCTGGAGGAGTAGCACGTCAAGATTTAACTATTTACAAATTTTGTGTAATTGTAATACATATGCTGCACAGTTGACCCTGTTACATATGTCATTAAGGGTATCTTTAAGGGTAAAATTTGACCCGAACAGTATGTAAGGTTTAAGGTTGTTCACATTGTCCACTCACATATTTCAGGTCGTATTTCGGCTTGAACATGATGTATTTGAGTTGTTTTGATTAAAGAACGAGAAGAAAAAGAGGTGATATCATACTACAAGTGTTTGTTGACGCAGCCTCCGAAGCCAGAGGAAGTTTCCGGAAGCCGGCCAATCAGATCGGGAGGGGTGGGGGCTTAAAGAGACAGGAGCTAAAACGGCCTGTTTAGGACAGAGGCTGAACTGAGGGGCTGCATAAAGGGTCAGTATAAGATATATAAGGAGTTTTTTAAAAATGTAAATCATACAAAGATCTTACAGTAGAGCCCCAGAATATAAATATCAACCTGGAAATTAATGTTTTAGGTTGAATCTGTCCTTAAACAGCTTGTAACAGTAATACTATTAAGTATATTTTGTAATTTGTAAACTCCCTGTTTAATAGTCTGATGTATTGAAAACTTACAAACTTGTCAAACTCAAAACACAAGGAGCATTTCCTCAAAATGAGTTTCAGAAGAAATTAGGTTTTTCATCCAGCAGCAGTAAAAAATTTTTTCCACCTCTGAGGATACAAATCTTCCACTGCTCTCGCCTCGTCACAAAATCCATCCCGTAGAGTCGGGGAGAGGTTACTTACACAGCATTACACGCCCACTTCCACTGTGGAAAAACCTCTCAACTAATGAAATATGTCTGCAGGTCTGATTATTGGCTGGATTAAAAGGCTTAATGCTGCCATAGTGTGAGATCAGTGTAAATGTGATAATGAAGCCTGTAAATGGCCTTCGCATCGCCGACGCTGTGCTTTCAGGCCGAGCTGCCGCCATCTGTCTCATCGTTCACTTATCACTTTATGCGTTTCTTCTTATGGCATTTCTCGGTATTTCACATTGTCTGCATATTGAAAAGTTAATATTTTATTACACTGTCATTAGTGGTGTGGTACTTAAAGTCTCAAGTCCACATTTTTGTGATTTAAGTCTCCTCGCCTGCAGTTTTATTCCTAAAGAAGCAGCACAGTTTGTACGACTACGGGAAAACCCCGGGAGGAAAACATGTCCTCACTCACACTGCTAAAAGTACGCTATGAAGTACATTGCGATTTCCACATCTTCGACTTTTCCCAACACTATTCAGCAGTGATGGATTGAACATGTGACAAATACAGTCTCTCTAACTGTTAATCCACTCTGCTTCTTATTACCAGGCTGTTAAATCAAACATAAAGCACAATAACAGTCTGATGAAAGAGCTGAGCTTTACTTCGGAAAATGCAATCAGTAATAGACTGCAGTGCAAGATTAGCTCCGTATTATTCAATGAATCAGTGTGCATAAATAATATCGGGTGCAGAAAGGCGATCACACCACAGCTGCTGCAGAGGAGGCAGAGTTTGAGCCCCACGACTCAGACGTGACATGTTCGGAGTTGGTTTAATTTCGGTTTGGATCAGCGTTGACTTTATCTGCATAATTAGAAAACAGAGAAGACATGATTACTGTTTCAACTGTTTTATCACAGACTAAAGTTATACTTGGACAAAAACACATAGGACACAGTTGTCTCTTCTGAAACACACATTCACTAAAGTCAGTGGGAAGCAGCAGAACAGTGACATGAACACTGATATATGTTTTAAATTTGACACGCATGAGGCGGCTGAAGGCTGTTTCATGACAAAAACAGGGATGAGGGTGTAATTGCATTAAGCCATGATGCCTTTAAATAGCAATTTCCTGCTAGCAGTCCTGCTAGTCCTGCTAATCAAAATGCTAATTAATGTGATTTGGGTCTGTCAGTGTCCACAGTGTGTGTTTGTTCTGCAGGTCTGAAGTGTCCTCAGGCTGAGCCTCCGTCTCAGTCAGTTTGCAGGAAGATGTTGTATATGTCGGACTCACAGATAAACAGAAAAACATGATTCTGTAATTTGGTGTCTACAGTCATGACTCATGGACAGAGAAAGGATATTTATAAACTAGAAGACCAATTTAGAATTTAAAAAAAAAACCTAAACAGGAACAAATCTACAAATTATGGGCAAATGTTGCACTTCAATAACTTTAATGGACTGACAAGACATTAAGTTTTTTTTTTAAAGGTCAATATTGATGTAGCAGAGGTCTAGGTATCCTGATGTGGACTCTCTGGTATGGGACAGGCTAAAAGAAAGATAAGACATTACCGTTGCTATGGAGAAGAAGCCAATCAGAGCGTAATGAATTCAAAACGTCTCCGTTGTTCAAGTTGTAAACAAAACTCAGTGCGATAGCTGCTGAATTCACTCAAAAGTGACCTAGAAATTAAAACTGAACTGATTCACACTGCAGATTGTAAAATCAGTTTTCTCAACACATAACTTTAATCTTTAGCTTCTGCCTGCTGTTAGCAGCACACGTGGCTGAATTTTAAGTTTGGTGATTGGCCGTTTCTTGCTGAAATGCACCTCGGGAGTCTGGACATAAATGTTTATGTACACAGTCTTATACTTTCAGGGTTTTACTAAAGAAAAGTGATTTTTACTTCTTTACTTTTACTTTTACTACTTTCTTCTTTGCAACTCTATTAGACCTTCATTTAAATACTGTCAGAAAACTGAAAAAAATGTCATTTATGACATATTGTCATATGGTTTTTTAAATATGGAAACAAATTACGTTAAATAGCAACTTACGTTGTAAGTTATTATGAATTCAGACATTAGTCTGTTATACAACAGTAAGAATTGTAATTTTTTCCTCTTAACATACATACACTTGTGTGTTGGATCTGATCATCACTGCAGCCACAGTCGGTTTCTCTGGTTTGTTTGGACCTTAAAGTGTTTTTGCTCTCTGTTATCAGGACTCATTTTTATTCCACTAATAATGAGAATACGAGCTCAGTCTTTGTAAACGGCTGGTTTTTAACTTTTCAAAAACTGTTGTCATATTATTTCTCTTTTTCTGAACATGCTCACATAAGCTTTCTGTCCAACTTTTCCCTGATAATACATCTTTGAACAGTAGAAGTATATTCTAATAAAACAGTTGCTTCAGTACAGAACTGCAGCAGTAAACTAACAGCGCTGCCATGATGGACTCTACGCTGCTCTGGCTTCCTCTAAAATTAGCTTGCAGTGAAAGCAAATATTAGAAATGTCAACAGGACACCTTACACGATCATTTTATTTTGTTCTTGTGAAAACACATTTGCAGGAGTCATGAAAAGAAAAGACTGGCTCATGTAACTGCACCCGCTGTTTGCTCTTGATAAAATTTCTCGTGAAGAAAATCTGATTATGTTTATGATGGTGAGAAACGTTTTTCTTTTCCTCGACCTGGTGATCATTTTATCCGGCAGAAACAGGCGGCGGCGGCGGCGGCGTGGACCAGATGTCGTTAAAAACACATTTAGTTCGATCGCAGTGAATAATTCATACGAATATAACACTATATGTGTTTTCTTATGTGTTGATCTTCACTTCATCATGTTCATACTGCAGAGTCACCGGCGATAAAATCAACAGTGTTTGAGTCCATCAGAGAGTTAACGCTTTGGTTTTTAACCTGCTGCTCCGATGTCAAACCAGTTCAAACTGAAATTTCTTCACATTAAAATATTGTTTAAATGCTGATATGTGAAAAGTCCTCATCTGGTATAAACCGTCATAGTTTGTGATGTTTATCTTTTAATCCTGTATCCCTGAGAATGACGTCCATATTGGCTCAAAGAACATCACTGTGGAACGATAAACTACTATCAGTTTGTCCAATGTGATGAGTTTGAGAAAGAAATATTTATATATATTTGTAAATATTTTATAAATATTTTGGTTTTGGCCTGCAAAAATCTTTATTTGTATAGATTACATCATTTACTAAAACCCAGTAAATACTATGTGCTCACAACTTACATGACATATTTTACACAAACCTCCCACATACCATGTATATACATAATTCAATTCAATTCAATTCAGATTTTATTAAGGACACAACTCATGGAGGGTCCATAGCACAATAAAATACAAAGTGTAAAGTATAAAACAAAACCAAACCAAACAAAAAAGAATAAATGAATAAACAATCTCAAAACTATTACTATTTTTAAACAGGTTTTCCTTCCTTCCAGGGCTCGTTGGTTTCAGTAAACTTTAGATCAAAATCAGCTCACAGAGACTTAAAACTTCCTCAACATAACTAATACATCACAATGACACACATGTCTGAGCTTGTTTTTCTCCACTCAGCAGCCACACAACATGACATTCATAAGCTACGATGTTTGGAAACTCAAAAACAAAAACCAATAATCATCGGACACGAATGTCATAAAGACTGGTCATAACTTTGACAGTTGGTTGTATGAAAGTTAATTAGCTGACCTCGTGGTGGGAGAAAGTTTTAGCAACACGACAGTTGAACTCTGATGTGCACACTGGGTTTTACTCACTAGCTGGTAAATAAAAAGTAATTATTGAAGAAGTAACTCTGCAAAGTGACACTTTCATTACAAAACGTCAGGCGGCGAATAAGATGATGATGATGATGATGATGATGATGAAGAAACGGTGCTGAGGCGAGCAGAGTTAGACGAGGATGCTGACGTTACATTATCGGATCGATCCATGACGTGGCGTCGACAGTGACGACTGATTGATACACTGCACATGTCATACGGTATGTAAGAACATCCCGACTTGCTGGATGAGCAGCAAGTCGTACAGAAATGTTAGTCGGTAGATCACCAGAGAAAAAACTTCTTTTCGAACATGACACCAAAATGTAAAACTGGGAGAGCTTTTACAGGTTGCAGCGCATGGGTTGAGCAAGAGGTTAAATAACAGAAAACTATAAAATAAAGAAAGAAATACCAACTGTAGCTACAAGACGGATTGAGTTAAGTGACAATATCTTGCTCTGCAGTGGTTTTCGCTTTTTTTCAGGTATTTTATAAAACTTGTGGCTGAATGCAGCAGGTTCATGTTCCATCTGTGGGGACTTGGGAGGAAGGTATATTGGGAAATCTGTAAATATAGCAGAGGCAGATGAGGCAGGTAAAGAGACAAAGACATAGACAGAGAAACCTTAAAGACACAAAAATAGTCACAATTGCTCTTTGAAACCCTGCATCATGAGTTTACAGCTTCTATACAACAGCTCCCATATTTCTGTTGACCATTTTTGCTCTGTTTCCACCTCTCTAACAGCTCTGATTAGTCCATTAGTCACAGAGAAGAGTCCAGTTTATCATCGGTGAACAAGCCATCGCTCCCGCTTCGCTTACCGATCCATCATTCTCGTTAGTCGCTTTATTTGTTGGAAATAGTTCAGAGAAGAAAAACATAAGATTAATTGCCGCGCCAACCCTTTTCTCGTTACAGCAGCAAAAGAGGAGGAAGAAGGGAGGGCGACGGTCAGAGGAAACAACTTGTAAGATGCGTACAAGTATGAAGGAGAACATGATGGCGGGTCGAAAAAAGAGAAAACGATGCCACTTCCTGAGAGACGGGTGTATGTCCATCTGTTAGACCTGCAACAACTCTGAAGAAGGTGAAAGAAAAAAAGGTAATAAAAAGCAAATGGATCTTGGAATTAGGATTGTCAAATTACTATTTCCAAGGTCAAGACTGAACTGACAAAAGCTGAAAATTACACATTTGATATGCAGAACTGTGCAAAAGTTTCATGCACCCTAGATGTTTAGATTCTTATCCATTATGCAATACCATCAGGGAGGTGTCTGATTGGTCCCAAATGTATTTATGACATGACAATGACCCCCAGCATACAGCTAGAGTCATAAAGAACTATTTCCAGCAACAAGATGAATGATGACTCCTGCAGCAGATGGTATGGTATGACCCCCACAGAGCCCTGATCTCAACATCATGGAGTCAATCTGGGATTACATGAAGAAACACCTGAGATGGCCTAAATAATAAATCCACAGAGGAACGTTCTTTCTCCAGGATGGTTACAACAACCTCCAACCTGCAAGTTACCATGAAAAACTGCTGCTGTCTTAAAGGCAAAGCTGCTCACAGCAAATATCGACTTCATTTAGGTTTCTGCTGCAACTTTGTAAGAAGTTAATTGATAAATTAAAACAATTTATAGCAATATTTTTATATTGCATTGATATATACATAAGCAAACATCAATGAGCAACATTAATACGAGTTTTTAGTTGAAGCTGCGTGTTGAAGCTGAACATGAGGTCGATGAGATCGGCGAGACTGAAGCAAAGCAGTAAAGTTGTGAGCTGGAAAACCAAATCAATGAGTTTAAGAATATAATAATATAATAATTCTCTGTGACAGATAAGCAAACTCCATCTGTTAATGAAGACTGTGTTAGAAAGATAGTAAGTGGACCTTGAGTGGTCGTCATTTTGTCAAAATTGCTTTAGAGTTGCAGCCATTTCACTAATCATGAACCAAACTACCTTAAACCCAGTATCGTTGGGTCATAAAGTCGTGTTGCTTTTACAGTTCTGCTCACTTCTGTCAAGGAAGGCGCTCCGCAGCAACAGAAACGCTCTGCCAAAACAGAGAAGCAAGTTGTGAATGCAGTGTAAGGCCACATTCAGACTGACACCGACTCTTCATAACACAGTAGTGGTCTCAGTTTAGAAGGATTTGGCAAAAACAACTGTTTTTTTTTCTGTAGAAAAACGCAGCTGGAGCATTTTTAC
Organism: Thunnus maccoyii; assembly: GCF_910596095.1. Lineage (NCBI taxonomy): Eukaryota > Metazoa > Chordata > Actinopteri > Scombriformes > Scombridae > Thunnus > Thunnus maccoyii. The sequence continues at coordinate 31,433,208 of NC_056540.1, forward strand.
ATGCGTTAACCTGATATTTTGAATCTCTGACCATGTTTAACATCCGACACTGTAACTTTATATGTCCCCTTTAAATAAGCCAGTGGCTCTGTGAATATCCACTTATACTATATGTTCATAATTACTACTGACACAAAAGGTGATGGATAAATATTATCTCATATTTGATGTACATGATCCAGTAACACACTGCTCTGGCCAATCAAATATGTCTAAGCGACAGTAATTACTTCGTAACATAAACAGAGTCATCCTAAGTTTTTTTTAAATTGCAGAGACATAAAATAATTTTCTCTGTGGTAACTTTCTAAAGCTTTAAAATTCTTCCTCATTGTATTATAAACCACTTTGCAGCATCGTGGCTACAAAATCGTTTTACATCAGATACATCAACAATCTGTATTTAACATCATTTTCATCCCTATAAGCTTCTTTTGGACTTTAAAACAAACTATAAATAAATAAACTACAAGACAAATGTGACTGTTTTCGATCAATAGAGTGAGAGGAGAAAATGAAAATGTAAAACCTGCTGTCTGTAAGACGGATGCTGCTGTGCACAGTTTTCTCTCTCTCTCCATTACTCTTCCCTCTTTACTTTCTACAGCTCTCTCCTCTGCTTGTGTGTGTGTGTGTGTGTGTGTGTGTGTGTGTGTGTGTGTGTGTGTGTCCTCGTGCTTCTTGTCTTTATCCGGAGTGTTTGGCTCAGCCAGCCGAGCGTTGCCGCTGTCAGCAGTTCACTGCCTCTCCAGAAAGGAAAGTCCTGACTCCTACACTTCTAGTTAAAGCGGTAATCTGCGTCCTCGCCGCTTATTCCCCAAGGTCAAAAAACACAAATTAGAAACCTGAACATCGTGTATTGTTGTCTGTGATAAACTCTCCGAGTCGGGTGAACCTGCAGCTGTAGTCTTTATTTATCCAGAGAGGGTTTGCTGAGCACACATGCTGCTTTCTATACAGTTTATGCAGGCAGGAGAGGAATATGACCTGACTTTTATTATGTCTCTTCTTCACCTCCATTTATCCAGAAGCACTAGACTGAACAACCTGCTCTCATTCAGTTCCTTTTTTCCATCACATTCACCACCGTTCAGGACATTTAAATTCCCAGTATAACCACAGATTTCTGTTTGCACCCGTCCATCCACCTCCACTGGAGCAACAGAGGCCCGGCAGCGGCATCACAATTCTTCCATCGTGCAGGTTCGTGCATGATATAAAAGTTATAAAAAGCGTTACACATAAAAATTGAGGGGTCATTGAATTATCACCATGAAAAGGCAGGTTTTGCTTGATTGTTTTTTTAAAGCTGAGCTTGCATTACAGGTAGGAAGTGGCGAACACTCATCGTTCAGAATGTGGTCTGTATTAGACACGAACATTCAGCAGGACGAGCCAAAAGAGAACAACACTATCTACCGACCTGCAGTTACAACAGTTTATTTGTAAGATCTTACAGGTTCTTGCTCTCCTGGTGGCTTCAATGTGTTTTCTGTCATTGTATTGGTTCCCAGATAGTCCCATAGAGAGCCAAAGTCAAACCAGAGCTTCCAGATTCTGTTCCAGAAGTAGGAAAACCTCAAAATCTCATTTATATTTGTAACTATGCTAATAAGTATGAAATCCAGTCTTGGAACAGAAACACTCTCAACAGTATGTGATGTGACTTGCTTCATATGTTAGTTGTACATAAGGTCTGTAGATCTGATATCGTTATTTTCAGGTTATTTAAGTGGCCTTAAACGAACATCGTTTCCCATAAGTCCTGGATGTTTGCAGGACAAGAGAGGAGCAAACGCTGTACAAGTCTTCACATGGTACAGAAAGCGTTGAGGAGTTTTATGAATACGGACAAAACCAAGTACCCGCGCTGCCATGCTTGTAGTTCTTTTAATGGAGGATGTAGTTTTTTTTTCTGTACGCACAACAAAAATGTTGTTAAAATAACAAAGATTTAAATTTCTGATAGCAGATGTTCAGATGTTTATAACCCCAGACTGGTTTCATCAGCTACATGATGAGAGTGGTAACTATTTTTAAATATTCTGTTGGTGTGCAGACGTCACTCTTTTCATCGGTGCTGTTTTCCAACATCCTGGCACCTACATGTGATGTACATATAAATATGCTCATTTGGAAATGTTATCTTGACCAACAGACCTGACTGACAGAGATATGGTCCTTTAAGGACAAAATTTCACATTTCACATTTCAAATCAAGCAACATCAGATGAACAGCTGATATTATCTGATATTTTTATGACTCTTGTAATTGTTTTTTATCAATTCTGCAATCAGTTGTGGTTGTTTGGCTTTATTTGTGTTGTTTCTGTATGCTGGTTGCCTGATTATGAATTATCTTTGTTCTTAGATCTTTCATGAAAAAGAGCTTTTTTTATGAGACAACCTGATTAAATAAATGAAATATCTGCTTTTTTTCAGTTTTTAATAGCATCAGTGTTGATTTTCATTCCTCAGGCTGAAATAAAGTCACCTATCAGGAAAACAGAGAGTGAGAGAGAGAGAGAGTGACCAGACATCAAAGATTCTCATCTCACCAAAACTCTCCAAAAATCAATCAGGGAGCCTCCGGTCAATTCAGCACAGCAATTATCCAGAACAGCGGAAGTGCCCTTTAACAGATCCAGAGACTAATTCGTTTTGACTGAAGCAAATGGACGGGTGGGTCTGATTATCTCTCTCTGCACGCAGCTGCCCCTCCTTAACACACACACACAGAGGAATAAATACACAATAACACATCGCTGATACACATACACACATGCAAAATGTGTACACACATACACACACACCTTGTCTGAAAGAATTATAATCTGAATGGATTGATCAGCATGCCCGAGCACATCTGAGCACTCCGTGTGATGATGCAGAGGAGGATCACCTTGGGAAAAACTGCAGTTCAATGAATGAGAATATTGATCAGATTGAAACCCGATTTATGTTATGAGCTTATTTGTGACACTGTTTCACCTTCCATACGTTTAACATGTTGAACACATTAGGTACAAATGAATATTAAAAGGCTGTCGGGATGCAGAAGGTGTCCTTGTGATTACACATTTATAGTATGTTGCAGAAATAAACATTCTTGTTGTGTTTTGTTTTAAATGTGTGCCATTAAATGTGATCCCCAAACTTTTCATCTAGAAACTAGGGATGTGCCCAAATACAAATACATTATTCAGCAAAGCACAAATAGTGGGCTTCATACGAATATTTGTTTCATGCAAATACTTAAAAAAATGATTTGTTGGGGGTGTTCCCCAGAGATAAAGCTGAGCTACTGACACAAGCAAAGTGCTCTCAAGGGACTCTCCATAACCTGTTGTTCCCCTTCTCCTTTCCACAAAGTTAGGTTGTAAAAAATAGGCAATAAATGAAAAATGCAAAGCAATAATTGCCTTTGAAGTTCCTCCCTACATGTTACACGCTGTGCTTTCTCTGTGTTATGGGTGTATAAATAGGTAGAAGTCTGTCTGCAATGAGGCGATGAGTAAAGTTTTAGCTCAGTAGTCAGCGCAGTCGTCTATGATCTGGGAGACTCCAGTTCAAGACCCGGTATGGGAACCTCCTTCATAAGGTATTTTATTCATGAACACTTATTGTAACACTTTAATTTTCTAAAATCAAGTGTCATAAAAACAAAAACGGGATTTTTAAGCCTCTTTCCACTTTTATTCGAATACAAATACAGATACAAATAATTTTGCTGCCTCAACAAATACAGATACAAATACAAATACTGGGATCTCTTCACATACCCACTAAAAACGACCAAATTCTTGTCAGCTTCAGCTGTACTTTCACACTGATGCCAGCGTAGCATGTTCACATGTTAAGTATAAACATGCTAATGTCAGCATGTTAACCTGCCAACTTTAATATAACCCTTTTATTTATCCTTGGGGGTAAATTAATTATTCAGCATTCAGCACATGGCTGAAGTACAGTTTAGACGGCTGAAAGCTCAGTCATGTCTGACAATGAAGAGATGAGACTGATGTTAAATTGGCAACTGAACAAAGGAAAATATCTTTAAACATCCTTTTCTCTGAATCCTCCTACTAACCAAATTTTACATTTCAATTATTTTGTTTTCTGATCTGTAATTAACAGAGTCTTGAAGGGTCACTGGCTGCAGAGTTTTAACCTTCATAATCTTACAACTAAACCTAATTTTCTGGTTTTCCAGGCCTTTTGTCTTTCTGTCAATAAATGTAACAGGATCAATAATTTCTCTGTTTTTAGCAGCAACCTCTTAACCTGGAATTAAGCCAATTGGAGTGTTTTATATTAAACCCATTCATGTTACTAGTCATAAAAACTCCATGTCTTTTGCTTGATATGTACAAAAAAGAGCCATCAATGACTCAACAAATAAAACGAGTGAAACAATGACAAAGAGCTTCTGATTTTGATTCATTGATGAGGTGTTTAAACTCAACAACAGACCTCAAAACTTCAACAGTGAGCTGCACGGGGACGTTACTCCAAACCTTGATAAAATCAGACGTGTACCTTTTAAAAAACATCACCCTAACCTGAGTGTGGCAACAGATAATTAGCAATCTTAGGAGAAAGAAATTAAACCAATTAACCAAATACGTTGTTTGACTCCAGAACGACACATAGCAGCGTTTTCTAATCCGGCGCCTCCATCGGCAGTAACCAGCAGGACAACATCATTTATAATTTCCAAAACTGTCACTACTGTAAAAAAAAATAATGATGTTTTATGTGACAACTCAGTGGTTAAGGTCTGGTTAGGTTTGGGCTAAAATGATCAGTTTGTTAATGTTAGAGAAACATGTGGTGGATTAAAGTTACTACTTCCTTAAAGTTTGGCCACCTTCGTCGTCATGGCTACAATGATAAGGTTGAAGGTTAGGGGATGATCGTAGTTTTGGTTTCTAGGGGTTAACCAGTTAAACAGTTTGGGTTAAGCTGTCCACCAAATGAAGAAATCTGTCTGCATATATTGTATAATAATATATAAACGTCATCTGAACTGCACTGCTGCTCCAAGTCAGACATAGTACCGCTACATGACATGTCGATTTCGGGCGACTGACATTACGATCCTATTGTGTCGTTTTTTCTCGGGAGGACAGTCTCTTGAATTTGGCCTGAGGTTACACAAGTTTGAACTTTGGATACCGCAACTTCTCGAAGTTATCTGGAACGCAGCATTACAGCAGTAAATGGAGAAACTTTTCCCTAAACTTCAATATGTTGTTGCCTTAAGGTGTTGCCTGAATCACTGCTACAGTGAGAGAACAACATTTATCAGCAGTGAAATAAGGTTATTACAGATTTGTCCTGCTAGCTCTCTGCAGTGTTCCTACTTGAGCTGGAGAGGAAGAAAATTATTATTTGGACTGTGCGTACACCAGCAGCAGTGTTTAATGCTGTTCTCTATCCACTTCCGAGCTTCAGAGGCACATCAAAACGTCAAAACAGTAGTGATTTAGAGGCCGGCGGTAAATGGAACGGTGAGGTTGCTCCATGTAGATCAGACCATTAAAAGTCTAACCAGATAGACCCTCCTGCTTACACAATGAGACAGATGCAGATGAAGGAGGCCCCTGCAGGTAGCTATATTTGATTTATCGTCCCATGATGCTCGCTGGCAATCACATCCGTGGATATTGACCGACCTCTTCACAATGTCTCGGATGCAATAAATAACAGCTGGGATCAGCAGGGAGACTGATGGGATGACACGCTCGAGGGCCATCCGACTGCACCAGGCCACGTCGCTAAATTCAATAGCAGGTGCTTGACTCAACCAATTTGCATGTTGGCTTTGAAATGGTCCCTAAGCAAACACACAAACACACACACACACAGTATGTCATACACAAACACTTTTAGCTTTTCTTGTCCTGTTGGTCAGGAGATTTAAGAATTTATTCTTCAAAATCATCCATCAGTTACAAAGTATGCAAATGTAAAAGGCCAGTATGCAGACATGTTTCCTCATGGAAACTATTTTCATATTGCAAATTTTTGACTGTTAACATTCACAATTTAAAGCTCAGCTGAAACACATAAATTGTTCAGAAGTACAGTTTTCTTTACTTTCCAGTAGTGTAAAATAAATCTTGTTTAGTAGTTAAAAGTCAGAGTAAAAGGCTGGATTTTATACTTTACATTGACTCTTTTTTTTTTAGCGTTTAACACTCGTCCCTGTGGACTATAAAGACAGCTGATAAAAGGTTTGTAGTTTCCTCCCTTACAGAGAACAGATGCTGAATTTATGTCAGTGAAAAGTCAGAGTTGGTTGTTTGAATATTTATGTCAGAATGAGCTACGAGTAAAGTGAGACAAAAATACAAAAATGTCCCAAGAATCCATCTCTATGTCATTATGATACAGATACTAGAAACATTTCATCTCTAGAAATCCTCCAAACAAAACAACAAATGATTTCATGTGTCAGTGGTGGTTTGTTAGCTTTATGCTCATAAACTAGTTGATTACATTTATTGTACATCAACACATCACTTTTATATTTCTCTTTATATATTGTCATTTCCATCTTAAATGTGCTTTTATTTGGTGTCATCATTTTATTATGTTGTATATGCACTTCAATATGTTTTGCACTTTTATCTGTTTTATATTTAAGTTTTGTTCTTTTAATGGCATTTTAGCTGCTTTACATGAGTTTATTTCTTTTATTTGCATTTTATTTGTTTATATATTAACTTATCTTTTAATTTGCACTTGCATTTTCATCTATATTATGGGTTATAGATGCAGATAAATGTGCTCTAATGTTCCTATTTCTTGTACGTCATACATTTGGTGGCTTATATGGGTTTCTGCTCTTTATTCTGTTTGTGATTATGCTTGAAGAGGAAATAAAAATGATGAATTTTGATGATGAAAATGATGAACAAAGTTGACTGCTGAAGGAAACAGATGTGAACAGCTGTGTCTTGTGTCAAAGTCACGTTACCTTCAGCTTTGCTCCTGCAAAGAAAAACACAAGTCATAATTCACAAAAGCTCCTTGTCAGGTAAACGTAATCATAGGTTATAACTGGCATTTGAACAAACAACCAGTGATGTTGTTTCACTGGGAATAACAAGCTCCTGTTTCTGTATAAATCCTCGTCTTTCCCTCAAACTTTTAGCTGTGAAAATTCACTTTACAACTTCAAATAAAACTGGAAGTGAGGTATATAGTCTTCCCACAGCGCAGCTCTCTGTTCACCACATAAATCAGCTACATTATGTTCAAGCAGTGAAACTATTTTCAGCAGCAGCTGTTTGCCAAAAAAAAAGCACAAATATTCACAAATAAATCAATAAACTGAAGTTAAAATAATATATATTCATTCTGAGGATAGGTTATATTCATTCATTAATACCAGTGACTCAGCAGAGATGACGCTTCACAGGATTTCACAGGTTTTGAGCTCTTCTGTCTTCTTGGACGACAAGGTTCTCATGTGGTTTTTAAATTAAAGTGGGGACAGCGGGGAGCCTTGTGACATCCCCGCTACGATGACAGGAAGCTGCGAAGCGAAAACATCCTGCAGCCTGCTGGCCTGAGGCTCGGGGTGGGGGGAGGAAAGGGAGCGGCCAGCTGTCACCGGCCCGGGCCGAGGGCCTCGACTCTGGGTTCACGCTGCGTACGTCTGTCACGGTGGACGAAAATGAAGTCGTCACAGGAGAAAAGTACCTGGACAGACACTCTCACTGCTTTAGAGTTGGACTGATGTTTGATATTTATAAGTCTGCAGAGGGAAAGTAGTTTATACTGATATTGAAAGAAAAGAAGAAGGATGGACAAATCAATCGACAAAGTAACCAGTGACTCAGCATCAAATAATAGCGCAATAAAAAAGTCAGTCATTATGAAATGTAGAGGAGGAAAAGTAAGCAGTCTGGAAAATGGAAACACTTAAAGGACACATTCACAGTTTTTCAAGTCTGTCTTGAAACAACAGTCAGGAGCCCAAATGAAGACTGAAAGAGGTTTTTCTTGCTAGCGTCATTTCTCATGTTCATACTGACCATTAGAAGATCCCTTCTGAATGAGTTATCAAGTGGATATCTTCCAAAGTTAGTTCTTTTTAGTGCCAAATTCCCTCTTTTTGTTTCTATCTGCAACACAGAGAGGGAATTCAACACCAGAAGGACTGTTGCTTCAGAAGATATCCACTTGATTTGACTAATTCAGACTCGTATTAGCTTCAGATAAACTTTTGTATTTTTGTACAGAACAAAGACTGTGGATTGAAAGCACATCAGGAAGGGATCTTTTAACAGTCAGTATGAACAGGAGGAACTAATTAAAGCAAGCAAAACATGTGTCAATGTACATATCTGAATATTGTTTGAAGACAGATTGTGGAAAAATTGTGAACATGTCCTTTAAGTAAATTATGAGACGCTCAAAGCTGAGTTTAAAGTTATAATCCTTATGATTTACAGAAACAATTTATGGCCAGCAGCTGTTTACTTTATTAGTAGTTTTCCATCTTGCTGGCAACCTTTTCCGTGGAGGATTAAAATGACCAACCCTTCACACGTCATGGTCACACACAGGATTCACAGAAAATGATGCAGGGACGACGGGGATGTGACGCAGGTGATAAAAGCAGGTGAATGAGCACATTATACACAATGCAGAAGATGATATTTGATCATTAGTTCAGTATTGCTGTCTTATCAGTGGTGAACAATCATTAATAAAAGGTCAATATTGGCGTCATTAATCAAACAAGTTCATCTTTGGGAGAGTAATGTGTGTGTAGGTAAATTGTAGGGCTTTGTGTGGATGCATGTTGACTTGGTCTAAGTTTGTTTAATCCCCACCTTTTATTACCAACACACACACACACACACACACACACACACACACACACACACACACACACACACACACACACATCACACGTCAGATCGGTTCAAAGTCCAGAGTGATTAAATGAATGTTTTTCTGCTCAGACTCTCTGCTGCAGCCCTTAACAACATAAAAACACTGTGAGCTTCATCTTCAAAAATACTAAAAATGAATTAAAACCTGCCTGTCCTGCCATCATTTCATCAATAAACATGCATACCTTTTTGCATTTCAAGTTAATCTGTGCAAACAAAATAAAGATTAAAATATGTGATTGATAGTTATAGTTAGAATCCTGCAGCTGTGCACTTTAACTCATTGGTATTGAACATGTGAAAACTCCCAGAAGGGGAGGAGACATCAACAACATCCTTTTGAAAAGAGAGACATTCTATTTGAACTTTTGATGGATCTTTTCTAAGTATGATTGATAGACTCCATTTTACTTTCACAGATACTTTAACATTAAATATTATTGTCTCTCCAGTAGGTTTATATTTGTTGATGCAGCCTCCCTTTTCATTCTTTTTCTTCTGTTGCCTTTTCTGTCGTAGGTTTCAACACAAATTTCTAGCTAATTATTAGGATGAACTTGCCTGCATTACCAAAAAATGTAATATATTATTTTTTTCTATTTTTCCATGTATTTTTCTATATAACGGTTGTTATGGTAACTTCTTAAATTACTTATGTGGTTTATGATCTATATTTGATTCAACTTTTTCTATTTCACATGAGTTTATATAATATTGATGTTGTTTCTCAGAAGAACGTTCTGTTCCACATGTTGGAGTATCAGACAGTGTTGTCCAGCTCTGCTCTGATTGGTTCAGCTCGGGAGCAGATTGACTCTCAATCGATCATGCAGATCACAATCACCTGTGTGCTAAATGCGTTTGTGCCTACATACTGTTCATCTTTGTCTCTGTGACGGTGATTTGACGACGCCTGACGAAGATCTCTGATAGATCGAAACGTTGCTCAGTTAAATTAGCTGGGAGCTATTACGGTACAGTGTGCGGATCTTTTCTCTGATCTTTGCCTCTATGGATTCTTCTGGACTAAGTGTAATAAATATGTTTCATCTTCTACAGCATGTGAGAACAGACTTTAGTCTAGTGTGCTTTGGAGAATTTAAACCATCAGCCTGTAAAAAACTGCCTCGTCACACTTTACAGAACTGAGAAAAAGACATAAATAATTTCATTACTTTGATTAAACAAACAATCCAACATTAACATTCATCAGTAAGAACTCATGTCACACAAGATATAAAAAGACCATTTTTTTAATATCAAAACAATGCATATTTTACATAAAAAACAATATATTACAGCACCGGGATCATGTTTTTATCTGTGTACAAAAATGGAATAAAGCCAGCTGTTTTATAGGAAAGGTAAGTAACTCCTGATGTGGCAGCAGCACCATCTGCTGGTGGTAAAAGTCACTTCAGCCAAATGTAGCATCCTCATTTCCTTGTGATGCTTCCTTTTTAATTTCCTCACGGTCGGTCAGACTTCAGGAGACAGCAGACTCATTTTTTTTAACCGGAACAAACTCAGCTGATGCGTCTCAAGAGTCATTGGGAAGGCCGAACAGTTTCACGGTGCCCGCCTCTCGGTTGTTGTCGTACTTGCCCTCCTTGTCGTCGCAGGCGTAGGCCAGCAGCGGCCTCTTGGGGTGCCAGGCGACGGTGAAGGTTGGAGAATCGCACTGGACCTCCCACAGCTTCTCTCCTACAAATACACACACACACACACAAGAATTGAGGAAGAGTAAAATTATGTCAAATAAATTAAACACTTTTGGGCCTGTTAAAGGCAGTTAGTGATGATGTAGATTCCGTTCATAATTCCTGTCAAGCACCATTTCCCTTTCCTCTGATTCACAAACTCCAGATGTTTCTGCCTAATGTTGCTTTTTTGAGATAACTTTCAACAAAAATGAAACAAATGGAGGATTTTCCATTTATACTGTAACTGAAAAGGCTCCACAGCTGTTGCCTTTGTGAAATACACCAAAACAATTGACAGAAAAGTTTTCTTGCCTGAGCAACGTCTGAACATTCACTCTTTCATTTTTACCAACAAAGAATGACTCCTAAACTTCTTTCTTCTTTTACCAGTGAACTTCCTGTTCAGAACAGATACCTGGTTTCCTGCCACAGTGTTTGGTTCTGCAGACAAGGTCTCTCTGACCTGACAGGATGTCGTACTGACCTGTTTCGACCTCTGCAATGTCTATGAAATGATCCTCGGAGGCCGACGCCAACATCTTCCCGTCGTGGCTGAAGCTCAGCGTCCTCACCGGCCAGTCCAGCCTGCGAGAGCAACACAAATACGAAGAGGTTTATAATTCCATACAAAGAAAGATTCAGCAACATAACCTTACAGGGACAAGTCACAATGATGCCAATTTTAACAGGCACAGAAAACACACACACACACACACACAGAGACTGACCTGGAGAAACAGCGAACACACACCAGCTCGTCCACATCCCACAGGCTGACCAGGGCGTCAGCGCTTCCTGTGGCGAAGTATTTTCCTGTGGGGTCGAACTTGATGCAGATGCAGTTGGACGGGTGAGCGTTGATGGACTGAATGGGCTTCAGCTCCGGATAACTGCAAACAACCAGACAGTTGATTTCAGCTCAGTCACACAGCTGGAGACGCGTACGAGATGCAGCAAGAGTTACGATAATCTAAAAAAGATCTTCACACCAGGTGGATCTCGAAATGTTTGTTGTCAGCTTTTTAACGTCTTTTTACATTCCCGACGACCAGTTCAGTCACTTTCATACCAGATTTTTTTTTTTTTAAATTAAATTTTGCCACAGTTTGGCTCTGTGCGGTTCCTACCTTAGGATATTGATGCAGCCGTTGCCGTTTGTGAGGAAGAACATGTCGTTGTCGTTGTTCCAGGAGATCTCGTTCACCTCGAACTTGAACTGCTCCTCCGCCTTGGAGCGATGAGTCTTAGCGTCGATGAAGGTCACCACGTCGTCTTTGTTCCCGACAGCGATGGTCTGACCGTCAGGGCTCCAGCAGATGTTGATGTTCTCGCCTAAAAAAACCAAAAAAAAACAAAAAAAAAACAGGAAATCAAGAGTTTAATATTCTCTCTTTCAAAGACATGAGTTTATCAGGTCATGTGGTGTATAAATGTCTTTCTTTTCCATGTGGACGGAGGGAAACAGAGCAGCAGGGAGGAAGCGGAGTGTCTCGTCAGTCGTAGGAGGTGTAATTCGAGATGTGTTACTGTGAAAACTAGCGTCTGGAGTCCTGCTGTGAAGCTTCTGGCTGCGAGTTTGTAGTCGTGCTAAGTTCTGCTAAAGTTCTCACATATATTATGGATTTCATGGTGATCAGAACTCCTAACTTGTTCCACTCTGATCAACTTATCCAAACAGGGAGAAAGTTGAAGGTTTGATTTTTATTAGGCAATTAACAGCTATATTAACAGCTATATTAACAGCTATATACAGATTTATGTCAATTATAATCATAAGGCTCAAATATGTTCCCTTCCAATGAATGACTGTGGGTTCCTGTAGAGCAATAATTTCCATGTCTTACCTTTGGTATTGACAGTGGCGATGCATTTGGTGGTGCGGACGTCCCATATGCGAATGGTCTTGTCACCGGACGCCGTGACAAACAGGTCTGGGTTGGTTGGATGCCAGCAGAGCTGATCCACGCTGTCACCGTGACCCCTGTAGTTGTTTTCCTTCACCTGGGGATGAAAGAAGCTCTTATTTAACAGACATCTACCAGATTCCCTCAGAACCAGACCTTCACAGGAGTTACTGCTGCATTCATGATATATTATAGAGACAGTATACAAGCAATGAAGTGAGGAAAAAGAGTTTATGTAGCTTCCTAATTGTAATTTGGTCAGAAATAGAAGAAATTTCTAAAAACCATCTACAATATTTCCCACTTCCTGAAAGGTGCCAACGCTTACAGCTACATCTAGCCTAAATAATATTCAATATTTAACAATAGTTCCGTTCAACTAATTAAAAATGAGCTGTACACTGGTTATTAATGGTTTCACATGTTAACCATTATAAATATGTAAAACAATGAAAACAGCTGGTTAATTTAGTATCATTTGGGTGACATCGGGTACATCCGATTTATTTGTCCTGCAGAGTGTAAAAGGCTGTTTTCTAGAACTTTGATTAGTCAATTAACCAATTAGTTGTCAACCATTAATTTATTTGCCAACTATTTTGATAATCGGTAAATCGCTTGGAGCAATTTTTTAATGAAAAAAAACCCAACAAATTCTTTGATTCCAGCTTTTCCAATATGAATATTTACTGGTTTCTTTAGTCTTCTATGGTAACAACTAATAGATTAATCGTGAAAATAATCGGCATATTAATCGATAATGAAAATACTTGTTAGTTGCAGCCATACTATTTTCATGATAAACCTGATAAACCTGTGCTTTTTAAGACATCATTTCCTTACAAAATCTGACTTCACAAGCTTTAGTACAACACTAATTTACAATAGTACATGTAAAACACAATTGAGACCCTATGCTTAAGTAAAAGTACCAATACAGCAATGTAAAACTCCATCACAAGTAAAAGTCCTGCATGACAATTCCTCCTTTAGTAAAAGTACATCGGCTAAGTGTAATCAACTTTTTGTAAAACATCAAAAGCCAAACAATGTGTTGTATTTTACAAGCTAGTAGAAAGTACAATATTTCCCTCTGAAATGTAGTGGAGTAGAAGTATAAAGTAGCATCACATGGAAATACTCGAGTAAAGTACTAGTACCTCGAAATTGTACTTAAGTACAGTAAGTTACTTCAGTAAATGTAACGTTACTTAGCTACTTTCCACTAAGTTAACGTTACTTGGTTCGGTAATGTAATAACGTGCTATAACGTTACTGATTTGTCGTTACCGCTTAAAAACACAAATCATTACAAACTAGAGTACTTGCTGAGTGCTCTATCAATTTACAAATTAATACAGGAAAGGGTGTGCGTCTAGACTGAGAGTTAAAATGTTAAATCGGGACATTTAAAAGCGGAGTTTGACGTAATATTTTCTAGAGTTAAAGCTAAATTAAGTCGAAGGCAGATTTCGTGGCTATAGCTAATTTTTGCAACAGCTAACGTTTGATGTCGGTGTGTTGGTAGTATGTTAAACACGGTTATACTGAAGTCTGTACATAATTACAGGCCGCAGAAAATGTTTGTTTTGTCACTAGATAACGTTAAAACTTCCACAGGGACCAACATCCTGCACTTCCATTCATTCTCTGAAACGAGGCTAGGGCTAGCATGCTAACCTGAAGACTGAACGGCCACTCACCAAACGGTCCTTTTCGAGGATGAAAACGCTCGCTGTTTTATCGAAAGACCCGGAGGCGAGTCTCCTGCCATCGCAGCTCCACGCCACCGAGTGAACTTTAGCTGTATGAGCCGGGAATTCACGACTTTTGTTGTTATTTTTGAAGCTTTCTTGCATCTCTTGATAATACTGCGACGCCATCTTGACACTCTACGTAATGTTTAATCAACGGTTGGAAACCAGCCGTTAGGAGCTTTACCGCCATCTTCTGCTTCGGGGTGGGAAGCAAATTCTAATTTTAAAGGTGCGGTGTGAAGGATTTAGCGGCATCTAGTGGTGAGGTTGTAGATTGCAACTAACTAAATACCCCAAATTTCTCACTTATTATGGGAAAGTGTGTACAAACGTTTGACTGGTACTGCACAGTGGGGATAGTTTGGACTTTTGAGTTAACTAAGACAAAAAGCTGGATCTTGGTGTAGTCTGTGCCTAGAAAGGCTCAGTGTTTATGATAATGATTCAGTGCTACTTCTTGTCTATACAGTGATCAGAAAGCAGATTAAGAAATAGACATGAAAGAATCAGTATAATCAGTATTAGGCAATATTTCCATAATGGATGCATCATACAGCGAGAACAACGGGGCCATGTTTGTAGTTCTGCTCTGAAAAGCTGGTCACAGTTGGTGGAAAATGCTGGATTCAAACACTGGTTTCACCTGGTGTAAAGATGTTTTCATCCCGACAGACAGTAAACACCTGTGCTATCGCGAAATACCTCAGAAGATGCCGGATAGAAGGTTAAATAATAGCAGTTTTATTTCCCCATGAGGTTTGTGCTGAAAAGCCCCGAAAACTGCAAAAGAACATAGTCACAAAGTTTCATTGATGTACAATATTTTAGTGTAGAGGCAGAGTTCAAACACAGAAACTGGATAAATAAAACTACAACAATACCATTAGAGGAAAGCAGATGTGGGTTTTTTGTTTGTTTGAGTTTTTTGGTTTTTTTTTGTAATTTGGGTGAAAAAACTTGTTACTTTCCATCTGTGGCTTTTGCTGATTTCTTCTTCATATAAAGACAAACACAAGTGTTAGTTTGATTTGCAATTTATTTCAAGTGATGCTAAAATGAAAATCCATGTTTTTTAAAAAACTTTTAACACTCCATTTATATCCCAAACACACACAATATCTATAATCACCCAAACTCTGTCAGATACAGTAATTCCCTTTGTTAAGTAGCCACTTGGTTAACAACTGTATGCAATCAGTACAAGGACCCAAAAGGCAACCCAGCTGCAGGCCGGCTCTACAGCTGACTGGAGGCCTGTACAAGGCCTCGATATGCATAATATTCAGACCTGTGGCAGCTTAAACGGCTCTAGCGGGTTTGTTTTATGTGCAGCCTAACAGTTCAATAACTCCCTAACATCTGGCCCTTTGCATTAGAATAAAATACACCTAATGGACAGAACAAAATGCACTTTTAAATGTGTTTCTGTGTTTTAAGAAAGACTGACAAGGTGTGACAGCATCATACAAATGTGCCTTATGTAATTGCATACTCTTCAAAATCGTTCTTAATGTTGCATCACATTTCAGGAAAGCTATATATAAACAGCAGGCCCTACAAATAAAAGTTTAAGGAATGCACGGTGAAATGTGATGGCGGGCGTGTTGACCGAGTACAGAAACGATAAGGGTGTGTCAGAATATGTGCATACGGGACTCTGGACTCAGTGCTGATTCAGTGGAGGAAGGCGTGTGGAAGACATCTTTTCTCCAGTGGAGGGACAGTGACAATATCTCATGAGTTTTTCACACCATGAAATGTAACTGGGGACGTTCAGGTTTAGAGGCAGGTGTCTGTGGAGAGGTAGACAAAGTACACAAGCACCTCATTCCTCCAAAGCTGTTTTTTTTTTTAAACCTAGTCTTTAAAAAAAAATGGCTTGCTGTTTGTTTCCTGATGCCACCAGCTCCCCAAACGATTTCTTATCAAGCCCCAGAAGTGGATTCGATGAAATTTTGTCCCAAGGACCCTGAGAAGATTTCTGTTAGATGTGATTTAGTTGTAACTATGTGCTACTGTCTTTGCTATTTTGAGGGGCAAAATCTCTTGCACTGTCTCTTTAAAACCTGAAATATCAGTCACGTTTCTATTCCACGTTTGTCCGTTTTTCCACCATAAACCTTCACAAGCCTTACGACACACTGATAGTCGACACGCTGAAACCTGGACCAGGTGCTTCAGCCGCAAAAAGCGAAAGAAAAGAAGAAAGAAAGAAAGTGGCTTTCTGTACAATTTTAACCCTTGTTGTATAAATTGTTCCTGGTTGTTTTCACTCCCTCTATTTAGACTCAGGAAGAGGTTGGACTGAACAGAGAAAGTTCATGAATGAGATACTCTAAATACCTGGATATTACAGGTAGGGCTGCACAATTAGGGTTAAAGACACCAGCCTGGTTATTTTGTTAGATATTTATAATCATGATTAGGAACCACTTAAAGTATGTCAATAATTGCTCCAAAAAAATGTAAAAAGCACTTTAAACTTCACTTTTGAACAGAACAAAACAGCAATTTCTGGTCAGATTGCTGTAAAAGTTTCTGTGGAAAAGTTATGCTCCCCTAATTTTGACGACATCATGAGATTTCTTCTTGGGTCATCCAAATCCAAATATCCCCCTGACCAACACTTTGTCCATCTGGAAAACAAATTAACAGATTTCCATGAAATTCTCTGAGGATATTTACAGTCTGTAGAGAGTGAAAACCAACAATTATGACGACCCTCTTTGATTTTAACACTAGCGCCACCATCAGTCCAAGATGTCAAGTTGTAATTCCCAACCTTT
Source organism: Thunnus maccoyii (assembly GCF_910596095.1). NCBI lineage: Eukaryota > Metazoa > Chordata > Actinopteri > Scombriformes > Scombridae > Thunnus > Thunnus maccoyii. Next base: position 31,450,273 of record NC_056540.1, read on the forward strand.
CTTCTCCACCTTCAGTAACATGTTTACATCTTTAGCTCCACTATTGGAGGCTAAACCATCAATATGTTGTTTGATCTGTTCAACTTTTTCATATTGCTACGTGCAATGAACATTTCAGCCTCGTAGGGGGGGGAGCTAGCAGGGCTTTAGGATTTAGAACAAAGATTTCCATTAAAACATTCAATATTCATAGATAACTGTGTTCCAATTCAGCCATTCCTAGAATTTCCGACAGTCCCAGACTTAATCAAGGTTATCCGTCATTATAGTTGAAGGAAAAACTCTTTTTTTGCTTCTTCATTTAAAATCATCAGTATTTTTTTCACCACATCAAATAAACTATATACATTTGTTTCAGTACTGCCACTGACTAAATTAAAATCCCAACATATGATTACACACAGCCAACTGTGCAGCCCTCAGTACGAGCGGGTGTGAAGAAGAAGAAGAAGAAGAAGAAGAAGAAGAGGAGGAGAAGCAGAAGAAGCCGGATTAACTGGATCCTAAACGGTACAGTGCATTCCTTCCGATGACACAAAGCGATATTGAACGGATCCTTTGTGCATCGAATAGAAAAGAAAACAAACAAACAAAAAAAAACCCATCAACCTAAAGCTTCGCAGTCATCATATTAGTCAAAGTGTTTGAAGAAAACGGAGGTTCTGTGCAAAAAAAGGTGCAGCTTCCCTCATACAGTTCAGTCAGTCAGTCCTCCAGGATCCACAGGTTTGTATTCAAAGAAAAGAACAACTTAGAATATCGACCATTATAGAAAGCTCCACTGTCACTGACTTCTTATTGAGCTGAAATCTTCACTTTTGGTTTCATTGATGGTGGTTTTAGTGAAGTTTTATGTGTCTGGTTATTGTAGATTATAAAACCTGAAAACTGAAGGAAAACTGGCACAAATAAAAAGGGAAATTAAAGAAAAAAACTCAATATTTTTTTTATGTTTTAGACATGTTGCATTAAACCAGGTTCTCAACCTTTCTGCTTGTAATGACATCAAAGGCCTAAACAGGTCAAATTACATAATACTAAATTATAGTAAGAAGAAAAGCAACCATTAGAAAATAAATATAAAAAATGATTTTGTGTTGCTAAATTTAGATTTTCTTGCGTCTTCTGTTAATATTCCCTTTGACTCCTGCTGCATTTATGATTTTTTTTCTCACAGTTTTGACCAGTTTTGAAAGTCTTCATGACGAGGTGGAGCTTCTACAATGTCCAGAAATGTTAAGAGCGCATTCACACTGAGCCGTAAACAAGTAAATAAACGAGCTACATGTTAGTGACTTTTCTTTACAGGCCCTGGTTCACTTTTAACTGGTTAAGTGTGAAAATGAAAAAAAAAAACCACAAAAACAGCAGTACAATAAAGTCAACTTCTCCGTTCTAGTTCCGACCCTGTAAAATCAAAAAGCCATGGTGTGATCGCACCCTAAAACTCCTGATCTAAGAGTGAATATTTGATGACATCACTCTTCATATTAATCAATAAATGCATGGATCAGATGACAGAAACTGAACCGGGATCCTCGGAGTCCATCCATCCTAGCACTCGGCGTCGGTGTTGCCGTTCTCGGGGCCGGCGCAGACGGCGGCGTGTGCGTCTTCTCTGGGCTCGGTGTGGTCAACTCCGTTTGACCGGACACATTTCTCTGTCGCGTTTCCATCGTCCTCCCCGACACTGCGGAGCGGGGACAATGAGAGGTCAAAGGTCACAGATCTAAAACAACCAAATAACAGCAACGTGGTTACTGTCAACTTCCTGCAGTAACATGAAAAGTTATGTAAACGATAAACCTGGTTTCCTTTATCAATATGATATATTGGCGTCACCAGGTGCCAATCTTCTCCATGTGCTCAGTGCAGGCGGTGAAACAGCATTTAGCATCTTTCTTTCAGTCAAGCATTTTCTTAAAGGGATTTATAAGCATATGTACATTGTATGTATGTGTACTTTTATTTATTTTTATTTATTAGTTTATTTGTCAGGGTCCATGCAAAAAAAACAAAACATTGTAACAGGTTAAAATAACATGAAACAGATGTATTGCATGTAGCATTTCTAGCCGAGGCTAATTTGCGACCCCTGTCCATGGTTAACTAATTAACCAAAAGCTCATTATAAATAGTGACATTCTCAATAACAACAATATTTACATCACATAACAATTTACTTGTGTTGCATATGTGTGCACATGTGTATGTTCCCTAATTATGGCAATGATGTATTTATGTGCATGATATTTATAGGTGTGTGTGTCCATGTACATACATGCATTATATGTATGTATGAATGTACATTTCTTATATGTTTGTATGGATGTGAGTATAAATACATATTTGGCTTTTTTATTTTATTATTTCATTTTCATGTAAAGCACTTTGAACTGCTTTTGTATCTATACAAATAAAATTAGAATTGAATTAAGTTACAATTTAACAAAGTAGTGCTGAGATGATTGAAGTTAATTTAGCTAAATTGGCAACATTTAATACTTCCGCTTCATTCAGGCTGCAGCGTTGTGTGATCTGCTATCTGGTTTATAACATAACCTTTAATCTGAGGGAACTGACTGAAGCAAAATCACCAAACATTCTCCAGTTTAAGTTTCTAACATGTGAAGATTTGTTGTTCACTGTATTTAATTGTAAAGTGAATATCTTTAAAATTTTAACTGTTGTTTGGAGCAAACAAACAATTTGAAAACATCACTTTGAGCTCTGGGAACTTGTGATTGGTATTTTTCACTATTTTCTGGCAATTAATGGAGCAAAAATGAATTTAAACACAAGTTATCATTAGCTGCAGCTGTAGAAGTGAGTCAGCGGAGCCCCCGTGCACCTCCCACCCCGTTATTCTCCACCTGTTGATGCAGCCGTTGCTGATCGGAGACTCTGCTGTTTCTTTCTCGGACAGAGAGCTGCAGGACCTCCTCTCCTGCCAGGAGCCCACTCGGGGCTCTTTGCCCGTGTCGGAGCTCTTCCTCCTGGCTACGATGGGCCCCGGCCCTGACCCCCGTCTCTCCGGGCTGACCCTGGGACCCGCTGGGTCGGAGGGAACGCTCAGCCCCTCTGGATCCTTGCCCGAGTCGCTGCTGGTGCGCCTTCCGTTCAGGCTGTCGGAGGAGGAGACGTGGCTCATCTGGCCCTCCTTCTCATCTGCAGAGGAGAAGAACAGTTTGTGTTTGGGAGCGAGGGCGTACCGGAGAACAGGAATTATGTAACACGCTGCCATGTTCAGTCTGTCTCAGGTCATTCAGTTCACTGTCTGATCATCAGTGAGTAAAAATCACTGTTATATCTAAAATACCTTCATTGAACAGTTTAAACAGACTTTTACATTTTTTTTTTGTTTTATTTTGGCATTTTTAATGTTTATTTTATGGGTTTCAATAAATTTCTCATTTTCACCCACATTAACATCCTCCATCAATTTGTAATCTAAACCACTACACCCTTCAGTCAATTATTCTCTGACTATTATTGTTTGACTTTGTATCTACTGAATCTGCTCTCATTTTCAACGTACTTTTGATGGAAAAGTGTTTTCATTTTGTTCTGGTTTTGTTCTGTTCTGGCAGGGAGGAGTGTAGGGCAGTGACACAGTTTAATGCGTCTCTTCGATGCTTCTTTTACTTTATTTATTCTCTATTTGAAAAGTCTTTTTGGGATCTAAGTTGACCGGCTTCCCTTCAGACCAGAGTCACTCATGTATTCAGTTCAATCAATCGCGGAAAAACGGATAAATCCATGTCAGCGGTTAATCTGACCTCCTTTCATGCTCTGTGTGTGTGTGTGTGTGTGTGTGTGTGTGTGTGTGTGTTGATTCTGAGGTGTAGGTTGCCCTCTTCTGGACACACACAGACACAGCAAATCAGATCAGTTTTTCCCTCAGAGCATGAAATTGTTATGAGTACAGTCTCAGCGGGAGTCGAACCTTTGACCTCAGCAGTTTGAACGCCGCATGCTCTGAAAATTGACTAACAGAGCGACATGATAATTAACAGCAGGACCTCGTCTGAACCGTCGGGGAACAGAGATCATTGATCCAGCCACATGTCTGAATTCACTTTTTGTTTTATCATTGTTCAATTTGCCTGTTTTATTCTTCTGCGAGCCTACATATTATTTTATTATCTGATATTATGAATCATGGACATATTTTCTTGACAAATCAAAGAGTTTAAAGGCCTTAAAGTCCTCGACTCAAAGATGTGTGTTTCCCTTCTTGTTCCTTCATCTGCTGAAGGAGGAAAGTTTCTCTGCATTCACCTTGAATCTCAGTTTAACACGTGTGCTATGAGCGTGTTTTGTGACATCACAACTATTTTGGAGCCACTCGTGGTTCAGTAAGCAACTTACACGAGTGTGATGTGGAAACTTGAAGCCTCCAACTTTTGAAATGGAAAATATCTTTTGTGGAAAAACCGTATTACGCCCCAAATTATGATTTAAAGCAGAGTATTTTTATATGTCTGAAAACACATCTGGAGGGGAGCTTTAAAGATCATAATTTAGTTTTGTGGTTTGACATGTTATGTTAAAGGTTCATGTCAAAAGAGCATTGGTAGGACAACCTTAACCCTCCTGTTGTCCTCGGGGTCAAATTTGACCCATTTTCAAATGTTTTTATATCACAAATATGGATTTTATTTCATCTAATTGCCTGAAAATCACATGGATGGTTCCACACCACACACTTTGCAAGTAAGAGTAATGATCACTACTTTCATTGAATTTTAGGTGTTTTATTAGGATTTATAGCATCTGTGGACTTCTGTTCTCCGGAGTCAAAATTGACCCGGGAGGACAAAAGTTGCATGATCGATGGGAAGACAACAGGAGGGTTAAGTGCATCATCACTTTCTACTGGATGGAAATTTTAAATATGTGCGAGATGAGTCCGCTTTGCATTCCTCCCTGAGCGTCCTCCTCAGGTGCGTTTACCTCCGGAGCCGGCTTCTCCCGCCTTGTTGCGTCGACGTCTCAGGATGACCTCCAGCTCGCTGTCCTTCTTGCCCGGCGGCGACGGCCCCGCCTCCTGGGAGCCTCGGCTGGGGCTCCTCTTCACCGTCTCCTGGAGGCAAACACACAGCAGGGACTTTATCATCCACAACAATTACATTAATACTATATGTCAGTGTACGACTGCTTTATTAAAGCCTCAGTGTGTCATTGTTTGTAAGTTACATATTATCTCATTTATATGTAATTGCAGGTGTGAATTCAAGATATTGACTTATAGATTAAAAACTGTATTTTATGTGTTTATTAATTGATCATAATAAAAAATGTCTTCATCTCTTCTTAAAAACTTTTAAGTTTTTATTTTCTCTGAAGAGTTTTTTTAAATTTCTGTTTCTTTTTAATGTTCTTTTCTTTTGTCTTACATTACTGGAATTGGTTTTATCTCTTTTATCAAAATGAATGAATAAAAATTAAGTTTATTGTGTAGAAACTTTACTGATGTAAACAAATCTTCAGCTTCAGACAACAATAATAACTAATAATGTACTAATTTAGGTGTTGTCTAGTGTTAGTCACTGTTTTAATCTTTAATCAAACCAAAGCCCTAAAGAATCACCTCTTATATATGCACAAACAACTGATAACATTCATGATCTCGGTCACTTCTAAGAGGTACAAAGATAGTAAAAAAATAAAGGAGCGACTGTTATCTCAATCATTTCCACAAATATAAATCGTGAGATATTGTTTATCAAGACTGAATTAAGGATTTTCATTTCAAAGCAGCAGTTTTGAAACATCACACATATCGTGACAAAGCTGATAAAAAAAGCTGTTTTTACCAGGATGCCTTTCAGTTCGTCCATGGCGCTCTCCTGCGGTTTCTCCTCACACAGCGGAGGAGAGAAGGGCTGGAAAAAAAAGACAAATAATTCACCTGAACTGTAAGTTTTGTCTCTGCATGTAAGTCAACGCTTAGAGCGCGGCGCTATCGCTGCGTTCAACAGGCTCGTTCCACAAGAGTGATTTGCAACTGCTTGATACATCTGTGGATCCTACAGTCCACTCACATGCTCATGTATGGGTCACAAATATCTTTTGATGAGTTAAATGTGTCAAAAATAACACGACAGAAAACGATCTCATGTTGGAAACTTGGTGAAAGTGGCCCCAGAATCACTGACGAGTCGGATATTTCAGCTTCCTATGAGGGAAAAACTATCTAACGCAGCATCAGTGTCGGAGTTTTCTGATTAAAAACTGATCTTCCTCTGTTGACAGATTGATTGAATGTTTGCTACAGCAGCATTGTAGACTTCCCTTTTGGAGAGGAACAATAAACCAGCAAGCGTCCGGCCCCATTAAGTTATTAGAAATGGATGTTAAAATGTGTTTAACTGATTAAAACAGGAGGTTCTGCAGCATGCGTGTGTGTGTGTGTTGGGTTGTGTGTGTGTGAGGTCAGGGGGAGGGAAAATGTCTTTTCCCCGGAGAGCGTCGATGACATCACCTCATAAGATTGATGCAAATGTCAATATACTCACTTTTACTGCTATTCTCTGTGGCAGCACAAAGGAGGAGACACGCGGAGAGGAGAGAGAGAAGAGAACAATCAGCCAGAGTGCATATAATGTGGAGTCAGTGTTTACAGATGTCTGAGCTTCACAGGAAGGAGGAGGACAGAGTAAAAAGAGACATAAAATGACAGTGAAACATGTTTAATTTTCAAACTGATGAAGCAGAAATGTTTAATTCTCTTGTGCAGTTAAAATTGATTTCAAGGCCACAGGGACGTCTGAGTGCCTCTGTTGTCAGGTGCACTGTCACCTCTGACCCTTGACCTTCTTGCTGTTATTGCATTCAGGGTCAAAAACTAATGAGGACTGAAGCTGAGCGCTGTACAGATTAAAGGACAGATTCACCATTTTTCAAGTGTGTCTTAAGACAACAGTCGGGTCCCCAAATGAACACTGAAACATAATCATCTCTCCTGTTCATACTGACCATTAGAAGATCCCTTCATAATCCACTTACAATGGAAGGACAAAATCCACAGTCCTCCTTCTGTGATATCTTTCAAGGTTACAGTCTTTTTAGTGTCAAAGTCCCTCTTTTTGTTTCTATACTTCCACCTGCAGCTCAACAGGGAAACACAAAGAGGGAATTTGATGCTTTTGATTTTTAGAATCAGGCAGAATTTCTGCTCGACCGGTTGTCGTGATCTCAAACTGCATTTCAAATGACAACAGATCATTACCATCGTACATATTTTTCCCCAGTACTAACTCTCTTTTCGTTCCAGACCGATTCTTCCATCACCTGATCCCCCTTCATACCTGCACACCTGCCCCTCATCACCTCATTAGTCCCTCAGTAGATATACCAGCTCACTCAGCCGTGGCCTTTGTCAGATCGTCTGTGTGTTTAGATCTTAGTGTTCCAGCCTCTCTGCCTGTTATCAAACCCGTTCTGCTTTATCTCTGCGTCCTGCTTCTTCCTCATGTCAAAAAAATAACTACATATAGAAACACGGATCATCAGAATCTTCTGCAGCAGTGAAACTTAACCTTTGCTAAACCAAAAAAACGACACTGATGTTATTTTTCTCAGTTGTCCGCCCGTCTCGTCCTCACCTTGTTCTCCTGACTCTTGACGGGTCGCAGGACGACGCCGTGTTTGATCCGCTCCATCATCTCATTCACCGCCTTCACCTTCACGTCATCTACGCCCTCAGCAGCTGGAAAGAGAGAAACAAGACGCGTAAATAAGAACTCCAAGATGTTGTAACGCATCATGATAAACACGTACGACAACATGGATAGAAAAGGGCGTGACGGTCAGGGAGTGAAACCCACCTGGAGGCTGCTCGACCTTCACGGACGCTTTGGAGCCTTTTGACGACTTCCTCATGATGGCTATCAGAGAGCTGAGAGAGAGAGACAGACAATAACTGAGGATGATATATCATTATATTCTGAAAAACAGATCATAAATCCCTTTCGAAGATCTTTCATTTCTCCGTCGCCGTCCGCTGGAAAGGTTTGATACGTGGAGCGTCTGTTCTTCAGCAGCCACGTTTATATAATATAGTTTAAAGATGTTTTGCCGACATTTTCCTCATTTTACAAACATAACTCATACATGTTTTGCTGCCGCATTTAGATGCTCACTGCTGTACTTGAACATGACGACTTTTTAATGTGTAACTGATGTGTAAAATAACGACTTTACCTGCAGCAGCGTTTTCGTAATGACTGCTGGTTAACAGGAAGTATTTATGTGTAGTATTTATTCAACCGTGATCAATTTTCACACTATGTCTGACATCTGACGTCAGAAACACAAAGATATGGAAACGAGGAGAACTTCAATAAGTCTCGAGCAGGACCCTTCCTCTCTCTCTCTACCTCTCTCTCTATCTCTCCTCAGGCAAAGTCAGCAACAAATTAAATGCATAATTAAAAGGTAATTTTCAGTAAACTGTCAGTGAATACCCTCATTTATATACATTCACGAGTGAATTTCATGCTTCAGGAGGCATGAATAGACCCGGCGCCGCTCGCTGTCGACGTTGCACGTAATGCTGCTTTTATGCACTGAACTGCCTTTACTATGTCTTTCAGTTTGATCCTAAAGATGCTAAACAAGTTTATTATTATTGTTGCCACTTTGTCATACAACACTATGATTACTGAATTAAATTGTAGAATAATGTTAAAGCACGGTACGATAGCATACAGTAAATCCTGCACAGTTCATGAGTTTTTAGTCATGTTTGTAGTATCATCGTCCTTTTATTCTTTTGTTGTTCAGTCACAGTTTATATTAAATGTAAACGTCCTCACCTCAGGGGGTTGCATCTGGAAGGGGGAGGTGGAGGAGGAGGTGGAGGAGGAGGAGGAGGAGGGGGAGGTGGCTGTGGGGGAGGGGCAGGAGGCGGGGCCACACCGGGTGTAGGGGGAGGAGGGGGTACTGGGCTGGTCGTCATGGCGATCTTTTCCCGGGTCTCCTGGAGCTCCCGGACTGTGGGGAGGAAGAAGAAGAAAACAAAGGAGACTTTTTAATATTACAAACATCTAACTCATCACTTCCATGTACTGCAAAAAAAAAAAAAAGATCTGTGAGATTAACGACTTTCTCAAACTGTCTAAAGAGATTATTTCAGTAAATACCACAAATATTCACCAGATATGTGTGTTTATCTGTAAATATATATGGTCTTGCAACTTTCTGTCCCATCATCTTTAGTAAGTTCCTCAAGTTTTAATTCTCATGATACTGGTCGACCATCTTCACCTTCCTCTCATGGTTTACATCTTTAAGTACTTCTGCATACTTTCATTTACAGAAATTCATGCTATTACTTTTTATTTTTATAACTTTTATGCTTTTTAAGATATTAAGCTTTTTTTCAACATTTTTTTTTTTTTTGCAATGTATGTAAATAAGAACATACAGACTTACACATGCATACTGGCCCTCATACTGTACATACATACATACAGACGTGTGAGAAATTAAAGGGAAAACCTGTACAGGTCTGAATGCTTGACCTCTACTTTTTAGGGGATCTGGTGGCTCTGTTGTGTTTTGGGGGGGTATTTTCCTGCCCTGAGAAGCACACGCCTCTCAAAATATTCACATTCTTACTATTGTTCTTCAAAGGTTTATTTATGATACGGGGCAGGTCTGGGGAAACACAGAACAGGGCTAACGATGCTAGATGCAGGGCAGGTGAGAAGATGGGAAAAGAAAGCACAGGAACATAAGAGGGAACACAGCAAAAAAATAAAAACAACCCACAAAACTCTTTATAATAAACCGACCTGCATAGAACCGCCACAGAATAAACATGAATACAACTCAAATACCCAACAACCAACACTACAATCTCTCATCTGCGACAAACAAAACCAAAAACCCCCAAAACACAAAAAGTCCAAAATACAAAAATTTCAAAAACCACAAAACACAAAAAGTCCAAAAACCAAAAAAACACAAAAAGTCCAAAATTCCCAAAACACAAAAAGCACAAAAACACAGAGTCCATGACAGAACGTCTATAGGAGGAAGGTCTGTGAGGTGGTATCTCAAAAACTAAAAGTGCTAAAGTATTCGTACTACATGGACAGGTGTCCAGTGTGGAAATGCTTAACACATTAGCTTTATTTCTATTATCTGGCTTTATGCTGTTGTTTATACAGTATGTGCAAATAAAAAAATGTACTAAACTAAAACTATCGCTGTTACTATTACTACTACTACTGTTACTTCTGTAGATGCATCTATGTTCTCTGATTTTAGTTTGTTCTTCTTCTCTACTGTAGCAGCTCCGGTTTAATACTTCAAACCTCCGAATGTGACTCCAGAGTGGAGTCTCTTACCGAACGCACTATCTTCGGACACCGTGCGACTAAAGTGGTGAATGAAAGAGGCTTCTGTTTTTTGTTTTTTTTTTCCTTTCTAACGGTTTCTGGTTGAAGCCAGTTGGTGGTTTTTGGCCCCAAACTTCATGTGACCCATTTAAAAGTAACAGACAGATGCCATGTTGCACGCAGAGAGAAATTCTGCGTGTTTGCCAGTTTTTCCTGCAGCAGATGGGTCAATGGTCTGTTTCAGCATCAATGGAGAAATAAACACACAACAGCCACTAATGTTAGAGGCTAGTGACAGAAGCACTATTCATCACACGTCCTGTTTACTGTGGATCATCCAGGTGGTGCTTGATTTTTATTTTATCATATGATGAGACACATGCATTAAATTATGGCAGTCTAAAGAAGAATAAAGTTGTAAAAAAATCTAATTTTTTTGGTGTAAAAATAGTGAATGATGCCTTTAGTTTTCCCCCTTTAACATTCTCCCATGTGTAGCTTTTACTAAATTATATTAATATGTTTTTCATATTAATATTCCATTAAATATTAATTCATGTTATTGTTATTTACTTTATTAAGGCTACGTGATGCATCAATTGAGAAAAATGTTCAAGACAGATTTTCCGGCTGCACCTTTTCATCAAACGTTGGAAATATTCTAAAGGTCTTTCAGCAAATTTCCTCAAATTCCAGACAGATTTGATATCTTTGGAAGCTTTGTGATCTCCGCTAGAAATGTAAATTTAAAGTTCTGTGTCTGATTTTGGGCCTAAAACTGGGTCAAACGATGTATTCCATGTTTGAGTGTTAAAAGAAAGGTTCACAATTTTTCAAGTCTGTCATGGCTCTCACCGTGATCCTAGTGTGTATCTCTCTCTGTGTTTGTGTGTTCTTGTGTGTCCGTGGGCGTGGCTACTCCCTCCTCCTCCTCCTCCTCCTCCTCCTCCTCCTCCTCCTCCCCCTCCTGCTCCTGCTCAACCTGCGACTGGCACACCCGCTTATCATTACCTCATCCTTTCGACAATATATCTACTCAGGCTCTCCTTTCTCCTTTCTGTCTTTGCCAGATAGTTCTGTCACCCATAGTCGTAGTTAGACGCTCAGGTGTGTTTTTTTTGCTCCTCTTTGTGTTTCCTCGGACAGTGTTTCCCTGTTGAGCTGCAGGTGGAAGTATAATAACAAAAAGAGGAACTTTGGCACTAAAAAGACTGTAACGTTGAAAGATATCTACTTGATTTGACTCATTTGGACGCTGAAGCTTCATATTAGCTTCAGATAAACTTTTAAACACATTTTTTGCACAGAGGGAGGACTGTGGATTTTGTCCCCCATCACTTCCACTGTAAATGCATCATGAAGGGATCCTCTAATGGTCAGTATGAACAGGAGGAATGATTACAGCAAGAAAATTTTAATGTTAATTTCGGCTCCTGACTGTTGTTTTAGGACAGACTTGAAAAATTGTGAACCCGTCTGTTAACGTATCAGCGCATGCGTTAATTATGCGAGTCTGCCCATGTGTGTCTGTACGTAGTAAACATGTAAATAACAGGTTTATGCTGGTATGTCTGTGGGTTCATTGTTGCTAGTAAAGAGACGCCCTATGGATAAACATCATGTTTGCAAAGGCTCAGGACTGAACACTGCAGCCTGTAGACATTCATTCTTGTTTATCAGTTTGTTTCCTTCAGGACTTTCTCAAGATTCTGCATGTAATGAAACATAAGGAGGTATCTAAATACATTAAGTAAAGGTGTCCAAAGTGACATCCGGTTTCTCGCACGCATGCATCGGCAATGTGGAGTTCATTCTCTCGCTCAGGGACACTGTGGCACACAAACTGGAGGTTAGGTTAGTTTCACCAGCTGGCTAACTGCTAACCTAGCCAGAAGCATCAGTATTGTTGCTATAGTGACCTTGAGCACTGATTTAAATGGTGGTTAAACATTAATGAGATGTTTTTTGATGTTTGATGTGTCTACATACATGGAAACCTGCCAGTAAATCAAGTAAACAAGTATTTTCTGTTGCCATGGTGTGTGTGTTTCTCGTCTCCTGCTACTTTTATGTATGTGTGATTAACTTCATAACTGATTGATGCACATGTCCTGCTGCGTGTCTGAGTGTGAATGACTGCATGTGTCACATAAACACACACACACACCTACCTGTGTTCTCCAGCTCCTTGTTCTTCTTCTCTGCTTGCTCCAGTCGTCCTTCCACCTCCTTTTTCTCCTCCTCCAGCAGCTCCAGCTGCCTCTGCAGAGCCTCCAGCTGCTTCTTAACACAGCTCTGCTCCAGCTGGGCCTCCAGGCTCTGCACCTACACACACACACACACACACACACACGTACTGTATGATTCACAACATGGCTACACAATTATTGAAATTTGAAGTTTATTTCAATCAATAACAGATAATTTGGCAAGAAATTATAAAAAAGGAAATTACTTAAATACCACAGTTGAACACAATAAAACAACACGAAGATTTCTGCAGGCTGAAACTACAATTTATTGTTTCAACCCTTTTTATAACATTTAATATCATCAAGAGCTAACATCAAGCTAAAACTAACAATATCCTGCACCCTATCATACTAATACCAATGTGCCTTTATGTTCGCTTTTATATTTGTTCAGTAAATTAATTTTAAACATTTTCTAAACTTATTAAATGTGCTACATGTTTTCAGTTCCTCACTACAGCTTTATTCTTTATGCGGATCCCCGTTAGCTTCCACAAAGTGGTCGCTAGTCCTCCTGGAGTCCAACAACAACAACAACAACAACAACAGCAGCAGGAAATAAAACAAACAGGAATTAAAAATCACATCGACAAGAAAAATCAAAACAAGCCAAACAAAAGATCAGAAAATAAGTGAAGTAATAAAATGTAGGCAATACAAATAAATACAGTCAAACAGAATTGTCAAGATAAAAACAAAAAGACAATGAAAAATAATCAAAGTTCATAAAACCACAATAAACTACAGCTGTTCCATAAATTCACCCCTTTAACTGAAATACAATGATTTCTTTTTACATCAGTAATCTACATCAGTAATTTACATCACAATCTATTAAACGTGCGAATTCCTCTTAAATCACATTGACTTTCTCTCATTTAAAACAACATTTGGATACTTTCGGGTAATTATTGATTTTTAACTGATTTTTAACATGATTTGAAACTTTACTTTAATAAATAATGAGTTTGTTGGTTCATGGTAAGTACTTTTGTTTACAATTATTATGAAGTATAAAAATTGGAGTTGTATTTGTTTTATATGTATTTCCTCATGCTTCTGCACAGTAAGTTATACAGTATGGAACTATAAAGGAACTGTATAAGGTGTATATAATGAAGCTTGGTTTAGAATATCCTTAATTTTATACAGTATTACAACTGACTTTAAAAGCATAATTTATTATTTATCATCACCTCCAGAAATGTAATTTCAGACACAGTTTCAATTGCATCACTTATCATGAGTTTGCCTCATATTAGAATTTAGTTTTCTCAGTTTTACACTTTACTGTAAAACTTTTTAACATCAGGTTATTTTCACTGAGCATGTCACTGTCTTTGTCAGGAATCTCCTACGAAAATGTTGTTGTATCCCCACATCTGAGATGGTGAATATACTTTACAAAAATACAAAAATAAAACCCTGTTTTTGTCCCTTAAGAAAAGCTCTAGCTGGCTGAACAAACAGAGACGGTGATGACTCGGTCCTTCACCATGAGTCGAACTTTCTGTCAGTCAAACTGGGCGGATATCTGATAGAGACGGACATGTCATCAGCTCTGCCGGGAAGAACACCGCCCTCCTGAAAATAGAAACTGAAGCTGCACATGTTTGGAGCTCTGACAGCTTTTTGGGGTTTACCTTCTGCTGATGCTGCAGACGCTCCTCCTCCAGGGTTTTGGTGATGGTGGAGACGTCCTCCAGAGCTTTCAGTAGCTGAACGCTGGGCTCAGCACTCTGCAGCAGGAGCATACTCTGCCTGTTGGCCTCCTTCTGCTTCACCAGCATCTGCAGGAGAGGAGGGAGGAGGAGGAGGAGGAGGAGGAGGAGGAGGGAGAAGGAAATCAGTAACAATTCACATCTTCTATATTTCTACTTCCAACAAAGCAACCCAGTTTATCCATCACACACAAGGTCTGTTTTAATCCTGCAGGCTTTTCACTTTTCAGGTCAGTAAACAGCATATTCAGGACATTTCATTAATCAGGCACAAGGTTATTAACACACATCAATTACCAGCACAACAATGCAGGTCACCATTTATCACTGAAGCTAACAACAGCATCACCCAACAGCTTTCATTTCATGGAAAGCAGTTAGACAGCTGCTATAAAAGTGTTATGAGACAGCAGCAGGACAAGGACATTTTCAGGTGTTCTTCACATTAAAGGTTAGCTGACGTTATGTGTTATGTGTTATGTGTTCAGTGTGTTTGATGGATGAAAACTGAAAAACTCCTCCACTCTTGCCACACTGCTGGTTTAATTCAATTTCAAGAGTTATAAGCAGCTATTTTTGTATCCAACAGAAGCTGAAAAAACAAGTTTTTTCTCTACTTGACTAAAAGAAATAATACATTGAGAAATATCAGCACTGAGTTCAATATCTTTTAATAGTAAAATTGTTTGTTGTGACAAATCCTCAGAGAACTACTACACCTCTTTTGGTTTTATGGCACATTTTCTGTCTTTTCCTCATCTTTCTTCTTTTTTGTTTTTAAGTTGGAGAAGTTTCTGCTCTTTTAAAACTGACGGGAGCCCAGTGTTGAGCCCTGAGGAATACCAAGTTTGTTTCCCTCTTTTCTCTCTCTTTCTTTCTTTCTTTCTCATTTTCCATTTTTTCTTAAAATGTATCCCTTTATTTCTTTTTTTTCTGGTTCTGTCTGTCTGTATTCTTTCCTCTTCCTTAGTCTTTCCCTCACTTTCTCTCTGTAATTCACTTTCTACTCCGTCTTTCAAGAACTTTTCCTCTATTCTGTACGGTGGCTAAGAAAGCTCAATACACTGCAACTTGCAACTGCAGAAAAAAACTAAAAGATAAAACACAAGTAAATAAAACCACAACAGAAATTATGAAACACATTCACCAGTCTGACAATAACAATCCAGGGTGAACAAATTCAGATAAACGCTGCCAAACGCTGCCTGCCCAGCACCAAACAACAGCCAATGCTAGAGACTAGCTAGTGAAGAAAGTGGAACATCTAGCAGCTAAAGAACCAGATTTTTTTTTTTCAGGAGTTGGTGGAAACTAAACCAGAGCTAAAACAAGAGAGAATATGGGATTTTTGTAATTAGCCATAACAACTTTCACCTTATTTTGATGTTTTTGTGGTCTTCGATTTCCAAAAATCAATGAATGCATCTTTAGAGTCCGCCGCGAACTGCGCTAGCAACCATAAGCTAACACATGAACACATTCTCTGTCCTCCTGCTTGCACTGTGTTATATTATAGTGCCCCAATTTCCACCTTGACAGCAGTATGTTTTGTGTGAGCTTTTCTTCTTTTACCTCATGTGCATAAGTCTCAGCTTTGACTCTGAGGCTCTGCTCCAAGTCGAGCTGCTCCTTCATCCCCTCGTACTCCTGAGTCGCCATCATTGAGACTGCAGAGAGACCGCCGGACAAGAGCGAGTCATTTCACAGAGAGAAAACATCAGATGAACACTCATTAACACCAATTTCTGCTGTCAAATCATATTATTATTAAAATGCAGGAGAATTTTTTTTCAAACAACTTCTATTTAGCATGTTAGCTTGTTATATGCTAATATAAGCATGTTGACATAAGTACATTTAACTTTTAACCTTTTTATAATTAATATAGTGTAACATACTGAATGTGTATTAAAAAGGGTTTTTTTTGTTTCAGAGTTAAAGTTTAGTAGCGTGAACCTCCCCTGCTGTAATGTTTTTGATATATTTCATGATGTGCTGCGACTCACCTCTGTTAAATCTCTTGATGGTTTTATTTTGTTGCTCAACTGTTTCACGCAGTTCCTTCATTTCCGCCTGATCTTTCTCGGACTGCAAACAGCGAAAAAGAAAATGTCAACGAAATCAGGCACATGGCATCTGAAGAGTGAAATTTTGCTTTAATTTAAAATTTGATCTACAGTGTAAAATGTTTTAACATTTTAAATAAATTCTGTATGTTCTGCCATGACATTTTGCAGCGGTAGACGTTTGAAGAATTGGTTCTGTGACAGGACGTTTGTACGGCTCCTTCCTCACCTGTGCGGCCATCTCTTCTATTTGTCTCTGCTGGTCATGAATCTGACAGACGAAATTCTTCTTCTCCTCCAACAAGCTGTTCACCGTGTCCCTCAGCTCTGACAAAACACAGAGACGCACATGTGAAAGTGAGTTCACTTCATACTAAAAATGACAAAATGATTTACGCTGGAAAAATGCCAACATGCAGACTAGAATCATTAGAGTGGTGTTGATGAGCAGGAATGCAAAACAGTATATTAATATTATATAAAGATAGTAGTGTACTGTGGTGTGATTCCTCCATGGATGTGATAGAAAATAAAAACTAAAGTAACATATCCTGGAAAATGTTGGTATTGATGGCTTTGATATTTCTTGTGTATATACGTGGAAATGTTTTGTTGATGGCGGCGCTAAAGCGATTCATCTTCTTGGGACAATTAATATTTACAGCAAACTTAATAGTAGTTAACATGTAATTGATCGCATGTATTGTTCACTACCTTTAACCTGTTGTTGGTACTGCGTGAAGGTGTCAGGACTGCTGTCTGCTGCGTCTGTGTCCGCGTCTGCGTCGGTCTCCAGCGCGATGCAGTCCGAGATGCTGGGAAGCAGCTCGTCCAAACACGGCCGAGACGACAGGCTCAGGTACTTCAGCTTCCTGTTCTCACAGTTCAGCTGGAGGGCAAAGGTCACAGGGGTCAATGATAGCTCAGCTCTAGTAGTAGCTTGACCTCTAGTAACAGCATCAAGTTACTGAAAGTATTTGTGTAATGAAGAGTTTATGGAATACGCTTGTCATACATGTTCCACATTTGTTGATGCTGCTTTGTTGTTATATTATGTTATATATATTTTAAAAGCAAAAATAAATGATTAACTTGTTGGATCAACTTCCAAACAATATTAAAGTTTCATACTGTATGAGCTCAGATTTTTTGCTGTGGAGGCAGTAAGAGATGATGTAGTCTCTGTGCCGAGTCATCCTGACTCAACTTTTCACTTTATTCTCCTCCTAATGCCAGCTGGACCCTGGACTAATCTTATAGCATTGATTATTGTGTGTGTGTGTGTGTGTGTGTGTGTGTGTGTGTGTGTGTGTGTGTGTGTGTGTGTGTGTGCGTGTGCTTGTGTGCTTGTGTGCCTGACCTTTGTGGCCAGGGCCTCTGCATTCTCCCGGCACGACTTCTCGATCTCTAGCTGAGTCTGCAGAACACTCACCTCCTCAATCACCATCTGAGACACTGAGGGGAGGACACACACACACACACACACACACACACACACACACACACACAAATCATTTTAATGGTGCACGATATACTGCATTAACGGTGCAGTGTGTAGAATTTAGTGGCATCTAGCTGAACGATATTGGCAGAAATATAATATATACTGGATAATAATAATACTCATAAGTATGTTTAGGTAAAAAAAATTAAAACACACTTATGAATATTACATTCTGTTAATTAGGGCAGTGGTGGTGCAGTGGTTAGCACTGTTATTAAGTAAACATTGTTAAGCCGGTGATTCTGGGTTTGAACCAACCGGCCGGATAATAAAACAAAATCTGTCTCAGTGTGATGAAGGAAGCTGCTGTCTGTCTACTAAACTAAAAAGAAGTTTGGAAATGTTACACTGATATATTTACAGGTTATCATTCTTGGGCTTAGCATTGAAATGGAAAACATACAAAATCATTTTCAAAAAGGAACAAGGTAGCATCCATTTTTAATCGTTTAACTAGCAAACAGTGTAGTCTCCTGTTTTTAAACAGCAAGCACATCTCACGCTTGACCTCTCATGTCAGAAATACAAACTCACACGAGTTCCTTTTGAAGGCAGCGTCTAGATTTTGCATATAAAAAAAACAAGAAGGAGTAATGTGACGCATTGTCAAGATCACAATAAGTGTGTTTCTGTGTAAAACCGTCATAAACGATAACAGCTAAAGCCTGAGCTTGTTAGACGCTCGCAGCTGTCAAACGTGTCACCAGAGCTCAGCTAGTCCTCAGTTATTTTAAAATGACCCAGATATGGAGACTTTAGGAAAATCTAGACTGAGAGGAGAAACTCAACGTGATGAAGCAGCTTTGCCGTCATGTCAAAATAAAGATCAAGCTTCTTTCTTTTCCCTCCTCCGTCTCCTTCTTTCTTCTCCTGCTGCATTTCGTTTGTAATGAGTCGGACTGCTGGGAGATAATTCCAATCATTTCAACCTTTTTCACACAAGAATTTAAATAATATCTTGAGCAAACACTCGGTTTACTAAAAATTGATTTCATTGTGTCCTAAAACAGTTTATTAACAAATGTATTTTGAAATCAATTTTAAGAAATAATCCAAAACAATTACAAAATTTCAAGCTTCTCTTCTCTGCAAGTTGATACTAAAACACCATGAAGAACTAAAAAATTACAACTTACATCCATTAAAGGACCAGTGTGTAAGATTTAGTGGCATCTAGCAGAACGAAATAGAACATAATATTCATGAGTATGTTTTAATTAGTGTATAATCACCTGAAAATAAATATCATTGTGTTTTTGTTACCTTAGAATGAGCCCTTTATATCTACATAGGGAGCAGGTCCTCTTCCACAGAAACCGCCATGTTTCTACAGTGGCCCAGAAAGGACAAACTAAACACTGGCTTTAGAGAGGGCCTTCATGACCACTGTAGCTTCTTCTACATGCTTGGAAGGGGAGGGTGAGGGGAGATGTATTCATTTGGTTGCATTCTGCAACCTCACAGCTAGATGCTACACACTGGTCCTTAAAATCTCAATATTAAATCAAATATTTGCAGGGCTCAACTATCATTTCCTCTTCATCTGTCTCCCTCTATCTTCATCGATCGTTGTGGTGACACAGTTGGACCGGGACTCTTTCAGGCTGCTGTGGCTGGATCGTGTTACAGCCGGCAGGAAGCTCCCACTAACATCCCTGATCCATTAATGGTGTCCTTCCTGGGTGATGTACAAGCCCCAAATGTGATTACACTGTTCACACACACAGCTGAGGGCAGAGGGGAAGATGTTCCTGCCCTAAAGCACTGCCAAAAATACTCTCAAATGAGATAAATGTAATCTTGCTTATTTGAATGTTTTATTCAAGTTTATGCAACTACAGTAGAAAGATAATTATCAGCTGTACAGATCTTATGCATTCCAGTACAGTAGCTGTGCATTGACCCACAGCTCAGTCTCCTATTAGTTATGTTTATAAAGAATAGTTTTGCTGCAGTGATTTACATCCAGTGCAAATGTTCAGAGCCACAGCAGAAGTTAGTGTAATGTTCATGTAGTGCAGTCAAAAGTGAAAGTGAGTGTGTTTTAGTCTGTATAAGACTGCAGATATTTCAGTTTTAAGACTAAGAGTTTACAGCCATGCTAGCAGCTCTGAGAAGCTGCATTTTCAAGCCATTTTCACCATCATAGCATGCTAAAGTTTGCTAATTAGCACTAAAAACAGAATACAGCTGAAACTGAAGGGGATGTCATTAGTTTAGCAGGTATTTATCATACACCAAAGTATTGTATGAATTAAATAAATAAATCAGAGTAAATGTTAAAGGATCACCAAAGTTATTAGAATTCATCTTCTGGGGAACATCAATGTCTGAACCATACTTCACGGTTATCCATCCAATAGTTGTTGAGATATTTCATTAAAAGCCAAAAATGTCAACCTCATTATGGTACTAGAGGTAAAGTAGGACCATGAATGTCTGTACACATTTTCATGACATCAAATAGCTGTTGAGATATTTCAGTTTGGGCCCAAGTGGTGGACCGACAGACCGACCACTGTTACCATCTCTAGAGCCACTAGCATGGCTAAAAGTCAATTTATAAGCAGTGATTAGCCAAAAACTGAGTTACTGATTTAGTTAATGGTCAATATTTTGAATCCATAGTGTGTGGTGTGATTTAATTGGACTGTACTGTCTTTGACCAATATTTCAGGAAGCTTCAGACCAGTTAACTCCTTTCCACTGACACCTGCTGCAAAAAGCCCTTTCTCCTGTTTTAAGTTTATTTAATGTCTTTTATAAACTAAAATTGCTGTAGACCTATCACTATTTTTGGAGTTCCTCTTTCATGTTGCTTTCCCTTGAGCCCAGGTCGTAACAGTGTCCACCCCTGTTTGTAGTCATACTTAGTTCGAATTTGCCGTGTCATTACACCAGAATATTCTCTATGGTTTGTTTTTACCCAACTGACATGAACAAACAAACAAATCAATAAATCCTAAATAAATGATACAGTTTGGTCCTCAAACAAAAGACAACAAGGCAGCACCTTTACAAATGTGAGAGCCGATAACGAGACACCGTTTAAACTAAAAACTACAACAAACCAACTATCTAATTAACCATCTCACTAGCTAAGTAACCAAGTCATCCATCTTATTTACTGGTGGCATATTGGAAAAATTTAAGCTACGACATGAATTAACTGTGTTGGAGAATTTGAGTCTCTCTTCAAACGGAAACTTACATCTTGCAGCTTGCTTTCTTCTTTCTTCTTTCTTTTTATTTGTTCCTATGTATTACTTAAAATCACTGTATTCAGATTTCAGCTATGAAGATAAAATAACAACCTGATATTAAAATATGTTGTCTTTAGATGAGCATTCAAACACAGTCATTAAGTCTCAACATTCAGCATATAAACAGTGTAACGTTCACTAACACCTGCTCAGTGCGTGTTTCACATCACAAACATCAATTGAGCAGTTAATGACAGGCTGCCTGTCCTTCATTTTCCACATGCAGACGTGTTGTTATGCTGCTGTAAGTGAAACCATCCTGCCTGCTCAGCACACGCTCAAGTTTCATACAGATAACAAAAGTGTCTGTAACACTATCACACTGACGCGCTGCCATCAATCAATCCAATTCAAATAATGACTGAAACATCTGGGAGTGTTATTATATACAGCCATAATAGAAGAGTGATGGAGATGTTGAAGAAGAAAACTGCTCATTTATGTTCACAACCGCTGTTTGGTTCAATTCTTGGCTGAGCTCAAATATATCAACCATCCCTGAAACAGACAAATAAATGAAAATGAGTTTCAGAGACACTGTGATCAAGACGTAATTGTATCACAAGAGTCAGAACTGTACGTGACATCCAAAGCTAGTCTATCAGTCCCACGCAAGTCCACTAATCCTTTTTTTTCATACATCATAATGTCAAGGGAGTAAAATCATTTTAAGCAAAGGAACCTTAGAAAAACTGATGGATTAACTGTGTATTACTCTGAACTAGGGCTGCCTAGTGTTTTGTTATTGCATGTTAACTGTCATCGTGCACAAAAAGATGACTTTTTATCAAAAGTAACTTTGCCGATAACTGTTATATTAGCAAATTTGAGTCACAACAGTCCATTAAACTGTGATGTGAATAGTTTAACTATATACACACCGGCCACAGTTTAGACAGCCGCTCTGACTATCTCGTAGTTTAATCATTTGTGTTAATGTGATAATACAAACTTAACACAAACAGCAGAAGATGAATTTATGTGGCAAGTGTTGAAACATTATTAAACTGGGTGTTCCTCTCTACCTCAGTCAGTAACTGTATGAGATAACCTGTATTTTTTAATATGCATAATCATGATAGCCTTGTAGATGATGCAGGTCTTTTATTATTATTGCTGTTGTGTGTTAAAGTCCTGAGAAATATGACTGTATATTTAATCCTCCTGCATTAGAATATCCAGGTGACACATAATGTCCCACAATCACACTGATCTTTAGAAGAAGCCAAATATTTAATATGCAACAGTATTAGAAAACCATGAGTAAAGCTCACATTTATATTGCTTATATATACCTACTATTGTGTTAACACACTGAGGAAAAAACAATAAGAATGTCACCATGACGACCATCACCAGAACAATAACTGTATCTGTGTCATCGAGGCCTTCAGGCCCACAGAGCCCATTACGCTTCAGCCTCTTTCTGCCTCTCATAGATCTCAGGTGGAAGGTTCTCTGCTCGCAGGCTACATGACTAATGCTTCTCTGTCTGTGATGATGCAGCCTAGACGCAACGCAATTAGTCCTACACGAACACACAGAGACACACACACACATACCAGCAGGGCTTTGTGTGTAGCTGGTATGTGTGTAGATGCATTATGTAGGGATGCTTTTAGAGGACAGCATGTCTCCAAGACATCACGCTGCAACTACAGACCGACCAGCAGCTCATAACACAGAGCTCTGACTTCATTTAAAGCTTTAGAAGTAAACAGATCCAAATCCATTATTTCCTTTTCCACTAACAGTACTTTGTAAAGACCCCTTTTATGGGAACCTGACAGAATAAAAGGCTTGATCTTTCATATTATAGAGATACTACAACAACTACAAAGCACTCAGAGAACAGGCACCTCCGACCAAGGCCAAACAGTCCTCCCAATGTGTTATTTCAATCATGGAAAACATTTTTATTCTGCTTCAATACACAGAATGACTGTGAGAGGTTTTATTTCTTAAAGGACAGGTTCACAATTTGTCAAGCGTGTTTTAAAACAACAGTAAGGTGTCCATATGAACAGTGAAGGCAGTTATCAAGGTATCAAGTGGATATCTGCCACATTTACAGTCTTTTTAGCATCAAATTCCCTCTTTGTGTTTCCTCGGACAGTGTTTCCCTGTTGAGCTGCGTTGGAAGTATAGTAACAAAAAGAGGAACTTTGGCACTAAAAAGACTGTAACATTGAAAGATATCTACTTGATTTGACTCATTCGGACGGCTGAAGCTTCATTTTTGCTGTGGGTTTTGTTCCCCATCACTTACATTGTAAGTGCATTATGAAGGGATCTGCTAATGGACAGGAGGAATGATTACAGCAAGAAAAACATCTTAGTCTTCTGTGGCCAATAAAGATGAAGTGAGTCCATTTAGAGAAAGCCAATGAACGGAGAAAGAAGAAGAAATTATTCCCGGAGAAGACTCTGCACCACTGTTTGATTTGCAAGCCCCCATTGACCACTGTGACTTTATTTACTGGCAGATACAAGTTTGGGCTGATTGTAATACTGTATGTATATTCTTGGAAGATGAGCTGACCATATCTAGAGTGAACATCTTACAGTATGATAAATTTCATGACAGAAAAGTGAGAAAAGCCACCAAAAACAAGTGATGCTACATTTATTTAATAAATCATTCAGAAGACTCAAGACTTTCTTGTTACTTGTTCTTTGTTTCGATGATGTAAAGATCCTGGACAGAGATGTTGATACATCTTGACTGAGTTTTTGATTCACATGAAGTGTGCAGAATATTCTTTGCATGACAGTTCCTTTTGTATTGTGTGCTACAGGAAGAAGATCCTGAAGAAGGTTCTCTGCGTCGGGCTCTGAAGCCAATTTTACATAGTGGCCGAACCATGTAAGCACAACTTCCTGTCTGTCATGTGATGCACACTGGCCCAAAAAACACTTTTTCCGCACACAATCATTGGAAAAGGAGCAGCTGTAAAACAGTGAATAAATTTCCTGAGGGAAATGATTCACTTTACTATCAGAATTTGATCCATACGGTCCAATAACATTTTGAAAGTCTAGAAGGTCCTCACAATATGAATAATTTTATCCCCATTCAAGTGAGCAGAGAACTGACAGGAAGTCAACCAGCTCGGCCAGAGGAAGTCTTGGACGCACCGGAAAGACTCTTTAGGCCCAAAAGTGCGGATGTGTGAGGAAGACAGGAGACACGGCAGACTGTTTTTGGCTTCCTAGCAACTTTCATAGGAATGAATTGGCCCTGTCTTTGAACACAGTATCCAGTTGTCCTTAATACATCCATTGGCCAAATGGGTCTCAGTGTGATTGTTTTGGTCTGCACCCAAGCAGGATTGATGTGTTCAGATCAATTGCACCACATGGGAAAACTAATATCAATCTGAGATGTTTGCCAAGCAATATATCTCAAATGTCACTAAAGGGCCAAAAGCTGGATGCAGATCAAAAGAATAGCTTTATCTGCAGTAGACATTTTACCAAGTGACCTTTGAAACCCTTGATGGTCTCTGAACGCAGTGCTAGAGAGGCTCTGGGTTTGGGTGAGGAAAGACTAGTGAGAAAACCCGAGTATGATATGAGAGAGAAGGAGGACGGGGAGTGTTGCCGGATCTATTTTTAATCCCTCATTCAATGTTTAATGCCTCTGGATGGGCTTTGGTGGTGTGATTCCCTCCCAGCCAGAGACTCATTTAAACCCTCAGCGCTCTCAGGGCTCTATTCAGTCGCTTTAACCACCGTTTCAACCTACATGCCACGGTGGATCGTCCTCAGCGTTGCTCAGCTGCACCGCAGTTCAGCTGAAGCTCTGTGGGTCAGACGCAACAAAGGAGGCAGAGACGGGAGGAGAGCGGGTCATACTCTGCTATTTATAGTTCTTTTTTTTTTATTTTACTCTGTTTTTTACTTGAGAAACCAGCAGCTGGTGCCATCACAGGAGAATACTGGAGAATTTTCTGTTAGCTGAGTAGTCAAGCTTGTTTTCATTTGATAATTGTTTTGCCACTTCCAAGGACTTAAACTAGTATTTTTCTTTCTTTATACAGCTATTTGGTGTACAATTTATTTAAAATTCTGTTCATAAAAGCAGTAAATTGTATGTATGTATGATGTTATGATTGATGTCTTGCTGTATTTTTGATTTTCAATATACAACAGTGGCATGACAAGGACATGGAAAAATAAAGAATTTAACCAACTAACTAATTAATTAATGACCCTGCTTCCTGAACTATAACCACCACCCAATTCTTGCATTTGTTCAATGTTGGGTTCACTGACAGCTGTTGTTTGGAGGAACAATTGACAGCAACAGGCAGCAACAAACACACAAAAACAGTGACAAGTTTAGATGAGAATGACGCAGTTGTACAGTTTGTTGCAAGTCTCATTACAGAAATAAATATATTATATATTTACCAAAATGTAAAAGAGAAGCTCCACTTATGATGTGCTTATTTCAGCAAGTGTGCATTTAATTTAGGGCATCTATGTTGTGTGTGTATTTTTTTTTAATTTTTCACTGAAAAAGCTATGAATGTTTTACTTGAAATACTAGTGTTTGGTGCATTCATTTAGAAAAAAAACACCTGCATCAGAGGTGTCTGATTACACTGTACGATTACTAGAAAGTAATGGACACCTGTCAGCCAATCACAAATAAGAATTCTCAGTGACAATGATATAAATATATATATTTGGCAGGCAAACTAGAAGAATTCTCTCTCCTTCGTCATTATAAATCAAACTTTTTGGGAGCTCTGAAAGCCATACGATGAAACTAGGGTCTCCTTCATGAGGTAGTGTTTGTCCTACAGGCCTCCGTCACCCTTCAGAGGAAACTGTTCTGGGTCAGTAACTCCTCCGAGTTTCATAAGATAAATGACGTGCCCTTAAAACCTGTAATGATCAGACTAAATACAAAGTGCTGCTTTTGTTTTTCACCAGTGCGCCGGAGCAGGGGAAAGCCTCTTTAGTGACGAGCCATGTTATTAACAGATGATTTGGAGGATTAGCCAACGGTAAGCACATTCATCCGTGTGTAATGGTGAAATCCCAACACAGAGTGTTAAAACAGGGTTCAAAAGCTGGCCAGGGAACGATCACAAGCCAACATGCAACCAGTCCAAGCCAATACCGAAACCTTTCTTGAATGATCGTTGCATTTACGTAAAATGGTGTATTTCGGGGGAACTCTGGGACACATCAACGACTGAAAAAGTCACTTTCCTGCTCGGCCTACAAAGGATTTATAACAAAAAGAAGCATGAGTATTAATGCCAGTGAGGTATAAGCTCTAACACTAACCCGAGGCTAAGCTGTGAACAATAGGTGGACTAATGCTGCCTTCAAGTGCTTCTCATAAGCTTCTGCTTGAGAGATTCAGAGTGGTATATATGAGTTGTTGTGCATTTGAGGGCTGCGGATGGGAAAACAAACAAACCCAACTCTAAATAGTTAAAGAATACTGTTTTAAGACAGATTTTTATAATTAGTAGTGTTATCAATACCAAAATGAATATCTATCTTCTCTCTATCTTTGACCTATAAGAGAAAAACAGGCCAAGTTCCTATCTCTGATAAAGAATTGGCTTGGTATAGAGTACATGTTGATCTGTTGAGTTATGTATTTAGATTGAACATAAAAATCATGTCATGAGCTCCCATCTGGTTTAATAATGGAGGCTGTTGATTGTCCTTGTATTTTTTATGTTTCTTTGACTTTTAACATCTCAGGACCATGTTGGAAATACATGTTTTTTTCTTTAACGTAGATATATACACAGATACCTTATTAAATTACATCAGAGCAGCCCACACCTAACAGCGAAACAACTTGAGCAGTGTGCTCATGGACAACAAATAATACCAGTAATTAAGGAGCAAGAATAAAACAATATATAGATATAAGAATGACATGAGTGATGTAACACAATTTTCAGCCAGCACAGAAGCTGCGATAGTCATTATAAGCAGTTGCTACAAGCAGTTGACTGTATGGGTGTCTTTAAACAATAATCAAATAAACATATTTAAGCATTTTTCAATATTCCTGTAAGTCAACTTAAAACAACTTGCACAGCTGCATTGCATGCTTGTCGCCATTTTTCTGTCACAAATTTTCATGTATTAAAGGATAGGTTCATAATTTTTCAAGTCTGTCTTAAACAATAGTCAGGTGCACATATATAGGGCTGGGTACCAAACTTCGATACTTTAATGGAACCAACCAAATTGCTTTAATACTATCGAATATCAAAACATTCTTGTCCAAATTTCGATACCTAGCAGGAGCGAAGCTGTCCAGAACATCTGGCTGCTTCTCAACATTAACAGCAATGGCAGAGGTCAGCTACAGAGGCTACATCAGTAACAGGAGGTTGGACCAAAACACATAACCTGCAGGTAAGACAAGACGAAGCTGTATTAAAATATCAAAGATGATGATACTGCCTATTGTTTGACGTCAAAACAGCGGTGGTTCGGCGGCTGGCGAACAGCTGACAACAGCGTCTTGTGAGGCTCAGCTAACATTAGCTACCATTAGCTGTGTTGTTATGGTCAGGCACAGACTGCTTTGCTACATTAGCGGATGTTTGCAAGCTACCAAACCACCGCTGTTTTGATGTCAAATGATAGGCAGTATCATTATCTTCAATATGTTAATACAGCTTTGTCTTGTCTTACCTGCAGGTTACCTGTTTTGGTCCAACCTCCTGTTACCGATGAAGCCGCTGTAGCTACTGCTGTTGCCTCCATTTGCTACATTTTGAACTGTTAACCCAGCCAGCATTAACAGACAATATACGACACAAAACAACTGTCATAAAGCAAAATGATAAAACCATTTATGCTAATGTTAATTAGCTGTTCAGAGACAGTCAACACACTTTCTCTTTAAAATTAACCAATGCTAAAACTAGAGAGTTTTGCTAGTTTCTTCGATATAGCATGATGTTCATTTTGTAAATTAGGGTCCCATTTAGAGCAAAACAGACGATAAAGCAAGGTATGCTTTAGGGCGTGACTACCTTGTGATTGACAAGTCGCTATCATGGCAGTGCATGCATGGATGTATAAAGAGAACTGGATACAGCGTTGGAGGCGGGGCCCCGTTCATTCCTATGAAAGTTGCTCATTGGCGCATGAAGCCAAAAAAGTTTGACTTCCGCGTATAAAATTACCCAGATCTTCCTGGATCATTGGGCCCATAGAGCAGCCGTACTAGTGGCTTTTGCTGGCTGAGCCGGCTACTTCCGGTTTAACCCTCCGGCTAACTTGAATGGGGATAAAAAAGAATGGGGACGTCTCTTTCACAATGTAGGTCTATAGAAAAAAGTCTTTTTGGGCCCAATAGCGTCACGTGATGTTGTAATTACACGGTTTGGCCGCTATGTCAAATTGGCCTCACAGTCCGGTGCTGTTCCTGGGGGCTTGGGTGCATGAGGTGCTGCAGTTGGACCCTGAGAAGCTCCTCCCAAGCTCCACCCTCTCATCCAAATATGTTCACCTCTCATCACTTCTGGCTCCAAAAAACCAAGATGGTGACAGTCAAAATGCCAAACTCGAGTCCTCAAAATGGGAGTCCACAAACAAATGGGTAACGTCATGGTGGCTACATCAATTATTTTTATACAGTCCTGACCAGGCATCGGTATGTGATGAGTTGGGAGTGAGAATGTGTTGGTAATTACAGTATTTTCAAGAGCACTTTAATGCAGGGAAAAGTGCTGCCACAGGCTTTTATCTAAGTACAGTAGACTGAATAAGTAGGCTGCATAAGCTAACAGTGCCACAGGCGATCAGTTTTGTAAAGTGGTATCACAGTTAGCTTCCAGCTACTTGTTCAGTTACAGCTTCAGATGACACTGCAAAGAGCCTGAGATTGCGTGAGTGAAAAGAAATACTCTGAAGAATATCTACCTTCATCTTAAACCATTTCGATTCATGAAACTAAGGTTATTTATTCATGTCTTTTTTTGGAGCGCTGTGCTGTGAATGTACCTGTCTCCTCTGTGTTTCTTTTTCATCTTGATTCATTTCTTCTCTTTTGTTTTTGAGGCGGGATATTTTTATCGATTTCCCTAGAAGGTGTCTTTCCATTGCCTGCAGTTTTTACATATATGTGTTTTTTTAACATTCCTTTTTTCCAGTTTCTTGTCATTCGGAAACCAACCCAAATGTATTTCTCTGCCTGCATCTAATTTGAAATTTGGTGAGAGATTTTGGCCGCTATTAAAATCTCATCCTGAGGCATGTTTGACACTCAACTCCTTTGCAAACAACTTGTTCTGCTGCGTGTCTTAATACAAAGCATAAATTACAGACTGTCAGACGTCTGCTCCGCCTGCTTCCTAGCAGCTGAAAATCTCAGTAACATGCAGTCATAGCTGTGGCGAAGAGGCAAAGGCAGTTTTTCCCATTTTAACATAAAGAGCTACAACATTCAAGACCAACAAAAGCTCCTTGAACTGAGATTCAAAGAAACCTTTTCATAGACTTTCTTCAACTTTCATCACTTCCTCTAGATGAGAATCAGTGTTTTTACCTCCCTGTTGCTAATATTCCTGTCCTCGAACACTTGCTTTTTCTTGCTGCTGCTTTCAATCAACAACCTTCCCACATTTAAAAATGATGGCTGTATAGATAAAATTTTAGAAAGGTAGTTTGTTCATATACTGAGTATTGGAGAGACTGTCCTCCCAAGAAGAAGAACAGGATCAAACGTTTCAGCGAATGCCCTAAAACAACATATATTTATGTTCAATGGATAGCGCCCTCTAGCTTATAGGGGTATATATAGCTTGTTTTAGACCAAGCAACCTGCTGATGGTGTCATTACGATTCATCCTCTGGGGAGCATAATTGTCAAAATGTACAAATTGTCATAAAATAATAATTGTTGAGATATTTCACTCTGAATGAAAGTGTTAGGGTTAGGGTTAAAAAAAAAAAAAATCAACGACAAAGTCATTTAGAAACCCAGATGCATCACAGATTAAATTCACTGTCAGTGTGATCATGAGTGAGCTCATCCGTCAACGATATTGAGCGCATTACCTCACAGCGAGTTACAGGTCAGGTCATGTTTTCACTGTTTTATAGACAGTTAATCTGTGCTGAACTCCCTCAGTCTGGCCTTTCAGATTCAAACGAGCCTGAAATCAAGTACCTGCCGGCGAGATCAGTCTACCTCATTAAAGCCATTAACATGTGGCTATCAAATATGGAGTAGCAGGTAGAAAGGCCTTTTGAGGGGCCACAAAGGATAAAGAGTTATTCAGGAGTGGTAACCCCCTCCCTCCCTCACACACACACACACACTCATCCTTCCCCCATTTTCTGCTGCTGAATAATTCATGGGAGAAGGTTTTAATAATTCATGGGAATAACATGACAAGAGCGACTGCTGTCTGCTCAGGGGACAGGCAGTGAATGAATAAATGAGTGAATGAATGAGAGACTGAGCGTATGAAGTGACGGCGTCCGCAATGAAAAGGCAGATTAGAGTTTTTGCTGACTATGAGGATTTGAGGTCCAGTTTTGCTGCTTCAGTACGTATCTTAGTTTTTATTCTTTTGTTTCACTTTTGGCTTTTTAATAAAAGTGCATCTGCATCCCTCTTAGACAATCAGGGATGGCCTAGGGGTCTGACTATGTAATCACAGTTCCCATCCCTCCCCTCCCTCCAGTCATTTCCTGTCATCTTTCTATGGTCCCTCTCAAATAAAATAAATTTAAAATTTAAACATATATTTAAACCAACAAAAAACTTAAAAACTGCTGTTGAGTGCTGACAGAACTGACTTTTAGCCAATCTCAATTACATACTGTGTGTCAGCCTTTCACAGCAACACTCTTTATGAAAGACAATACCTCCTCCATTATCGTAATGGCAGTGAGAGTAAATCATATAATATGAACACACTTTAGTGGAGATTTGACTATGATGTGTGATGAAGGGTATAAGAAAACATAACCTAGACCTATCGATCTGTTTGTTTTCTTTCAGCTCTTGTTTCTTCTTCTGCATTTTTTCTACCATCCACAACCATTCAGTAGGCGGTCGCCAAATTCATTTTAAAATTTCTAAATCTAAACTTTACAAGGTAAGTAACACTAGGCCGGAGCTAGACACCTGAAGAATAATAGTCTATAGCCTTGCTACCGGCTGTACTTTGTCACAGTGGAGGTTTGCGCTAAATGCTAACATCGGCATGCTAATATGCTCACAATGACAATGCTAACGTGTATAATGTTTACTCTGTTCACCATCTTCGTTTAGCATGTGGTAATTTAGCACTAAAAACAAACTACAGCTGAAGTGGATGGGAGTGTCATTAGTTTTGGACAAACTAAAATTTTGACCTGATGATGGCGCTATGCAAAATTATTGCATATCAGTCCTGAAGGGTACATGAACGTCTGTGCTAAATTTCAGTAGTTATAAACACATTTCACTCAAAATCTGAACCTCCGGGCGACACTAGAGGAAAAGTTAGAAGATCACCAAAGTTAATGGGATTCATCCACTGGCGACCATGAATATACTTTCAAAATCTCATGGTGATCCATCCAATAGTTGTTGAGATATTTCAGTCTGGACCAAAGTAGTGGACCAACTGACCAACATCGTCCTCCATACAACTGCTAGCAGGACTAAAACCTACATTCTTCATTTGATATTTGTCATAATAAACTATTAAAAGTCTGTATCAGGTAATTTTATTTCAGGCTTTTATGATGACGAATGGTTAATTATTCCAGTGGTTGATCACCCAAGCAGAACAGTTTTTTTTTTTATTTGTTTTGTTTTGTTTTGGCGCTATTGTAATCCTATTCATCTTGTTAGTGGTTATCCCTAAAGGTTACCATCTAGAAAAGACAGTTTGGTTGTGTTATTGCACATATACCCCAGACAAATGCTAAAAGACTACAAACAAACCTGTCCTCCACCTTCAACCACAAAGCACGCACTCTATCAATGTCTTGTCTTAATGTACAGTTCAAGCTGTAAAAAAACCCAATTGAAACACCACACCGAGGTGAAGCTCCAGGTGGAGGCTGCCTGGGTTTCCTGTTACCTTCTGAACAATAACAGCTCACTCAACAGATGACCACACTGCCTGACACCACTGACCTCTTCTCCATGACAAATAAGTTTCTTTGCAATCCATCTTGTGTAAAAAGGCCACGAAAATACATACTTAATCTCTTTGGAAAGCAGATATTGCTTTGCTTACCTTTTACAATTATATATGAGGAAGTCACAGGATTTAAAAAGTGACTTTAATTTTTCTACAGAGAAAACTGCTGAATGTTCAGAGGCTTGTAGTCTTCTACTTGGTTGTATTGTCTTAAATCATGACAACAGACAGAAAGGGTCTCACCTCAAGCTTAACTTCAAAACTATACTTTATTATATGTTTTATAGTTTAGGTCCCCATATTTAGCATTTATAGGCAGTCTATACACAGCTAATAAATGAAGTTAATAAGTCAATAAATGGTTTGGAACATGTTATAATGTAGTTGTAAGCAGATATAAGTGTTTATTAGTGTATTTGTTAACAGCCATAACTCCTCTGGGCAAACATAACTTGATGTTGGTAATATAAACAGATATTGAATGACAATATAGTAAAACACAGTTGTATATTGAATATTGTACATTTATAAACACTTAAAATGTCCTTATATATTCTCATAACTACATTATAATGTGTTATAAACATTTATTACATGTTTATACACTGCTTACAAATGCTAAATTGTGGAAGTTAAAGTTAAGTGTTACCTTCTAACCATTTGAGTTTTTATCCTGCAGCTATGAAATTTTCTTTTATTCACTCTTATTCACCTCACAGGAATATGATATGTAATTATTATTAATAAAAGCTGTATACTTCCTGTCTATGTATTGTCTTACCTCGGTGAATAGTCATGACAGAAACCAGCGCAGCCGCAGCGTTATCAGCCAACAGATAATGGCAGACGTTCAGCTCCTCACTGGGCACAATCAGGAGGTTAAACTCCCCAACACACAAACACTGACCTACAGTTGGCTACCTAACCCGACAGTCGTCATGGAAACGGGGACACCCCCCCCTCTTCCCCTCCTCTTAAACACACCCATTCAGAGGACAAGGTGTCGGTGATGTCATGTTGCCAGAGGTGAGGAGGAAAGGTGTGAAGGATGAGAGGGAGGAAGTGAAGGTATCGGCTGTCTGGTTGTAGGCGGGATGATATGTCTGTCTACTTGGTGATTTGGATAGAAGTGTGTGTGTTGGGGGTAAATCTATATTTAATCATTTAAAGGATAATACCAGTTTCATAGTAGTTTTGTCTTCCATTTCTATCAGTAATAACAAGCTGACATCACCAAAAAGAAATCTGACAGATAAAGAAACACGAGCAGTCGATCAATCAATCACACAGGTTGGAAACAAACCAACAGTTAAATCCAGATTATCTAAACCACTTTATTTGGAGGTCAGACAGAAAGTGAGAACACCTGAAATGTCAGTAATAATTAAAGTGAGCGCACAACTAAGGTAAGAACAGCAGGTCAAAGTTGAAGCAGGAGGATGGTCTGTAAACTGTAATGGATGTTTGGATCATTACAGCCCGCCTTTGTTTTCTTTTCCAAAAAAGTTTGATTAACCTTGAGGTTTGTTTCCAATCTCCTCATTATAGTGATGTCTCCCAAATCTTAGCAATTAATTTGGTCAGAAATGATATCATTACTGATAAGAATGATGGACAAAACGATAAGAACAACACACATGTTGTAATAAACCATATTATCCTTTAAGTACCAACTATTGTCAAAGTTTTCACTTATAAATCCTATTATCAATAAAGATAATAGGATTTATTTTGAGATCCAAAGCCAGCCATTCATTGGCAGCCATTACCAATGACCACACCATGAGCTCACACTGTAAGATTTATGAACAGTTGTAAGGACAACAGGAAAGCATCCCCCCCCCATGTTACTCTTTCTATTATGAATGTTTAATATACGAAGTATAATGCTTTCGTATAATATACGATTTATATTCATAAAACTTTCCCAAATCCCAGAAAAATTATTTTAAAGTTTATGACATCATCCCAATGTAAAGTCATTGGGTTGAGTGGGAAAAAGTACTTCTATACATATTCAGTGGGACGCACGATGCAGAAGCTAGAAATCTTTTTTGGACTACGCGCCAGGTGAGCAATTTTTATATATTTATTTATTTATTTATATATAGTTCCTAAAACATCCATGGCCTACATGCTCACAATAACAATGCTAACATGCTGTTGTTTAGCATTTACCTTGGTTAGCGTGATAGTTTTTTGATAGCAACTTTTGCTAATTAGCACTAAACACAAAGCAGAGTTCAGGCTGATGGAGGTATCATTTGTTTTGCAGGTATGTGGTCATAAACTAAAGCACTGGACAAATGTAGACTTTGACCAGAGGATGAAGCTAGATGAAAAGTCAGAGCATCACCAAAGTTATTTAAATTCATCTTGTAGGGGACGTGAATGTGTGAACCAAATTTAATATGAATCCTTCAAATTGTTGTTGAGATATTTCACTCTGAAGCAAAAATGTCAACCTCATGAGGATGCTAGAGGCGAAGTCAAGGGATCATGGAAGTGATAAGGATTCATCGTCTGGAAACTTTGAATGTCTGTGCAACATATTCTGTCAGTCCATCTTGATGATGTTGAGATATTGAACTGGATAGGTGAACATTTTAACCTGCTGGCGGTGCTAGAAAAAGAGTCAGGGGATCACTAAAGGAACTGGGATTCACTCTGTAGGGATCTTGAATATCTGTATAGAATTTCATAGCAATCCATCCAACGGTCGATATTTCAGTCTCAAACAAAGCGGTGGACTGACCAACCAAGCAGCACTGAAATTCCTACAGCCACGCCATGAGAGTGGCTAAAAATGTGGGGTTGAACATCTGGAGAAGCACCCCATGAGTTTAAATAACTTCACCGTGCCTCCCCAACTGAATACAAACCTACACGTTCGTCTGATGTACACTTTAAAATAAAGTTCTGTGAGTTTGAACGACGCCTGGTGTCTGTGATGGCGGAGGAGTCTGAGGAGGTGTAAGGAAGCGCGGACTCACCTCTCTTGATGTGTTTGAGTTGTCTCTCGGCCTCGTCTCTCTCCTCCGTCAGCCTGTTGCACTGCAGGAGCAGACAGCGGGGTCAATGTGTGAGATCATGTTCCACAACAGACTGAATATACAGGTCACTGATACCAGCAGCAGCGTTCAGTTACACACACAGTGAGTCACACACAACCACAGGCTGTACAACAGTTTAGAAGCTTGGCTGTTAGAAGACACAAAACACTATAATCTCCAAATGTTACCTGAAATTTATTGGTCTGTATTTAAAAGCTGCGGATGATGAACCATGGAGCCTGACTGGTAACAAATATTTGATTGTTTATGCTGACATTGTGTTGCTCAAATGACTTAATTTGTTTCTGATAAGTTATAGTAGCAGGAGATACTGAAGCTACAGACTTTAAGCCTTCCTTAAGGTTTGGTAATGTGGTTGAAATCTAGATCATGATA
Organism: Thunnus maccoyii; assembly: GCF_910596095.1. Classification (NCBI taxonomy): domain Eukaryota; kingdom Metazoa; phylum Chordata; class Actinopteri; order Scombriformes; family Scombridae; genus Thunnus; species Thunnus maccoyii. The sequence continues at coordinate 31,486,024 of NC_056540.1, forward strand.
AGAATATATTCATCATCACAATATATAGCAAATGTATGCAAAAACACATATAAAATCAAATTGATGTTCAATGTTACAGCAGACAAAACTCGACCAAAACTAGTTTTAAATAACTGTTTTTATTTGTTGTATATCTACTTTATTCATGTCTACTCGCTTCAGCTTCTTCCTCAACAGAAAAAATGCCACATCCCAAGACCTGCAGTCAGGTCTGTCAATCCACCAAGACCTTTGCCTCTCCTCCAGCCTCACAAATCAAACCCCTATACTAAACTGAATTATTCATATGAATGATTCAATGAATAATTTCAGTGCACAAGCTACTGTATGAAAATTTTTACCCTTGGTACCAGCCAGGGTCCATAACCTACAGAAAGAACTGATTTTGTGAGCAAAACTCTTCAGCTGACTCATAACTTCTCTGACTTTTATTTAGTGCCACCAGAGTCTGAATGACATTATTTTCAACTGGAAAACTGAACTGCAGAGAGAACTAAAGCATTTTTTAGATCCCAGATTTTCCTTTGAATTGTCAGAATGGCCCACTGTCTTCTTGTATGCTGCTTTCAAAACCATAAACCTCAAAATGGATTGCACACAAAAATTTAAAATAACAATCCCAAGTGGTGTCCAGTGGCCATGACAAGAAACTACAGGGTTCAAATAAACCGCTCACAACATGCTGACTGTGGCTTTAATGGAGAGAAGCCTCTGTCGATCTCCTCTAAAATCTTCAAACGCACCAAAAATTGGAAATTTTGGGAGCCAACATTTCAGTCTCAGGAGACTTAAGAAAGTGCAGTCGAGGCAGATTTCTACTCTCTATGCTCTCCATATAAATATTCATTGTGCCTGATCCTCCTCCCTGCTGAAGGCTGTGCTGCCCATCTCTATCGTCTCTAAATGTTGCCTGGCCTTCACAATAACACTGACTGCCTATCACTTCTGATAACAGACTGACTCCCTCTGCTCCTGCTGACTTGACGGCTGCCTTACAAAAGGCAAAAAGGCTGTAATTTTCTGATCTGATGTAAGTATCCCCTGTTGTGCTAAACTTAGGGTGAGCAGCTGTGGAGAATCCTGGTTTGGATGTCAGAGGGATGAAACTTGGTTGACAGCAGCAGCAACTGCAAATGTCACTGAGGTTAACAAGTACAAATTAGCCTAGCCCTAACCCGAGATCGAGTTTTCTGCCTAACCAACTAACTCCTTGTGGTGATTTTATACTCAATGATCAATTATTTTTTCTTCCCCTCCCACTCTGTTCAAATTCAGGTTAACAAGAGAATGACATCATCTCATTTTTTAGCCAGTATCGAAGCTTCTGCCTCTTTTGTTTCCAGGACAGAGATCCACGGTGGCCTTCTGAGTGACCACAGTCAATAATGGTGAAGCTGCACACGGTTCATTTAAAATGGTAATTGGAACTCATAAAGCCTAACAAAAATAACAGTCAACAGACAAAGAAAACTGTCTCTTCAGGGTCGAACAACCATCAGAAGACATGACTGACTCCATGTACAACCATTCATTATATCATTTTGTTCCTTGTTTATCTTTTAGTTATTCTACATTATGCGGTAACACGATGCTTCATCTGACCCAAATCCAATTTGGTTCCAACAAAATCACAGAGGGCAAAATAAGTCCACATGGATATTTTGCATCTCATGAATTTGCACATTGACCAATATCAAGCCGACTTTATTGTCCAAAAAAATGGAGGAAGCTACTGTAGCTTGTAAACTGTGTTCCACAATTCACTTTTTTTAACCTCATTTATTGAAGTAAAAGCTATTCCACACAAGAGCAAAGGTTTGCAGACAGGAGTCAATGGTGCAAATATGTCTTTTGAATAAACTGAAGTTAATTCCTGCTGGCAACTGAGCTCAGGTAACATGCTAACAGAGTTTGCTCAGAGAGCTTTATTTTCCCTCGTCAGTAACATTTTTTTTGAACAACATCGTGTGTAAGCCTGAAGAAAATGCCAGGAGGAAGGAAACTGAAGCTAAAATAGAGAACTACTCTGACTGAGTTAGCGGTTAGCTCGCCAGCTACAGCAGTTCATCAACTAGCCCAGCGAGTAGTCACTACAGATGAAGATATGACACAGTGGATAATATAACAAGCCTTTAAAATACAACACATTGTTAAAGATGAAACCAGTGGTTTCCAACCTTTTTGGCTTTTGACGTCTTACAAAAAGCAGTGTGTAGTCGGGGTCACATTTCACATGTCTATGAGTTGTTAACAGCTCCACCAAACAGTGATTTTTCCCTCTAAACTTCTCACATGCTTTCATTTCAATAAATGTTCAAATGATCCAATATTTCAGCAAAAATCAAAGATTAGAGAAAGGGTCCAAAAACAGATTTATGTATCATAACCCTCAGATTTATCTGGGTGTGACCCCTTGGTTGGGAACAACTGGACTAAAGCTGCATTCGCATGGATTCAGGCAGACAGCAGACGGCAGATGGACAACCCCTTCTGGACAGTCCGATGGAATGGCAGGACTCGGCCAGCGGCTCCCCCACATCCCCCAAAACATAGAAGCAAATTTCCAAACAGGTGTTATTTTGATAAACTGACCACATATTGGGAATTTAAATGGTAACTTTCTGAAAAAATAATAAAACTTAATAAAGTGACATATTTTGCCTTCCATATGTCAGCTTCTCTGTTTCTATGTAACATCTGGTTGTAAATTCCATTGCGGAGGACGGCAAAAGTCGTCTACCGTTATCACTGTCGGTATTCTTTGCTGGCTTCACCTAATTTTACCGTCCTGCTCTCGTCCATTAAAATGATATCCAGTTTGCCTTCCTCCGTCCACCTGAATCCATGTGACTGCAGCAAAACTAGCTAACTGTATATAAAGTAGTTGAAACTAGCTCCACCTCCAGCAGCTACAACAGTAACATGCTGCTCTAACACTGATGCTTCACTATTAATAATCTAATGATGTCATATATAATAATATATCAGTCAGAGGGACCAAACCACTACTTTTACTGCAATACTTTAACTATATTTTGCTGGTAATACTTTGAATAAAGTAGGATTTTTCATGCAGGACTTTTACTTGTAATGGAGTACTTTTACATTACTGTACTGTTACTTTTACTTAAGTAAAGGATCTGAGTACTTCTTCCATGACTTCTTCCATCTATGACATTTAATGAAATAACTTGTTGGCCTGATTGGGCTTAAAGGTTAAAACGTGCGACTTTGAAAAGGGCGTAACTGCGACATATCCACCCCGATATTCAGAGATAAAAAGGACAAAAAGGACGCTCAGCATCCAGCTGTCTCTCTCTCTCTCTCTCTCTGTCTCCTCCAGCAGCAGGAAGCACTTGGCCCACTTTCTCCCAGCTCTACCTGCAGTCTCACACACTGTCAGCTCAGATTTCCCTTGAGGAGCACAGCGAGGGCAGCGGGTTCACCGGCAGACAGCAAGGCATTGCCGCTGCCAGGGTGAGCGGTTCAATTCCCTGCGCTGCTTAGAGAGTAGAAGGACACACAACACTACTCTAACTGTACAGGAAGACAGATGCTTTTGCCCAAATCATCTTACAGTTTTTCTCCCTGCAGACATGTGTATAAATATGAACAGTAACTGACTGTCATTTGAATTTTAACGATAACACGTTGGCAATTAGCTCGTAGCTTCGGTTCTGTTGTTTTCTCGGTTCTGGTGCAGCAGTGTGGCAGTGACCAGTGATGGTCGATGCTTTGGCTCGCAGGTTTAATACATTTCAGCCTTCAATGCTCATATGTTGGACAGTAACAGTTGGACGAAACAAGAAAGTCTGTTTTTTTATGTTACGCTAAGTTAGCTATGTTGCTAATTATATTATGCTAGTATATTAGATGCAAAATCTCTCTCTGCACTTTTTTAAATTTATTATTTTTTATTGGAATTGTGTAGATATTGGGGATTGGATCTGTTTCTCACATTTGTCTTTCTAAAAAGCTGAGACATGTTTTCTGTCCGTAGACTTGCAACTAAGGATAACTTCCATTATTGATTAATCTGCTAATTACTTTCTCAATTACTCGCTTTATTGTTTTATCGATAAAATGTCAGAGTAGTGAAAAAATGCAATATTCACTTAACTATCATGACAAAGAAAAGGAGCACAGCCTCACTGGAAACCACAAACTGGGCAATGTTTGTTATTTTTGCTTGAAAATTCAATGAAATTATTAATCAATTATCAAAATAGTTGCCAATTAACTTTCAGGCAACTGGCTAAGCAATTAATCGACTGATCATTTCAGCTCTACTGTCCATATTCTAAGATAAATTAGTAGGTATGTACCACTACATAGAACTGTGCAATTTCAACACTTTGTCATATGTAACAAAATAATATCAATTTTAAGATGCACTTATTAGCTTTTGTAGCTTTCAGCTGCATTTCATGGTCTTCATTCGGTGAATGGAGTTGCAGCTCAGTTTTTATCACAAGACCTGAGTGTGGAACTTCAGTCACGTGATAGCAAGGAACCATGGTGGTCAGGTGCATGATAGCATGCATGACTGAGCTCCATTTACTTAATGAAGACCGTGAAATGTGGTTGAAAGCTAGTAAATGGACCATTAAGCCTAGATTGTCTTGTTAAATATGCATTTTCCTTAAAAGTCAAGAATGAACCTTCATGCTAAAGATTATTATTTTATTTGACGTCAAACAAAAATATATACCAGCCTGTACTTAGCTTAGCCACTGCAAAGAATCATGGGAATTGTAGTTGTTGGGTGTTAACTGATTAAATGGTGTTTTATATTATCTGATACTCTGACTGGAGCAACACATGAAGGAGTTAGGAGTCAAATTCCCAATGTAATGCAATGGGAAGCAAAAAGGGTCAATTTCTGTGTATATAACACACATTTAATGGTTGGGGGTTCAGTTCCCAGTAACTCTGTGATTAGAGCAAGGCACTCACACTGACAGGGTTTAAGAAGAAATTCACTTAATGTGTAGAGCAAGGAAAGGTTGCGAGTTCCATTCTCTCTTTGTGGGTCAACGGGGAGAGCAAGACACTTGCAAACCCTGAAGGCTGAGGGTTCACTTCCCAATTTAAGCCAGTGAATGAAGCAAGGCACCAGCATTGACTGGTTTAGGGGTTTAATTTAGTCCTTATAGGTCACTGATGAAGGCTAATAGGTTGTGTGTTCAGTATCCTGGCTAATTATGTGAATAAAGCAAGGCATGACCATTGAAAGGGGTTGGGGGTTCAATATCTGCTTTATTTGGATCTTTAAGGTTAAATCCTCCACAAGATAAGAGATGTGAGGCCTCATATAAACTAGTTCTGCTAAATATCAGCTGAAACCTGAGGCAAGGCTTTTTCATTATGGCATGAAGTCAGATTACAGCCCAGAATCAGACTCTTTCTCCTCAGCACATTTCCCTGTAAAATAACAATAATTTAAAAAAAAGAGACTAAAATCCGTTAAAAAATCTCGTTACTTGCTCATGAAACCATCAGAAAAATTAATCTCTGATACAAAATTAAGGTTTAATTTCTCCTCTCTGCTTAAATGGCGAGAAGAGCGACAAATTTAGGGAGGGGTCCGGCTCTTTGATGTCTACAATAACCTCCAGGAGAAGCCGGCCGGCGAATTATACCGGCTGAAATTAGCCTGCAAAATGTCCCATCTGAACCAGACAGACGCATGAACAGATATTTTTCAACACATTTAGAGTGATTTACATGCAGAATAAACTGGATCAGAGGCAAAAACTCGTCAGGATGTGTGTGTGTGTGTTTTTTTTATCGGTTTACCTCTGTTTGCATGTGTGCGCCCCTCTCCTCCTCGCATCCCTCCATCTGCGCGGATGATGAGCAGGGAAGCATTTTCAGGAGAAGAGTGAAAATGTATTCCCACTTTGGTTTCCTTCTAAGCAGATAAGGCGATTTAAAAAAAAGAAAAGCAAATAAAGCAACACTAGAGGTCTATTCTCAACAGCACATGTCTGGATCCGAGCCCATTATTATTTATTTTTTTAATTTTCTTCCAAACACATGGGATGGAGGGCAGCTCTGTGCGCTGCTGCTGCCGGCGGACAGGATCCTCCCCCTCCTCCTCCTCCTTTCACTGACAGCATCATCTGGCTCCCCCTAAACCCCTCCCCCCCCCCCCCCCCCCCCCCCCCCCCCCCCCCTTTTCCTCCTCTCTCCTCTTCCTCCCTTCTCAGTGCTGCAGGCATAGTCGGACCAAACCATTTGTGCACGTGTGCGGAGGTGATGGACGCGGTTACAAAAAAATTCTGTCAATTTCAATTGATTGTTTTACTTCGTTTTATATGTTGTATAGCTTGCAGCTTTCTATTATGACAATAATTACACTGTGGTCAATTTTTTGACACTTTAAGGTCCCATCAGAGTGTCATGGTGCGTTCAAAGGAGAATCCGACTTTCGATCATTCTGAGCTACAGCTGCTACATCCGCGTTGCATTCAAGTTTCATTTTGTAGCAGGGAAAAATGAGAAAAGCTTATAACAACCATTAATGTATAATCATCTTGTCTTTTTTGAAACCTTTTCTATTTTGTTTTCTGTTTTCATGTGTAAGAAGAAAAGAGTGGCTGTTTTTTCCGTGTAATGTGTCTAAATCACTGTTGTTTACTCGTTTTATGTTCTTGTTTTTGAGAAGCACTTTGTATTCCTTGTAGCTTATTATCTGTCGTATCTATGTAGCCTAAAGGCCTAATGCTGCAGTGTAGCTGTTACATTATTATTATTATACATTTGCCTATAATATTATCCAGTCATCATCATTTCAATTGTAATTTAAGTTACAACAAAAGGCTGTAGACATTTTGAGCTCATTTGACCAATCAGAGCTGACATTACCTCACATCACGTCACCTGCATCATGACCTGTTCAATCCTCAGTGTGACGTCTGTAAATGTAAATTTAGTTAAAACATTTTTTTTTAAAAACTGGTTGCTTCCTCCAGAGACTTCAGATCAGCTGTAAAGGTCAACCTTTGAACACTGAGCTGTTTAGACACATTTCTACAGTGTGTGTGTGTGTGTGTGTGTGTGTGTGTGTGTGTGTCTACATGGGGAAACAGCTGCCCTACAGCAGCATCTAGTGGCGCTATTATGCAATTACAGGACATTTTAAAAGACATTTTCATCATTTTGTATCTTAATATAATAAGATGCCTCTCAGTGAAACTTCCCTAAATAAATAAACGTGAAAAAAAGCCATCACCATCATCATCATCATCATCACCATCATCATCATCATCATCATCATCATCATCATCATCATGACACTGCTAGTCAGTATTAGTTGGCCTAGTAATTCATAGGTAATAATAACTGTAATAAAGATTTCAGAAATACTGAGGTCAAATAAAAGTATTTTTATTTATTTCTGGTAGACTATAAACACTATGAATAATAAATAACTACCTAAAAATACTACATAAATAAATTCATATGGAATGAAAATAGATTTGTTTGTGACAAACTAAAAGTTGTGACCAGTTAAATGATATTTTGTTTGTTATTTTCGACCCTTTGGATTCGTCTCATGACCACTATGGGAGTCCTGAGCCTCGGCCAGGTTGGGAACGACCTGCCAGGAAGGGAAACACTAAAAATAGATTTCTTTTAGTTCATTCACAGGTTTTATCTCTCTAGTCACTACCTTACAAATATCTGTCAAGACTGTTGCCACTTCAGGACTCTAATGAAACTGTCAGCGTCATCATTGTAAAAGCCTTTGGAAGGATTTATGTGTCTTTGTGAAATCCAGAGTCCATCTCACTTTCTCTCTCAAAGGGGAAAATGTTTTGTTTGATTTTACAGCAGGAACAGTGATGAATGTTACCTGATAAACTTTCTAAACTAAAGGTTTCACTCACTCACCTACGTCATTATGATAAAAAATACTCACAGAACTGATTGAGAAATATACACAAATCTTTAAATGCAAGCGAAGAAGAGTCTCTTTACCCTGGCTGAATAATGATATTTGCCAGTTAATGAAAAAAAGAGATCTTGCACTGTCCACCAAATTGAATACGGATTTTCTCATTTTTAAGTGTCTGAGAAATATGGTGGTTAGGGAACTTCGAAAGGCAAAAACCACATACTTTACACAACTGATTGTGGAATCTGAAGTAAATAGCACCTCTCTCTGGAAACACCTAAACAGTCTTACTAAAGTTAAGCCCAGATAACAAAAATCAGTAATGGGGCTGGAAGTAAATGGAGTGATTAGCACTGACAGTATAGAAATTGCAAATGAATTTAATAATTAATTCATTCAGTCAGTAGAGGAGCTTGCTGAAAATTTTGAACCAGCAAAATTATCACAGGTTAGCTGTGATAATTTGTAAAAAAAAAAAAAAAAAAATCATAAATAATGGTAAAAAGTCTGGCAGCAAAAGTTCCCAAACACTTACCATCAAATAACAGTAAAAAACCTTTAGTTATTCTACAGAAATTTATTTTAAAAATACTGATAATTACTTTGGACTTTGTCTACATTTTTACAGTCCAACCATTGTAAAATAAAAAGAAAATCTCATTATGAAACATTGCTAGAATGTTAAACAAATGTATAAATCTGCACAAAAAATGAAAAAGATTGCAGAACTACCTTAAAATTACGTAATTTAAATGATTCTCTTGTTTTCATACAGTAATCTTTGGTAAATCCATAGGATTATCCAATCCATCCACAAGAACTCCTCATCAAAGTACAGATTTCTGGATGTAAAACACAGAAAAATGATGTAAAATTACATTCACATTACCCTCCTTCAACACCCATTAATAGTATCTTGAGAGCTTTAAGCTTTTATTTTATGTGATTATCCAATCTATTTATAGTAGATCCCTGGTAAATTTATATTGTACAAAAAAATAAGATCATGTGAGAATGGTTTACAAAAACATAATTTTAATAATCATTACTTTATATAAACATTATTTGACAGTAATTACAAGCAACTCTCCACAGCAGGGTACAAAACAACATGTCTTATGTTTTTCTGTCTCCTTCACATCAACTAACAGACCTCTATCATAAAGCCAGCATTAAGGGAATATTGTTTGTGCACTGGTGTGAGTCTGAGCGTTGTACTTGTGAGAAAGTGAGAGATAAGTTTTACTTTTACCGGTCAAAGCAGATGGCCGCCCACCAAGAGCCGGGATCTGCTTGAGGTTTCTACCCGTTAAAGGGGAGTTTTTCCTTACTGCTGTCGCCAAGTGCTTGCTCATGGGGGAATTGTTGGGTCTCTGTAAATTAAAAAGTACGGTCTTGACCTGCTCTATGTGAAAAGTGCCTTGAGATGACTTCTGTTGTGATATGGCGCTATATAAATAAAAATTGATTGATTGATTGATTGATTTTAACAATAATGGCTGAAACAGGTTGAATCTCCCAATATAAAAGCAGTGTGTTTGTGCCTTTTAGTGTGATCTTATTATCAAATGTTCATCATTATCTTTCTGTTTAGTTTACAGTGTCCAACACCATGAAATATGAAGTAAACTGTAGAACAGGAAGGAACACGTATTGTGTTTAATTATTAAACATATTGCAATCTCGCTGTTTGGCTCTCTGTTTCATGATCTAGATATCACAACGTCTGTGCTTATCAACAGAGATGTAGATAGATAAGACAGGTGTTTTTTTGTTTTTTTCTTTAATGATCCAGTTATAAGGAAGACGTGATTCTTATTTTCTTTTTGTTTCTATTTTGACAATCCTGTTCCACTTATTTTCTGATCTCTATAATATTTGGCTTGTTTAGCTTTTTCGTGTTTTATTGATCAATGTGATTTTAAATTGTTGTTTGTTTTATTGTTGCTGTCGTTGTGTGAATCCCAGGAATAATAGCGACCACTTTGTAGAGGCTGATGGGGATCCAAATAAAGGATGAAGAATAAAGTAGGCTCAGAAGAAGTATTATGCATGTTTCATCATGGCACTTTAGGCTTATATTTCATTTTTTTAAAAACTTTTAACTAAACAATTGCGAAGGCGCAACATGTTTCATTTAATGAATGACTAAAATCAAATCAACATATGAACATTTGTTTAAACATGGATTAATGGAGATCTTGTATATGGGTGAGTGTGGAATAACTGTTTTCTGCTTCTACAACCAATTTACAGTAAATCATGTTCATGCTTGCCTTCCAAAGTACAAGTACATTAGACCACTGAGCTTTGCACCAAACTTATTTTTGCATTTAGTCTCACAAATGAAGGTACACTGCACACTGCCCAGTATGTGTGTGGATGTACTGTATTTTACTGTAAGTATGATGCAGTTCCAGCATGGCACTCTCAGCTTGTATTTCTTTTCTAACTGCCTTCTTTTTAATCTTTCCTGGTCTCTATTGTGAGAGGAGGTCATGTGTCTCAGGTCCTTTTGGTTTGTCAGCACCTGGAAGCTGCTTGATGGGGTGCTGGTTTGGAGAGGAGAGCAGTCGTCTCAGCGAGTATAAGATAAGATACGTGGCAAACTAAGATAAACAGTTACAGCTTTTGTTTTATTACCCTAACCAGCGCACTGTGGTCATGTAAAACATGCCGACAGTGGATGGGACACTGCGGGCAAAGCAGTTGAAAATATCACTTTTCTACATGTTTATGCTTGTTGATCAGGTGGTTTGATAAAGTACTTCTTGGCTTTTTACTCACAAAGCTTTTATTGCATTTACAGTAACGAGTGTAGTTGTCAAATCAAGTAAAATTTTCTCTTCACTTCACTGTGTCCACCTCTCTGCCCTGCGGTCTGCTTCATGTGTCTGTGAGTGTGTGTGTGAATATTTAATATTGAATATTTAACTGATTTTGATAACAACACTGAGATTTCAGTTTTATTTCTTGTGTGGTCCTTTCCATAATGTTGTCAGACACTTATAATAACATTCTGAGTCTGTCAGAGGCAAAAACAAACACCTTTAGTGGATGAACATTGATGGGACGCTATTGCAACAACGGATTTTTGTTGCCCCCTTTAGTCACTTAGACACAAAATGATGGGAGAATAGGGTCCAGGTTGACAAATACCCAAGTTTTCCTTTTAGGCAACATTGTTTGTGCACCTGAGTGGGTCTAAGTTTTTGTTCTTGTGAGAAAGTGAAAGATAAGCATTGCTTTCAACAAAAATACTTGAAACTAAAAGCTACGTTTCATGTTGACAGGTCCCTGATGTCTCCCTTTTACAAATCCTACATAGAGTCAATTTCATCATTTTACCCCATCTGTTGGTGTGACAGTCTAAATATCAAATCCAAGAATACACTGGAAAAAAGAGTGAATACAAGGTGTCCAGCAGAGTAGCCTGTCTGTTCTGTATAACAGTCAGGTGGTGAAGACGGCACCCCCATCCTCTTCATCAGGAGTTTCACTCTCTACCCTCTGGCACCACCCTCAGATTCCCCTCAGTCAAGACAGATAGATACAAACACTCATTCATCCCCACAGCCATCACTCTCCTCAACTCAGGGAAAAGGGGGTAGCTTGCCCATCATGAGTATGAAGGCCTACTTGTAGGATGATGATTTCATGTTTGTTTTAAGTTGCAGTTCCTGCTGCAAAACCAATTCCCCTTCAGAGAAAAATAAAGTTGACCTTGAACTTTAATTTTATCATCCTTTTTTCCATACTATAATTTGCTTTATTGATCTATTCATATTAATGGTTAAACATATTGCAGTCTCTCTGTTTTACTTTCTGTTTCATTGACGTGACATGACTGTTAAGTTTTACTTTACATTTCATGGGACGTGCTACAGGAACATTGCCCTGTAATTAAACAACACACTCGTAATAAAATATGCCAGCCAATCAGATCTGAGTTGAAGATCCTCCCACTTCAAATAAATTTAAACTCCAAGGGTGCATAGTTACACACAGCTTCATTCATCAGTTACAGCTTCATTGAGCTGCCAAATCATCAAAACGACTTCAACACAACACAGGTCAGCAGGTACGTCTTTGTGTTAAAACTTGCAGATACATTTTAAGGTAAGATAAAAACAGTTCTGTTGTGTGCTTGCTTACTTTGATGAATGATATTTGGAACATATGTGTTGATGTTATCAAGCAATTGCTTCTTACCTTTCAGTGAATCTTAGACAGGAAATACTCAGAAAATAAAACCGAGGTTTTAAATACTTGGAATTATTACTAAAAATAATGACCATGTGTGTACTGGTTTTTCTTTTCTTTTGGGATGAAATTAACATTTTAACATAGGAGGTGTAGCTGTCTTGGTGAACACTTGGGTTATACTGTATACTCATCATTCAAAGGCCACCTGAAATCATCTCTGCTGCTCAAACAATAAATAACAACACCACTCAAAACCACCAAGCGTAGTTGTTGCTAAAACAGTGATATCTGCTACTTTTATCACATTCTTAGTCTTAGTAACGTAAAGCAAAGACGTGTTTATTATAGACTGGCATATACTTATACCATTATCACACTAATCACAGGCAGGTAGGGCAGAAGTTATTGCTGACGTTACATTAATCCTCTCTGTTAGGTGAAGAACACCTGAAAAAAAAATCCAATGAGCATTTGATGACAAAAACAGGCCAGTTTAAATTCATATTAATTTACTTTAACTACACTGAAAGGAAAAAAAATGAACATTGGCTTATTAGCTACTTGCCAATCTTGCCAACACACACTACTACTTCTTATTCTCTCTGTATACGATGATGTCAAATCTCAGCAAACTTTTCGTGGGTAATATCTGTTAATGTTTTGTTCCTTCAGGTGCTGAGTCTCTTGGAAAGTGAAACCAAAATGCTAAAAACACACACAATGGTGAGTAAATCCCATGACTACTTGGGTCATAGTAAATGGTCAGAGTACACATAGCACTCCAAAATCTGAACACTTATTTTGTTTAAGAGAAAATGGTTAGAATGTTTACCTCTCCATCTGAATCCGTATCTGCATGACAGATGACAGTTAGTGAGAAACAATCATGAGATACATGTGCCTGTACAGTTGTTCATGAGAAAATAGTGAAGAAAACTTTACAGAGGCCAAGAGCGATCATCACACTGCGACTTGAGAAAACACTAGCAAATAGAAAAACAACATTTAACACCTGAATCAGTTCACTGAAAATGATTCTCATTAAATGATCATTTTGGAGATTCACAACAATCCAGGAGCTGACCGTTAGATATTTCAGTATCAAACAATCTGTTCTTATATGATCATCTGCTACATAGAGTCATTCTGCAACTACTATATTAACTGTGTATTGCATCACCTGTCGCCAAAAAACGGGGACCCACTAATATACCTCATCCGTAGCACTACTAGAGGTCAAAAACTCCACAGAGAACCTTTAAGAATGCAGGACAAAACAACTGATCAATTGCCCAAATGGAGCTGAATATGTAAATTAGACACTTGCAAACAAGCTTGAAAACTACAGATTAAATGTCTTCTTCATGTTTGGATGTCTGAACTCAGGTACGGTAACTCTGATTGATCTCTTGATTTGATTTTGAAATCCAAGCCTGCCTCAGCAGCCAAGGAGGAAGAACCAGAACCTGGTGACTTGATAGAAATCTTCCGTGGTCGCTATCAGCACTGGACTGTGTACATTGGTGGTGGCTACATTGTTCACTTGGTTTCCAGTGAGTCATTTCTTTACACTGCAGTGCCAGTGCTGCTACTTCCAAACACTGATCAGTCCCAGTAAAGACCATCATATAGCAGCCAAGATGCATTGTTCTGCAGACCTGAGGGCAGGCTTTGATTATTTACTTGGTTAAACTAACCAACATTTTCTTCAACTTTCATAAACTTAAATAATAAACTGAACAGTTTACATACAAAACTCATCATAAAACATGTTACAATCTTCAGCACATTTACCTTGTATAACTTGTGCCTTTTGTCATGCCCACAGACTCAGAAATACACAGTTTAGGAGTTTCATCAACTGTGTTGGGAGGTTCTGTGAGTGGCCAAGTCAAGAAAGAAAAACTCAAAGATGTGGTCAACAAAGATGATTGGAAAATAAGTAACATACACGACAACAAGTGGGACCCCAGGCCAAAGCAGGAAATTGTGAAAGAAGCCCTTTCGATGGTGGGTAAGGATATGGAGTACAGTGTTACCGAATTGAACTGTGAGCACTTCGCCACCGAGCGCCGTTATGGCAAAGCCCTGTCTCTTCAGGTATGTAGGTGGATCCACAATTGGAATTTGCCTCTGGATGAGTTATGTGGATTTAAAATGTCAAATTATAAAGAAACCAAGAAACTAAATGAAGTAAAATACACATGGAACACTTGGTCATGAAAATAATATTTTCTGTCAGTGGTTAAGGTGGAAGTAGCAGGATGTTTTACTACCGGAAAACCGCAGAAGTTACAGTCACATTACAAGTGATGAATACTGCAAAATATTTCTATGCCTCACAATTGTCTTTAAAATCATAAAAAGGTATTCTTCATATAAGAACAATTGCCAGCAGGGGAAAGAAGTGTTATGATTTATTATGATTTTAAAGTTATTATCTGCCAGTCAATACAGTATTTCATGTATTCATATGTGAGGGGGGATTTCAATATCAGTGTTTTACATTTCTTGCAACTAAACTCATGTTTTGTGTGTCTGTGTGTTATCTTCACAGGTGCTGAAGGCTGCAGAGGCTGTAGTTAGAGTGGGAGCTGCTACTATTCTAGATTCCACTGCTTCAGGAGACATGTCATCAAGTCCCTCAGTGCAATACTCTCCTTAAACTTATTCCTCCATCAGCACTGTTTCCTGGACTCCTCCCGGCCCGCTTTTCCCCATCAGCCTTGTTAGCCCTGCCCTGTCCCCAGTGTTTTCCCCAGCCAATCAGCTTCTTTCCCGTTATTTTGTTTCATCATCTCACTCCCCTTACCTGAGCTTCTCCGCCCATCTCCCCACCTGCACCACATCTCCTTGTTAGTTCAGTTAGTATTTTAGTCCTGTGTTTCAGTTCTGTCTTGTTGGATCATTTGTTTGGTTTGGTTTTGCCTGCACTTCTGTATCCTGTTCCTGAGTCTTGAATGAAGATATATTCTCAAGTTCCTGTTGGCTTCTGTGTCCTGCATTTGGGTCCAGCTGCTCCCATCCTACACTTTAAAATAAACATATTCAAGCATACTATCATATGTACTCTGATTTAATGCATTTAATTTGGGTTATTTGGACTTATTAACATTGCACTTAATGTATAAACAATATATAACTGTAGAATATATATAACTGCCTGTGGTTGCTGCCAGCTACTGCTGGGGCTGCAAATGTTTCATTTAAAAAAACAATCATATGGTCGCAGCATCCCTGTGGCCAAACACTTCTAAATATTACAGAGTATTTCAAGATCCACAGTCGCAATTAATGACAAAAAAAATCTGTGCTAATAGAGAATTGCTCACCGAGTCATTTAAAGTTTTATTTGTACTGTAGCACCACTTACAGGTGAAATGCAATCAAAATTTGCAGGACTGTTGTGTGAACGGACCACTTAAATGCAATTCAACCATGTATTCAACAGTTAAACCAGTGCTTACCAGTAACTGGCTACATGATGGTGCTACTTGTTCCATGTTTAAATATGTTAAGCACATCCCCAGAGGGAATCTGAGTTTGGAGATTTTTCTTACATTAGGTGCAACTGAAGTCCATTAAATTGCATCCACATTTCTCTCACTTGCTTCTTTTCTTTGCGTCTTAAAGCCTCCCACTGAGGATGCAGGAGAGACACAAGGAAACATGCGAGGAGAGAGGAAATGAGGAAATATGTTTTTAGAGATATGAGACGTCCTTTCCTCTGATGACGGTGGCAGCTGATCAGTCGATCACGGACTAAACTAGCTAACTGTATATAAAGTAGTGTAAACTAGCTCCACCTCCAGCAGCTACAACAGTAACATGCTGCTCTAACACTGATGCTTCACTATTAATAATCTAATGATGTCATATATAATAATATATCAGTCAGAGGGACCAAACCACTACTTTTACTGCAATACTTTAACTACATCAAACTCATAATACTTATGTACTTTTACTGCAATACTTTAACTACATCAAACTCATAATACTTATGTACTTTTACTGCAATACTTTAAATACATCAAGCTCATAATACTTATGTACTTTTACTGCAATACTTTAAATACATCAAGCTCATAATACTTATGTACTTTTACTGCAATACTTTAACTACATCAAGCTCATAATACTTATGTTCTTTTACTGCAATACTTTAATTACATCAAGCTCATAATACTTATGTACTTTTACTGCAATACTTTAAATACATCAAGCTCATAATACTTATGTACTTTTACTGCAATACTTTAATTACATCAAGCTCATAATACTTATGTACTTTTACTGCTGATACTTTAACTACATCAAGCTCATAATACTTATGTACTTTTACTGCAATACTTTAACTACATCAAGCTCATAATACTTATGTACTTTTACTGCAATACGTTAACTACATCAAGCTCATAATACTTATGTACTTTTACTGCAATACTTTAACTACATCAAGCTCATAATACTTAAGTACTTTTACTGGAGGAGGATTTTTCATGCAAGACTTTTACTTGTAATGGAGTATTTTTTTATATTTCTGTGTTGGTACTTTTACTGAAGGAAAAGATCTGAGTACTTCTTCCACCACTGATGGGTGGACATAATATTTTGTCCACACACACACTTCCTGTGGGTTTCACTGGCGTCCTCCCCTGTACTGGTGATGTTGTCAGTGTAGTAATATTTTAAAATTATAGAATATATTTCTGTAACAAAGCAATCTAATTGCAACTTTTATTACAGCTTTTACTAACCAATGAAACAATTATGGTCTCTTTTGTATTAAGATACAAAGGAACTTGTGTATTTGTTGGGAATTCTTCAGGTCAAATTCCCAGAGTGGTATTGTTGGAGTTGAGGGGGTTTTGTAAGTGTCTTGTTCATAACAGGAAGTCAGGAGCGAGACCTGTTTACATTCTTCATTCAAGCGGGATTTAGAGAGGTGGGGCAGTTTATGGTAGGACACTTTTATTTCTTATTCTCTCTGTATATGAGGATGTCTGATCTCTGCAAACTTTTCTTGAGTGATATTTGTTAATGTTTTGTTCCCTCAGGTGCTGAGTCTTTTGGCAAGTGAAACCAGGCCAAAACTCTAAAAACACACAATGGTGAGTAAATCCCATGATTACTTGAATCAGTGATAGATAATCATGAGATACATGTGCCTGTACAGTAGTTCATGAGAAAAATTGTAAAGAAAACTTTACAGAGGTTAAGAGAGATCATCACACTTTGACTTGAGAAAACAAAAGCAAATAGAAAAACAACGCTGCAACATTTAATACCTGAATCAGTTCATTGAAAATGATCCTCATTAAATGGTCATTTTGGAGATTCACAACAATCCAGAAACTGACTGTTAGATATTTCAGTATCAAACAATCTGTTCTTATATGATCATCTGCTACATAGAGTCATTCTGCAGCTACTATATTAACAGTTAGTTCCTGATTTGTTCTTTACTTGTTTTATGGTAAATGCTGTTTGTGTAAGAATTGTGTGAATCTTATTGTTTAGTGTCGGCGCCTGACAGACAGGAGCAACAATAGTGCAATAATGCACAAACATAAAAGGCGCTCTGTGGAGTTTTCTTGTTAACAAACCAAAGTTATGTCTTTGTGATCTCTTCATAAAATATTTGCAAAACAGAGTTGTTTTTTTTTTAAGTATTTTTAATCCTGCGTTGTTTACACCCATCTTTACTTGGTTAGCATACAAAGAATGAGCCTTGGTGTTTGCTCCCACAAATGCAACATAGAAGAATAAAAATAGAATAAAAGTAATGTAGTAATAATAATAATGAAATGAACAAAGCAATATTACAATTAAATTTAAAATCTATTTACAGAATGGAATAATAGGAAATATGGACTGTGATATGGGCAAATAAATGAAGTTTATGTAATATATGAAGGTGACGAGAGCAAAAATGAAATGAATACATGAATGTGACAAGTGCAGGGATTAAAAGAGGGATGTGAAATGTAAAGTCCAGTTTGATAACAGCACAGTTCAGCTATTTAGTAGGGCAACAGCTTCTGGAAAGAAGTTTTTATGAATCTCATTTGTACATTTCTGCGTTGTGCAGCAGATTAAAGTCACCTGTAGATCAGTGTAATACTGTGAAACAATTTGTAGGACTGTGTATCGCATCACCCGTATGCAAAACACCAAAAAACAGGGACCCACTCATAAAAAACTGATCCATAGCTCTACTAGAGGTGAAAAACTCCACAGGGGACCTTTAAGAATGCAGAACAAAACAACTGAACAGTTGCCTTAATTGAGCTGAATATGTAAATTAGGTAAAGAGTAAATTTCTTCTTCATGTTTGGATGTCTGAACACAGGTATGGTAACTGAGCCTCTGCTTTAAAACTCCCCTGATTTGATACCGACATTGGAAATGTGTCGATAGGCCAGCATTAAACACATGACACAAAGCCAAAGACCTGTTCTTTAACACTTCCAGCATACACAGCTCCACCCACAACCCCACCTGCATCGTTAATGAGACTGTTGAGATGGTGGAGAGCTTCAAATATCTCAGACTCACTTTGGACAATAAACTGAGCTTTGAACATCACATCACTGACATCCACAAACTCAGGCACCTTCTACTCCTGCTCTATGAAATCATAATTCAACTCATTCTCCTCTACTGATCCCCCTGTTTCTTCACCATGTTAACTGCCTCCAATATGAGAGGCATATGTGTGATTCTCCAAAACTATCGGCCTCCCCACCCCCAGCCTATCAGACCTCAACAGCAAAGCTATTACATGCAGAGCATAACATTGCTAAACAAAATACCTTGATGACTGTATATGTGCTATGTATGGTGATATATCCTGTATGGATGTCTTTCATGTAGTTATGTTGTGGATGTGTACTGTATTTATGTATTTATGTGAGGCTCCGTACAGACCGTGGCAACAAATTCCCTTGAAAGGACAGGAAATAAACAATCCCTATATGAACTGGTTTGTTATCCATATATGGACCATTATGCCTCCTCCCACTTCCCATACCCTGGTCTTCTTTATCTCAGGAACACCAGTTGCTCTCCTCCTTTTCCTCCTCGTTCCCGGACACAGCAGCAGCACTTAAAATAGTAAGTAGATTTTACAGAGAAATCAACTATATTGAGTTATACTTTTGATTGACTTTTGTTTTGGATATTGTCTGTAATTCGTTGGCTTCAGTTTTGTGTCTTTTATTTGGAGTGTAATTTGGACACTGCAATTTATTTAAAGGAACACTCCAACATTTTGGGAAAAACACTTATTTGCCACGTTTCCCAGAGTCAGACGAGAGGATTGATATAAATTTTATCTCTGTGCATCAGTTCTGGAGTTGTTGGAAGTTGTATTTCTTCACTTTTGACGGAGCTACGATAGCTGCTCCCGACTCCTTCCAGTCCTCGTGCTATGCCACGTCGGCATGTGCCCCAGAGAGCGGCATGACCACTCTCTGGGGCTGTACACACAGATATGATAACATTCTTCTTATCTGACTCTGGGGAAGACGGCTAATGGGTGTATTTCTCAAAATGTTGGAGTGTTCCTATAGACTCCTACATCTACAGTCCTGTCAAATTAGAAGAACTTAGTGTTTGATTGGGTTTTGTGAACTAAAATGCCTGGAATGTGACAGAGGTAAGGCCCTACATACTCACAAGAACGCTGCATCAATGAAATGTAACTGTCAAAAAACTCAGAGGGATTTCTGTTGGCTACCCTATGTGGCCTAATGGAGGAGGGAATTATACTTTTTTCTTTTCTTTTTTTTTAAATCACAATTTTGATACAAATAATGTGGTGTAATTGTATAAGACTTATGATGTGCTGAGAGAAAGACACAATGCAATGCAAATGATTACTGTTAAGATGATAAGCATTAAGTAGAAGGGTGTTGAATTATTATTATATTGTATGTATACACCACAGAAAACACACCCAGAGCACTGGACAAAATATAAGTGTGTTTATATTTAACGTCATCTTTTGTATTAAACTTTGCTTTTTAAAAAAAAAATAACCTCAAGAAAGGATCAAGAAATAAGGATGTAAAATGGCAACAGTAACTTGTAAGAAAAATAAAGCCAGGAGAAGATAATGGTGTAAAGTGACCCTAAACAGTAAAAAAGGAAAAGAGCATGACTGGATAGGCATAGGCATATCCAGTTCAGCCCAGAACCTATTTTAGAGATTTTGGGTCTGCAACAGATGATGTAAAGAAATTATAATGGTGTAATGGGCTGGTATAAAGAGGTTGGACAAAAAGTGTGACTAATGTAGACCCAAATGGTATAAAAGACCACGTCCTGAGCCTAGAAACTCGGAGCCTTCCGGTGGACCTTGTGTACACTGTAACTGTTTGCTGCTCAGAACTCTGACTCCTGATGATTTTTTGAACATCAAAGAGAAGTTTTTCTCCTTGAGTTTATTTGAAATTTTTTCAACTGAGATCCAAAAATCTGACACGGCAACAGCTGTTAATCAATCATATCCAATGCCCCCCATAAAATCTCA
This sequence comes from Thunnus maccoyii, assembly GCF_910596095.1. Classification (NCBI taxonomy): domain Eukaryota; kingdom Metazoa; phylum Chordata; class Actinopteri; order Scombriformes; family Scombridae; genus Thunnus; species Thunnus maccoyii. Next base: position 31,506,672 of record NC_056540.1, read on the forward strand.
AACCAAAAACATGGCTGGTATCATAGTTAATCAGATTTTGATGTTGTATCAGCTGTCTCAGATACATAAACACTTCCATTGCTACATCCAGAACGAAAACCAGCAGCACAACCAGAATGAAAAATAATCAATATACATCATTTCAGATACACTAATATCACTTGTCCTACTATCGTGTCCAATCTTTGAAAAAAGTTTCAGATCAGCAAAAGGACTAAACTTCTCTTTGATGATAAAAAAGAAGAATCATCAGGAGTCAGAGTTCAGAGCAGCACAATGTACTTTAATGCCGGTAAAAAAGGAAAATAATATATAGTGCACACAAGGCTCACCACATATGCAGCCCTCAGTTTTATATCTTTTGTCTTATATAGGGCACGCCTATTGTCCAACCTCTTCATACTAGCCAATTACACCATTATAATCTCTCTACGTCACCTGTTGCAGACCCAAAGTCCCCAAAAATAGGTTTTTTGGGCTGAACTGGACATGCCTGGCATATCCAGTTCTATCTAGTCATTCTATTTTTTATAACTGCACTTGGTCACTTTACACCACTATTTCCAATCCTTCTCCTGGCTATCATTTCTCCACAGCCATTCTTGCCACCCCACATCCCCGTTTCTCGTTCCTTTCCCAAGGCCACTCTTTTTAAAAAAAAAAAAAAAACACCGAGTATAATACAAACACACATACAATTTTATCCAGTGAACTGAGTGAGATTATTTTTAACATACTTTGTGCCCATAAATCAATCACAAGTTTCTGTGATGTATACTTTCAACACACTTCTACTTAATGTTTGTCATTTTAACAGTAATCATTTGCATTGTATTTTACCTTTCTTTCAGCACATCATAAGTCTTATAAAATTACACCACACTACCTAGTCCTTGTTGCTAAACCTCCTGAGGCAATTTAGCCAATTTTGAAATTGTTGTAATACTTGTTGTATAGCTATATCGAGATTAGGTTATATAAATTATACTTGGCTTCATGCTGTGCCATGTACGATTATTAAGTAGGCATATTATTTAACGTCTGCCTATGGTTGTACTATCTGCTCCCAGTAAGCAAACCTCTAAAATATGAACATTTATTTAGTTTATTACCTGCAGTGAATAAAGGAAGGATGAGTCAGAGAGAGAGAGAGAGAGAGAGAGAGAGAGAGAGAGAGAGAGAGAGAGAGACCTACTACTGTGATTGTCTTGGATTTTAGTTGGATTTTGTAGTTTCTGCAGTTTTTACACCCTATTTTCTCCAGAACAGAGCAAGATTGAACCGGGAAGATTTTGTCAGAAATAAAACAGATATCCAAAAGTTCAATTTCAGTCATAACTCAGTTTTGACCAAAATTGTTGTTACTCGGTTAGCCTTTGTAGGGCAGTAAGGAGCTATAAAGGAAGAATTTAGGGTTTCATCTAGACACACAATTAAGAGAACATATATCTGTCCTTGTGACTTTTTCTTATGAGTACTGGTCTAGATTTCCATTGCAGTGACAATAAAAGTGTTTAGGTTAAAACGTTTGTGTGGTATAAGCTGTTATCTTAGTGTGACCTGCCCAACTGGAGGGTAAGGCTAATCCCACCTTAACCTGGGCTCCCCCCAAGATCACCTACTCTATACAGGTCAACACACAGATAAGTGTAAAGAAATTAAACAGAGACGTGGCTTCGAGTACAATTGTATCAAAATTGATTTCAAAAAATCAACCTAAAAAAACAACAGTAATGTTGTGATACAACCAGAGACCGATTTATTAATATAATTAAGTTAAAATCTATCAAGTAGTTATTTTAAGAGTTTAAAATACCTCACACACCCTCACGATGATGCTGTGTCTGTGCGTATAATAAAAAAATATATATTCAAAGTATTCCTCACTCTAAAGAAAAACATATGATTAACAAGCTAGGCTGACTGGTACAGGATAACCTCTTCTTCTCACGACTATATCACCATGTGTTTGCACAGCACTGCCACCACTGCAAACACACACACAGCAAACTAACACCCCAAGGTGCCGTGTAATACTTATCTGCATGCAGGCGCACAACAACCCATACGGCTGGAGCCCCCACACAGTACAGCCCGGGTACCTAAAGCTAAATAAAGGGGGCACAGAGACAGCATTAATACACCTGACGAGGTCCTTCAGGCGCAGTGGGTTCATCTCACAACACAAATCAACCAATATTACAATCAGTCAAAATATACTGAACCAAAAGAGGCAAAAGCAACACTAAATATAACTAAATGAAAGAAACAAAGAAAAGAAAAAAAAATTAAAAAAGAAAACTTATTATAGATGTTTCACAACAGCATTTTCTGCTTATTTCTCTTTTTTAACTTTTAATTAATCAATTACAAAGGGACAATATAATATAATATATATATAATGTTTTATATTTTATTCTTCATTCAAATCGACAAAAAATAATAATTTTTTCTTTTGTTTTTAAAGAGTTTCAAACTTTTGTGAAGCATCTTGCAAAAATGTAAAAATTGCCTTTCCCTCAGTATGATTTTTCTGCTTTAATAATTATTAATTTAAAATAATAATAATTCTTTATTCTTTAAAATGTTAAACAAAAACAAAAACTATTCAGTCGGGTCCACCAGTTGTCGTCAACCCTGTTACTTTGAATGAAAAGACCCCTGCAGTGATAATGAACTGTTCCAAAAGTTGCATCATTTCCAGGAAGTGAAATCAGCCTTTTATGAAGTTGATGGTGAAACAACAATCCTTTAATGAATTTCCTTTATTATGTAATGTTTGACAGATGGAGATGAGCTCATTGTGTCAGCCCTGTTATCACAAAAGCATATGATAAAAAGTTATTTGTTTGAGAATTTAAATGTACTACTAGCTGCTACACTGGCTGCTGCTACAAGGTCCTGAAGAAGGTCTATCTGCCCAAATTTCAAGAATGCAGCAGATTTCATTACACAATCCAGGTCGGATTTCAACTCACTCTCCAGTTAGCTGCTAGCTACTGATGATTTTACTTGGATTAAATGGTGGTCGGATCACATTCCCAATATAAATGAACCGCTCCAGAATTCGTTTGGGACCAGATAAAGACTTTCCAGGTCTCCATGGTGAGAGGTCATGTGGTTCAGGTCCTGTCTGTCACCTGGAAGTCACCCTCCTGATCACATTCTTCATATGTTATTAGTTTATCTGCATTTTTTTCATCCTGTTTTTCCATGCTGTAGGCCTAATTTTGCTTTATTGATCTATTCATATTGCGATTAATGACATAACATTGATCTGTACTTCATATTAGGTGGGGCGGATCAGGTGAACCCAAATGCAGACACAGGTGAGGCGACAGGGATATGGTAGGAACAAGGGATTTATTTTAAGGCGAGGAAAAGGGAATTCAGGCTCTGGGGAAGCTTGGACTGGTAGCTGGGAACCAGGAACTGAGGCAAGCTGGAGCAAGGGGAGTAGGTCTGGAGCAGAATCCGTGGGGGGCTTCTTTATCATCCAACTACATAGCAAAAATACTCCCTCTATACTTAAGCCATATATATTATTTGCTACATGTATTTTAAGCCTTAGCCAACTTTTAATATGTAGAAATTATTTCTAGTGTTTCTACATCTTATTCTGTTGTATGATTACAGGCTCGTTTACATTTCATTTCGTTGAATATGATTTTTTTCTGTTCCTTAAACCGAAGTTTTCCGCAAGTATTTGGTTTCACCGTTTCATCTCATATCATATGAAGTACTTCATTCATGGTTCTGATGATGTCACTCATAATTAACAACCCCTCCTCTTTCACATGAACGCGCAGGTAGCTGGATTGGGTTGAAGAAGGGAGGACTTAAGGGTTCTTTACAGAATCTGGTGGAGAGCAACACTGGAGCAACCGAGGAACACAGAAACTGCTGTGTCTATTACAAACTGCAATAAATACAATTGGCTTTAAAGCTGTTGGACTACAAAACATTAAAATTATAAAACTAATAAGTGTACTACTAAACTAATAAGTAAAGGTACACCGCTAAACTATGAAATATTAAAATGTAGAAAATCTTAAAAGTAATGAACTTTGACCCTAATAGTGTCCTTTGCTGCACAGTGTACATTCTTTTCCTTTTAGGGAGAGGGGAGAAACTTTCCCCTTGCTAAACGTGTCGCGGGGGAATCTGGCCTGACGTTACCGCGCAGTGACGCAGGGAGACGCAGGGTCTCCTTGGTCGCGAGGCTCGTTCGGTCTGCTCACTCGTCCTTTCGGGAGCCGCTATATTCTGTGGGCCGCCGACTTCCGCTGCTTACTGGTAAGAAGAGGAAAAAACGGCAGTAACTAGTCTTCACCGCTTGTGTCCAAGAGTACTTTGTTCTCTTTAACTCAAACAATCGTTGTATGTGTCGCGCTGTAGGACTTTTGGAGACTTCTTATATTCACGCTGGGGAGCTTGTGGTTAGTTTTCTGTCGCTTTCTCTCGTCTCTCCTCTCTGTCTCAATCTCCAGACAAAATGAAAGATACTGGCAACGAAACAAACAAAACAAAACAAAAAAACAACAACAAAAAAACCATCAAACTTTCAGTAAGCCACACAAATAATATTTTTTCAATGTTCGAAAAAGGCGTATGATGAAGTCGAGAACTTTTCTAGTCCTACCCCTTTTTTATTTTTGTTAATTTAGATCAACCAGGTGCAGACATGAATGTATTATTATTAATATGTTTATACGTCCATGGACGCAGGTACTGTGACATATCGTGGGTAATATCTGTTTAAATTCATATTAATTTACTACACTGAAAAGAAATAAATTAATATTAGCTTATTTATCTAGGCTACTTGCCAACACACACTACTACTTATTATCATCTGTATATGCCATGTTTTGTTCCTTCAGGTGCTGAGTGATAAGGAAAGTGAAAGTGAAACCAAGCCAAAACTCTAAGAACACACACAATGGTGAGTAAATCTTATGATTACTTGAATCATAGTAAATAGTCAGAGTACACATACCTCTCCCAAGTCTGAACACTGTTTAATTTATTTTGTTTAATAGAAAATGGTTAGAATTTTTTACCTCTCTGTCTGAATCAGTGTCTGCATGACAGATGAGTCAGTGATAGATAATCATGAGATACATGTGCCTGTACAGTAGTTTATGAGAAAATTGTGAAGAAAACTTTACAGAGGCCAAGAGTGATTATAACACTTCAACTTGAGAAAACACAAGCAAATAGAAAAACAACGCTGCAACATTTAACACCTGAATCACTTCATTGAAAATGATTCTCACTAAATGGTCATTTTGGAGATTCACAACAATCCAGGAGCTGACTGTTAGATATTTCAGTATCAAACAATCTGTTCTTATATGATCATCTGCTACATAGAGTCATTCTGCAGCCACTATATTAACAGTTAGTTCCTGATTTGTTCTTTACATGTTTTATAGTAACTGCTGTTTGTGTAGGAATTGTGTGAATCGTATTGTATCGTGTCAGTGCCTGGCAGACAGGAGCAACAATAGTATTATTCTTCTTCACTACATTTTTCAGAATCAGAATCAGTTTTATTAGCCAAGTATGCAGCATTCAAAGAATGAGTCTTCAACATAGAAGAATAAAAATAGAACAAAAGTAAGGTAATAATAATAAAATAAAAATAAACAAAGTAATATTACAATTAAATTCAATTTTAATCTATTTACAGAATGGAATAATAATAGTTTTGAAATCGGATATAAAACTAGAAGTGAAATATTGACTGTACAAAGGAAATATTAAACTGTGCTATGGACAAAGAAAAGAAGTGTATGTACAATAACTAATTAAATTATGTAACAGTGGATGTCAAATGCAATGTACAATGTTAAATCCAGTTTGATGAAATATGTGAAAGTGACAAGAGCAGGGATGAAAAGAGGGATGTGAAATGTAAAGTTCAGCTATTTGGTAGGGCGACAGCTTCTGGAAAGATGTTTTTATGGATCTCATTTGTACATTTCTGCGTTGTGCTGCAGATTACAGCCACCTGTAGATCCGAGGAATATTGTGAAAAAAAAGCTCCACAAGGAACCTTTAAGAATGCAGGACAAAAAAACTGACAAATTGCCCAAATGGAGTTCAATATATAATTTAGACGCTCAGTGCAAACAAGCTTGAAAGCTACAGATGAAATGTTTTCCTCTTCATGTTTGTATGTTTGAACACAGGTACGGTAACTCTCTCTCTGCTAGAGTCCAGCAATGTCAAATCTGATCTGATTTGTATCCAGATGTACTAATTTCTTGATCTTTAAATCCAAGGGTGCCTTGATAGCCAAGGAGCCAGATCCTGGTGACTTGATAGAAATCATCCGTGGTATCTATCAGCACTGGGCTGTGTACATTGGTGATGGGTACGTTGTTCACTTATTAGGTCCCGGTGAGTCATTTCTTTATATTTCAGTGCCAGTACTGTCAAGTCATGTCAATTTTATTTATATAGTGCCAAATCATAACAAAAGTTATCTCAGGCCACTTTTCACATAGAGCAGGTTTAGTCAGTACTCTTAAATTTACATAGACAAAACATTTCCCCCCTGTGCAAGCACTTTGTGACAGTGGCAAGGAAAAATTCCCCTTTATCGGGAAGAAACCTCGAACAGAACCAGACTCTGGGTGGGCAGCTAGAGAGAGACAGACAGAGAGAGAGAGAGAACAATAATAGTAATAATAATAATGATAGAAATATGACCAATAATAATAATAGTAGCAGCAGTGTCAAGCAGGCAGTCCACAGAGTCCACAGCTCTCGAGGCAGAGAGGAAATACTTGTGAGTTGAGAAAACACAGAACTCCAGGGAAGAAGCCAAGTTAGTAACATGCATTAATGGGACTTGAATGTATAGAGGGAGAGGAGGCAGAAGAGCAGACAGTATCATGGGAAGTCCCCCAGCAGTCTAGGCCTATAGCAAAAACTCTGGGGAAGAAGCCATGAATGCTACAGATGGAGAGGAGGAGGAAGAGATAGGAGCTCACTGCATCATGGGAAGTCCCCTGGCAGTCTAGGCCTATAGCAGCATAACTAGGGGCTGGTACAAGGCGAGCCTGGCCAGCGCTAAATATAAGCTTTATCAAAGCCTAGTCTTAACTGTAGAGAGGGTGTCTGCCTCCTGGACTGAATCTGGAAGATGATTCCACAGGAGAGGAGCCTGATAGTTGAAGGCTCTGCTTCTCATTCTACTTTTGGAGACTCTAGGAACCACCAGTAAACCTGCATCTGGGAGCGCAGTGTTCTAGAGGAGTAGTACCGTTAAGGGCTTTGTAGGTGAGGAGAACCATTTTAAATTCTATTCTGGATTTTACAGGAGGCTAATACAGAGAAGCTAAAATGGGAGAAATATGATCTAGTTTTTGTCAGTATATGTACAGCTGAATTGTGGACCAGCTGGAGAGTCTTTAGAGACTTGTTAGGGCAGCCTGATAATAAGGAATTGGAATAATCCAGCCGAGAAATAACAAATGTGTGGACTAGTTTTCCTGCATCTTTTTGAGACAGGATGTGCTTGGCTTTTATAAGCGTGGGTGAAAAAAGGCAGTCCTTGAAATGTGCTTTATGTGGGAGTTAAAGGACATATCCTGATCAAAGGTAACCTGAGACCAGGGTGATGCCATCTAGAGTAGCTATATCATTAGAAAATATGTTTCTAAGCTGTTTAGGGTAAAGCACAATAACTTCAGTTTTGTCAGAGTTTAGTAGCGGAAAATTGCAGGTGATCAAGTTCTTTATGTCCTTCAGACATTCTTGAAGTTTAGTTAACTGATTGGTTTCATCTGGCTTTCAGAAGGTTTCGTGAATGCCCGAGTAAAGAAAGAAAAACTCCAGGATGTGGTCAACAACAACAAGTGGGAAGTAAAAAACCTTTTCGACGACACATACAAACCAAGGCCAATAAAGGAAATTGTGGAAGTAGCCCTTTCGTGGGTGGGTAAGGATGTGGAGTACAGTATCTCTGACTGGAACTGTGAGCACTTTGCCACCTGGTGCCGTTACGGCAAAGCCAAGTCTCTTCAGGTATGTAGGTGGATCCACAATATGGAATTTGCCTCTGGATGGTTTATATGGATTTAAAATGTTGAAATAAATAAAGGAACCAGGAAATTAAGTGAATTAAAATACACTGTTTATTTTTCCCCATTAATATATGCATATACTGTATCATAATCAAATGAGATTTTAAAAGGATAATTATATTTATTTAATAACTGAATGTATTCTTATTGATTGTGATGTGACTTAAGAGGGGATAATATTATGATTTACATTAAAATAACTATCTACCAGTCAATACAGTATTTCATGTGTTCATATGTGAGTGGGGATTTTAAATCAGATTTACAATAAAAGTGAGTTCCAGAGTTATGGATTATTTTAATATATCAGTATACTAACTTTCTTACAACTAAATTCATGTTTTGTTTGTCTGTGTGTTATCTACTGGCACAGGTGTTGATGTCCCAGATAATGATGCCAGGGGCTGTAGCCGTCGCAGATGGTGTAATGAAAGCTAGTAGATATATAGGAACTCCTCTCATTGGAATATCAACATCACTTTCAAAGTCTCACTCCTCCTGAACTTATTCCTGTGTCAAAAATGTTCCCAAATGTTCCCACCCTACCCTTGTGAAAATAAACATATACAAGTATACTTCCATATCTACTCTGATTTAATGCATTTAAATTGTGTTATTTGGACTTACTAACATTGTACTTAATATATAAACATTATATAACTATAGAATATATATATATATATATATATATAACTGCGTGTGATTGCTGTCAGCCAGTGCGGGGGCTGCAAAAAGATTTACAGCAAGATGTTTCATTTTTACAAAATTCAAATGGTCGCAGCACCTCCCAGTGGCCACCCAGAGGAAAAAATTGCTGCTCACAGTAGTCTTTTCTTTGTCTCATCAGAAATAAATTATCATCTTATTTAGAGATTGCTGAATTCTGACTTGTTTGTCCTAACACAAATATTGTCTACATTTGGTATCAAATACATCTTATGTATGCCTGATGTGTGCATTTTAGTCATTCATTAATATAGGGACAGTGGAGAGATGACAGGAATTCAAGGGAGAGAGTGATGGAGGGGATGACATGCAACAAAGGTCCACAGCCGGAATTAAACTGCTGATTTTGCCGTTATATGAATAATACGAATAAAACATGTAAACAATCCATCCAAACCTGATGTGCACTGAAAAAGAATATTTAAAAAATGATCACTAGACAAATTTCTGATATTGTGCAAGCTCATTTATAAGCCAATCATGTTTTCTTTTGCATCTTACTGTTATCTCAACAGCTGATTATTTCAGATAAATAAAGATCAGTGCAGTGAGAGGAAAAAAAGGGCATTTTAAGATCTTACAAGAGGGAGACAGGAGGGAGACTATTTCTCAGTAGCTGAATTTAAGAAGCAGGAGAAAATGGTCAAAATCTCATATCGATGTGAAACTGAGCTCAGTTATATCTAAGAGAAATATGCTGGACAAAGAAGAGATCATATCTTGAATTTTCCTTTCCTCTGGGAAAACACTTCTAAATATTACAGAGTGTTTCAAGATCCACACTTCCACATACTGGCAAAAAAGTACTTATTGAGTCATTTAAAGATAATAATAATAACTTTATTTATAAAGCACCTTTTAAAAACAGAGTTTACAAAGTGCTTTGACAGACAAAGCAAAAGCAGTACAATGCAAAGCAAAGACATGAAACAGAAAACAATAACAGATCTGACCTTAAAAAGATGGCAGCCAAATGGCAAAGAAAGACAATAAAGAGATGATAAAAAGTTTAAAAGAAAGATGATCTAAAGACAACATTACATAAAAGCAAGTCTGTAAAAATGGGCTTTAAGAAGTGATTTAAAAGAAGTGACTGATTCTGCGAGCCTTATCTCCTCAGGCAGGCACCGGAGGATCTACGGGGTCAGCATATCTGTTATGTAGCTTGGAACTTCAGACCCAGACGTGCTTTAAAAGTGATCAGTAAAATCTTAAAATCAATTCTAAAATGAACAGGAAGCCAACTGAGAGAAGCCAGAATCTGAGTGATGTGATGTTGTCTGTTAAAACCTGTAAGAGCACACAAACATGCTGTACATACAGACGGGTGACAAATTAAAGGAAAAACCAACATAAAGTGTCTCAGTAAGGTGTTGGGCCACCAGAACAGCATCAATGTGCCTTGGCATTGATTCTACAAGTCTTTGAACTCGACTGGAGTGATGAACATCATTCTTCAAAAAGATATCTGGTGTTTTGATGGTGGTGGTGGAGAGCGCTGTCTAACACGTCAGTCCAAAATCTCCCATAAGTGTAAAATTGGGTTGAGATCTGGTGACTGTGACGGCCACAGCATATGATTCACATAATTTTCATACTCATCAAACCAGTCAGTGACCCCTTGTGTCCTGTGAATTGGGACATTGTCATCCTGGAAGAGACCACTCCCATCAGGATAGAAATGTTTCATCATAGGATAAAGCTGATCACTCAGAACAACTTTGTATTGATTTGCAGTGACTCTACCCTCTAAGGGGACAAGTGGACCCAAACCATGCCAGCAAAATGCCCCCCAAAGCATAACAGAGCCCCCAGACCCCCTCACAGTGGGGGTCCAGCATTCAGACCTGGACCAGATTTTCCTTTGTCACTGGTCTGTATACACAACAACATATATGTATACACAACAACATATATGTATATACAACAACATTTACACACACATTCTTTCTGTGGCTAACACACAAAGATCACAGTTTAATCTTTACTGAAAATGTTTAGGTAACATGTTGAACAACAAGACACAAACATATAATTTTAATTAAAAGTATGAATTTTTGCCTTTGTTAAATTGATGGCATCAATGAAGTTCAAAATTATCTCAAAATTGTTTGATTTTGTGATATTTTTATATCACTATTTTTGGTAGCACTATTTACCCCATCCCCATGCTCATTTTACCCCTACTTTGGGGTAAGTTGTGTCATAGGACTAACTTTTTTGATGGCTCATTGTTCTAAAACCATAATAATTAGATCAAGTGTTTTAATTTCCATGGGTACACAACAACCTGAACTATATATAGTAACTATTATTTGAAACAAATACACTTTTATTTCGCAGTAAAATCATCAAATGTAAAAAAAAAAGTGGCTCATGGTACCCCGTTCTCCCCTACTGAAGTCAAGCGATGAACAGTTCACGTGACTCAGCGGGGTGGTCACGTGACTCACAGTAAACACGGAAGCACAGCAGCGCAGAGTCTCTCTGCAGTTGTGTTTTGTTAACGGTCAGTTTAACGTCTGTCTGCCGCCGCAGCGGGTTCTTCATCTTCCGGCTTGTGTCGTTTTCTGCGCTCAGAGGAAGCAGGATGGATAAATGTTTGATGTTCGCGGTGATACTGAGTCTGAATGCAGTTATTACTCAGGTCAACTGCAAGAGAGTCACCAACGTAAAGGTGAGACTGACACATTACACTGTTTATGCTGCTTTAAATGTCTTTAACACATCTACAGCCGCCTTTAATCTTTAATCTGAGCTGACTGAAATATACAATGATAACAGCTGTTATCTTTAACAAATAACCAACAGTACATTTAAAGTGAGACAGTCCATCTGGGTCAAAGTCCTGAAGTGAAGCTTTATTTACTACAAGTACCAAACACAAGAGTGATTAAATTAGCTTCCTACTCGGAGTTAAAGGAAACATAAATAATGAAACAAGTGAAAACGTGTTAGACATCGTAGCAAAAAGCCTGAAAACTGAAAGAGTCTAATGTAGTCTGGATGGAGAAATATCAGTAAAATCTTTTTTTGTGTTTTTCACAAATAGAATAAAAGTTTCACAAATCTGAAACTGTGTTTTAATGAGTCCCTGGAGTCTCTTTGGTGATCTAGTCCAGATCTGGCACGTCTAGGTGTAGTGGTTTTTGATCTAGACCTGGACTAATGTGGTCTGGATGGAAAAATATCAGTGAAATTGCCCTTTTTTTCAGCTTTCATGAGCAAAATACAGGTTTCACAAAGCTGGAAGTGGGTTTAAACAGTGTGAAGGATTCTGCTACGATGCCTAACACTCCTTCATAAGTTGAAAAAACAGAGAATCAGTTGCTAAATGTCTTGATTTATGTTTCCCTGGAAGGACAGAAAAACACTCAGAAATATAAATTGCAATGTAAGACTTGTCCAAATTATGTCAAAACACTGACTGACTGGTTCACCCTGTGTGTTGTGGACAGATTTTGGGTTTTGACTGGAAGAACTGTGGGAAGCCTGACGATCCAGCCGTGCTGAAGAGTCTGAAAGTGTCTCCGGATCCCATCGCCATCCCGGGTGACCTGACGGCCTCGGCCTCCGGATCCACGTCTGTTGAGCTGACCGCTCCTCTGTCTGTAAGTACACCGATGCTTTCTATACACACACAATACCAACATAAGAACTTTTCAGGGCTTATCTTTGTTAAAACAGACACTTCAGTCTATACGTAAAGTCAGATTTGAAGGCAGAAGTCTCCTCAGCTGGTGAAGTAATCATTAGGTGTGTTTTTTTTGCTGTGTTGCTCAAGACCGGTTTAACTGTGTTGTGTAACGTCGCGGCTGTCTGCAGCGAGCAGGTTGTTATTGCTCCTCTGCTGTGTGTGGAGCAGAATCAGGCGTGTCTGGATCTGCTGCTGATCCTGTGAGCTGCATGTGAGCAGATCAGACGCTGCAAGCAGCTCAGGATTCAAACTCACTGGATTCATAATCAAAAGGAAACTGGGAGGCCGAAAAAAAATATGATAAGAATAAGCAAAAATTAGAGGAAATGAGAAAGACATTAAAGCGCCTGCACATGTCCTGAAAAAGTATCTGATGCTGTTATCCAACCTGACGACTGTTAAATCAGTACTTTATGTCCTAAATTCAATTTTAGAAGTCTTATAAGTCTTGTCTGGTTTTTCTGGCAACCACTTCTGCAAAACTGTCTTCTGATAGGTCAAAAACTTTTTTTTAAATTATCTTATTTAATTTGAGTGATTAGTTTCTTTTCCCTTCTGTCTGGAATTAAAATATTCTGGAAATGCCCCTAAATCGAGGTTAAAGCTTGTGACGGGAAGTTTGCAGTTTCAGATCCCAAAGAACGTGTGAATTGTTTCCCTCTTCTTCTCCCTCAGCGTTGCCTGCAGGTCTTGTTTATTTTGAACCCAGCAGAAGTGGGTTTATGATGCTGTAAAGCTGCAGTCATGTGTAAAAGAAACAAAATGACTCAGCAGATTTTCACGTGTACAGTAATCTGTCTCCGATCACATGTGTAACAGTAAAAACTGACCCACTTATTCTCCTCTGTTTGTATCATAAAAGCATCTCAGTGATTTACTTCTTCAGTTATATAATGAATGAATATGAGTACAGTACAGGATGAAGCAGAGAGTTGTTTCTGATTTGCATAAAGTAAAAATAGTAGCAGTTGTCTTGGTTTTGGTCATCATGCAGATTGATCCAGATCAAAATGTGTTATGGTTACCGTAGTTTTACTTCTTCGTTAGACCCGCTAGCAACCAGTTACTAAATTATCCATGAAATCCAGCATGATGCAGTAAACAGGAAGGAGAGAAACTGTTGACATTCACTAAAAGTCACAGGTTGGATTTGAACCCCAGATGCTGATATTTACTTTAGACTATCAAGCCTGCAAGAGACGCTGATATTTGCTGTTACTATAGTAACACAGTAAGAACTGGACTGTCGATAACACATACCAGATGGACTCTTACAACTGTCTGATACACACTTCACACTTTAAACTTTATTTGTATGTCACCTCTGGTACAGGCTTTACAGATGACTCACAGGCTAAAAATAAGACAGAACAAATGTAAACAGTAAAAGAATTTGAGACTCTTGCACACAAAAAAAGATAAAACATGCAGTGAAACCATAAAAAAGACTGAATGCTACTCAGACTGTTAACTGTGTAATGTGTGTTATTGTGTTAAAAATGTGTTTTTACAGATTTTATCATCGGAGGCTACAAATCAATCAAATTTATAACCTGAAACAGTCGACAGGATGAAATAAAGCAGGAAAACAAGGTTAAACATTTTGAATTCATTAATCTTTTTAAATACTGGACAATGATTAAAACACCACATATTCTATTTAAGTTATTTAAGGAGTAAAACATCTTGTCCTGCGGTGGCTGAAAGAGAAAATAAACAGGTATTTAATTGCAAAGAATCTCATCTCTCATCACATGTTACCAGAGCTCAGAAATCACATCGCACTGTTTGCATCTGTTAAGCAGGAAGTGTTTTGTATTTTTACTTGTTAAATGACTAAAAAATGAATCAGTTATAGAACTGAAAGTAATGATTATTTTCATTATTGATTACTTTGTTGATTTTTTTTTTTTTTAATTAATAGCTTAGTTGTTTGGTCTATAAAATGTCAGAAAATAGGGAAGAATGTCCATCACAGTTTCTTTAAGCCCAAGACGATGTGTTCACATGACACGTTTCATCAAACCAACTGTCTGAAACCCAAAAAATGTCTGTTTACTGTCACGTAGGACAAAGAGAAACATCTTCACTGGAAACAATGACTGTTTGGTATTGAATGACTTGTAGTTGCTGGTTAATTTTTATAGACTTTTAATCATTTCAGCTCTAATAAATACTCCATTCATTGAAACTGACATGAAGCCAAGCTGACAATAGTCTGAGTTCAGTGTGAAGAGACAAACTACTGATCAATCATAATCATAATCACTTTAACATGTTTGCCAAACAGTAGAAAACTTCAGCTGCTGTCATTTCATCCTACATGAACTCCTCCATCAGTCAGTTTAGACTGAAAAGTTGTTTTCTTGTCGTTGACATTTGTCATCATGATCTGATGTGTAAAACATTAACAGTTGTCTCACTGCTGCTGTCGGTAACCAGAGAGTGATGTGACTTCCTCACAACTCCTTCCTCTCTTATCACACTTTGTGCTGATAAAGCGCATGTGTGTGTGTGTTTTTATACCGCTGTTGTTTCCTGTTGTTTGACCTAGTTTATTAAAACTCCTTTATTGACCCTCATGTGTACTGCATCTTTGTGTTTCGAGTCCTTCCATGTTTGCGTCTTTTATATTTGATAGAAAACATCACTCCTCAGGTTTGTCATATTTCCTTTTTTGTCTCCTCTTCCTCCTTCTCTCTCTCTCTCTCTCTCTCTCTCTCTCTCTCCAGGTGAATGTGACTCTGGAGAAGGAGGTGGCAGGTTTCTGGGTGAAGGTTCCCTGTGTGGAGGAGTTGGGCAGTTGTCACTACAGGGATGCTTGTGAGATTTTAAACCAGCTGATCCCACCTGGTCAGGACTGTCCTGAGCCGCTGCACAGCTACGGCCTGCCCTGCCATTGCCCCTTCAAACCTGTGAGTCAACTGCGACGTCTTACACACAAATAAACGTCTTTTTTGCTGCTTCAATGATTTCCCCAGTGGAAAATATTCCATATATATATATATATATATATATATATATATATATATATACTAGGGCTGTAGTCTGCTGGTTGACCGGTCGATTAGTTGGTCGATATGCTCTCGTCCGACTAAATTCTCATTGGTTGAGTAATCTCCATGTTACTTTCATAAAGAGAAAAGTGCTACATCAACAGCTTTCCAGGAGTAATCCATTATTTCCTGCGGCGGGGGGGACATACTAACAAATGATATGTGAAAACAACGGGGGGTGTATTCAAAACACCCCCGTTGTTTTCACAACTTTGAACTCGCCCAACCTAACGGAGACTGCTGGGTCTAACTGTACTCAACGTTTACCGAGCGTTTACGGAGCGTTTCCTGAATCAGTGTTTCTCCTATAATTATAACAACAAGAACTCCCGCCAGGCCAAAAAAATATTTTTTAATGTCAAAAATAACGCCAAATATCCATTCATTCAGAAATCGATAGCGTTTGGGAGTCTCTGTGCAGCGCTGTTCCGGTACGTGAGTCAACCTCTGTGTCGTTGCCTGGGAAACTATTGGTAGCGTAACTCCGTTAAGGAATACGTCATTGCGTAGTATTTTTGCGTAGCGAGCGGGAAAGAGCGATGAGCAGGAAAGTGACGGTGGATGCGAGCGGGGCAGAGGAAAAGGTTAGCGGTAAGTTGTCTGGCAGTAAATGTACAGCACAGACTACAGTGTGTCAGTTAATAAATGCTAAAAAAGTCACGTCTGTTGTTTCCCCAAGTGCTGGAAAAGTGAAAGGGGTTAGCTCCAAAGTTAGCAACAATGGGTTAGCATAACCTGAAGATGCTAAACAGAGAAATAGAGAACGGGGAAATGTGTTGCTGCTTGTTGTTGACATTGAAGTTGAAGATTATGTACGATTTCAGTCGACCAAGATTTTCTTTGGTTGACCACAGCCCTAATATATACACGCTATAACAAAATCAGAGAGTCCCTCTTGAAGGGGTAAGTGAGGGATGATGAAAAATAACCATCACAGTTTCCTGAAGCCCAAAAGACGTCTTCAGATCGCTGGTTTTGTCTGATCAACAGTCCAAAATCCAAAGATATTCAGTTTACTATCACATAAAACAGATAAAAGCAGCAAATCCTCACAAATGAGAAGTTGAAACTTGGGAATATTTGGCATTTGGCATCCAGAAAGATGACTTAAATGATTAATAGTAGTTGCAGCTCTAAATGAAGTTGTATTCAAAGTTGTAATATTGTGTTTTTGATGTGCTTTTTAATTACACAGTTATTTGATTTGACGTGTCATACTGTCTCCTCAGGGCTCGTACTCTCTGCCCCAGTCAGACTTCCACCTGCCCAACATGGATCTGCCCTACTGGCTCACCAACGGGAACTACCGGGTCCAGGGCGTCCTGGGCAGCGAGGCCGGCGAGCTGGGCTGCCTCAAAATCGCTCTTTCCCTCCACTCCAACTAAACCAACAAACCAAAACCAGTCTGAAGAGCTTGAGAGGTTTTTTTTTTTGTTTATTTGCACATAAAAGTGATCAAAAATTGGGAAAAAAAGAAGCACAAGTTGCACAAAGCAGTGAAAGTGATGAACCTCGACGGGGTTTATGAAAAGTTCTCATGTCAGATGAAGACGAGAGAAACAAAACATGATGAGAAACGGAAATATTTCTTATTTTATACATGAAGTTGTAGGTTGATAATAATAGTATAATAGTAGCTGTTATCCAGTTTGCATCTCTGCTGCAGAGTTTATTCATCTCACTGAGGGAAAGAAAAGATATTTGTGAAACAAATCTAAAGAATAACAATCAAAGCAAACATGATGTCCTACCGTACATCTCATTACATGAAACGTCTGGTGTAAATAGTAAGAAGAAAGAAGATAATAAAGAAATAAAGAATAGAAGAAATAAAATAGCTTAAATATTACATTTCATCCATTTTCATCCAAGTTTCAAGTTTCTTAATTTTTGAAATCATACTTATAATCAATTCACTTTTTATTTTCCAATATGGCAAATTTTATGTACAGTTTAAGTTTAGTGTAAAACTTGATCAACATGAGTTTTATGAGATTATTTTATGCAGATATGATTCTGACTTATGAGAAATAATGTATAAAATTCTCCAAGAGGCAAAACTTCAAAGGGAATTGATCCCTTCGCTAGCAGACACGTCGCTGCAGTGTGTGTGTGTGTGTGTGTGTGTGTGTGTGTGTGTGTGTGTGTGTGTGTCTGCTCTACCATTTAGTTTTTAATAGTATCTCACAGTGTTTTCTTCTCATGTCAACAAAGGGAGTTTTAGTCCTTTTTGCCAACTGTTCTGCTCTTCAAATGATTGAATAACGGATGAAGAAGAGAAGAGAGAAGAAGTATAATTCATCCTGTCACACAAACCCCATGGTGCCTTGCAGCTGCACTGCATTCTGGTCCATTTTTTCTGATGTATTCAATTACTGAAACTCTTGTCAGAACTTCTGGAAATATGTAGATACGACATCACTTCAGTTCTGTTCTTTCATCCGGTGATAAAGATTACTGGAGGAATTTTCTTTTCAGTCGCACTTCCTTAAATCTATGACATGAATATCATGTCTTTTGGAAAGTGAAAAAAAAAGCTTTGAAAGGTTGAAATCTATTAAACAAGGTTTTGCAAGACTGAAACTAAGTTTTGAAGGTTTGCATCATGTTTTCATTGGCTGACAACGAAATTTAAATCTCTGCAAACATTATTGTTATATTTGAGTTTCCCTTCTTCACAGCTGCAGCTCCTTCTCCAACATTTTCATTGTTTTCTTGGTTTGTTAGTTTATTTTCCAGGTTTGAAACCTTGTAAATGGTTTGAAAACTGGTGCACATACAGCATGTTGGGAAAAAAAGTTTTGAAACGTTGAAACTTGAGTTTCGAAAGGACGAATCTTCATTTTGAAACTTTTGCGGATGTACGTTTGCACTCGTTTTGCAGACTGTTGTTCCACAGCTGAGTTTACAACACAGAAACAGACTCTGAGTTTCTGACTTGAATGTCGACCGTTCCGTTGCACTTTTCTCTTTCGGAGGTCGTTTTATTTCTAGTTCCCAGTACAAGGGATTGCAGCTTAACGCCTCTGCCTCCAGGAGCTTTCAGACTGTCTGTTTTCAGAGTTTTAGAGTTTCAGACCAGAGCTGCGAGATGAGAAAGCTGCCAGAAATCATGTGACTCGCAGGCTGGCAGCTGTGTGGGCAGATCTGGGAAGAGTATGTGTTGTAAACTGAGCTGTGAAAGAACATTCTGCAGTATGAGTGCAGATGTACATCCGTAAAATGAAGATTCGCCCTTTTGAAACTCAAGAAACTCAACATTTCAAAACTTTTTTTTTCCCAACAGTTTTCATCTCACCGTTTACAAAGTTTCAAACCTGGAAAACAAACTTGGAGAAACGCTGTAACGCCTGGAGAAGAGCTGCAGCTGTGAAGAAGGAAAACTCAAACATAAAAATAATGTTTGCAGAGATTTTAATTTTTTTTCAGCCTATCAAAATAAAATGCAAACCTTCAGAACGTAGTTTCAATCTTGCAGTTTGTTTGCTCACTGTAAACTTTTTTGGGAACATTTTGATCTGTGTGTTGTTTATGTTGTTTTTTTAATAATAATAATTATAATAATGGCCTTCATATATTCTGAAGTGCTTTCTCATTGGTTTGTGATGCTATGAGGGGTTTTTTAAGTGCTTTGGGTTCTTTCCTTCAATCACTGATTGTCTCTTTTTGTAAATGGTGAAAAGGGTTTTGGAGGCTCATGCAGCTCATTAATAGTTAATTAATATTAATCAGTTTATATGAGAGATGTTTGTCTTCTTGATGAGGTTCTTCTTAAATTGTTTTATTGATTTATTTTTTGAACTTTGTTTATTTTAAATAAGTACCTGACTGGATTTGTAGCAGGACTTAAAACAGATTAAAATGAATTATTGAAACATGATCTGCGGGAGTAAAGACTGATATCAATTAATAATAATCAATTTTCTACATTGATAATAACGACGATCTCAAATGTTGAACATTTCAGTCGTCATGCACGAGATTCATTTCACACAATGTACAGTTTTTAATAAACTTCATCCTATAAATTGTGTATGTTTTCTCTGTCAACAAAGTTCAGACTTTTTAATAATTAGAAAGAAGAGTATTACAACATTAACTGAGAGATGAGATAGATAGATAGATAGATAGATAGGTAAATAGGCTTTGTTGTGTAATGTTAACACAGACAGTTTGGGTTTACACTGATGTATGTAGAATTTTTACTGATAAAATTGACCACATATTCTGTACTTTTATTTCACTTTTAAAGTAAACAATGTTATTTTTGCAATTAAATGTTAGTTTCACATGAGTGTTTAGAAAAAGCTATGAGAAAATATCCCTGTTGTTAATAAATGTCAGTTTATAATTTCACCACAAGGTGGCAGCATTTCCTCTGAAAAATTGATACACAATATGGCCAAAAGTATGTGGACGCCTGAACTTTCTACCCTTATGTGATGGCTGACGTTGTGATTTTGATACCATGTGTAATTAATTTGAATTGATTAATCTGCTGCCACTCTTCAGATGTTGGAAACTTTGCTCCCATTCAGCCACCAGAGCATTAATGTAAGTTGCAGCATTAAGATTTCGCTGCATTATGAGGCTCAAACCAAGAAAAGAAGTATGTGTCCTTATACTTAAAGCCTTATAATGCAAACTTTCTCTTCCTTTGTGATTCAAAGAGTTTCCTACTGATGAGGGAATAATAATATATTCTAGTCCTGCTTCCTTTATTAGAACGTAGACGTTTTTACTGAGCGCGTAATCAGATTTTGGGTCGTTGCAGCAGTGAATGTTAACAGGAAGCAGCAAAGAAGCCAGAAAACAAAAGCAGGAAAGTGAGGAATTACATGTGAAGGAGCGAACAAATCCAATTCTGCCTGCAAAAGAAGTGTGTGAAGTGTGCTGGGAGGGTTACTGCTGAAATGTAATAGGTTACAGATTACTAGTTACCCTGTTAAAAATGCAATAAGTACTGTAACTATTATAATTACTTCATTAAAGCGATGTCATTTATATATTTGATTACTTCTCTAACATGTTATAAACTTGGCAATAAAGCTGAAAACTCCCAAAATGTGAAAACATGAATTGCAGAATCGCAATCTTGTCCAAAATATGGCGTAAAAAATCTTTATCACACAGAATACTAAATAAAAACTTCAATGTTTATTCAGCCTTATGTGGATTCCTGACTTTGAAGCCGCTGCTCTCCTGTAAAAAGTTAACTGCTTGTTTTGTGGTTTTGTCAGAGATAAAAGAGTGACGGAGGGATCAGCTCAGATAGATGAACGTCAGCACAAACGAAACAAACTAGAAATGTCAAATCAACAGTTTTCTGCTGCTCTGTCATCTCTTCTGTCCCACGTTAGAGAATCTGTTTGTGGTGAATGAAGACGTCTGATTTACAGCCACCAGAATCTGAAGCAGCAGCTGCACAGCATGTGGATTTTATCTGAGATTACATGCATAATAAAACATACATAACATAACGTAACGTATGTACTACTGTATGTGCCATGTGATATCTATATCAGGCATACATGGTCATTCATAAAGAGCATTCCTATCGCTGTAAAATACAGTTAAACATACAAACATTTTATATAGTTGCTTATTGTACACAAACATATTTGATTATGAGTGTGTTTACATGCACATCAGGATCCAGGTTTTGAGTTTTATTCTAGTTTTAATCATATTCTGGATATTTACCTGGACCATGAGAAACATGGTTATTAATTTTCCGGTGTGTTCAGGTTTCTGATCGTCTGTGTTCAGTCGTGTTTTGACTCCTCAACATCTCAGCCTCTCTCGTTTCTCCACCAACAGACGATGTTCAGAAACCTGGATCAGGTGTTTCCATGATAAAGTGTCCTGGTTTCTATCCAGAACTCCAGCTGGCAGATCCAGGTTTTCAGGTTCTGGTGTTGACAGGTGCAACACAGAACCAGGATTCTCCCAAACAGCTGATCAGAACCGCACACTCAGCCAGAACGTCTGGGATTAGTTTCAAACAGTGAATTCTCGTTAACGAGAAAACCTTTCTGTTATAAATTGATTCGTTCTGATAACGAGAAAAACAACTTGTTACATTGTGCAACTTATGCAGCACGTTGTTGCTCTTTAGCTGCTGATTATATTAATATTAGTCCAAACTATAACTGGACGTCATGTTATGAATAAGGAGATCAGACAGGTAGGGCAGCTGCGTTACCATGGTTACATAAAGTACATTTCCAGAAGGTGGATTTAATTGAAGTTTAATAGTAATTTTCATTCTAAAATTAAATTTTGCTTTGGTCTGTTTGTCACAGTAAAAGCACTTTATCATTATAATGAGAAACTTCTAGTTTTTTTTTTCTTTTCTTGTTCTAACGAGAAACTGAGCGACTGTTTTTGTCACGGTCGGAAACAGAGACAGCTGCACTTGAATTTAAAGATTTTTTTATCAGGTGATGAAGTTTCCTCAGAGTGTTTTTCATTTTTTCTTTTTTTCTTTCGGCATTCTGAACATTTTGGTGCTGTTTCACTTCTCATTACGGTTTTAGTCTGAGTGGAGCACAGTGAGTAGAAATAAGTAAGTAGTGATGTTGACAAAAATCTGATGTTTCGTCTGACATCGTTCGTCATGAGGGAACGTTTCAGCTTCTGTGTTACATGTACTCTTACCTGCAGGTACTTCTGACATTACTGACTGTTAAAATAACAGCAAACAGATTGAAAAGGGCCCTATTGTGCTTTTTCCTTATTTTCAGTCACACATAAATGATGTTACAATGTCGGATGTTCATATTAAACATGGCCAAAGTGTCAAATAATGAGGTAAACATGTAGACGCAAAAAGCAGCTTCAGGCTGCTCTGAACGCTCAGTCTCCAACGTTTTTTTCTACTTTCAGCTCAAGTCGACATCAGCTTGTGACGGATTTCTTTATATGATCATCTACAGTGGGTTATCAGAGCTTTTTCACTGAAAACAGCCGCCTGTGGTGGCTGAAAACGACGCTATGAGAGCGCTGAGAGTGAACCAAAACAGCCGGACAGATAAACAATGAGCTGAAACTCGTTATAAAGCTCCGTAAAGCCGAGAGGAGCTGCAGAGTCACTGATAATTCTCTGTAAGTTCATCACTACGAACCAACACACTGATATTTTATGCATTATTATTATGAAAAATGTCAATTATAGCAGCATTAAGGACCCTATTCTCTGTCTGATAACAGCGATCATGCAAGTTCATCACTGCGTGAGACGGTGTTAAACTGTTTGATATCAGTTTAGAGAAACGTCAAAGAGACAAAACAAAGACGCGAAAAAGCTCCCAACGACTGAAGCAACAGAGTCTTTATTTTACATTTATCTGTTTCAACACCTGTTCAGTAAATAAGAGACTTGTTGTTTATCGCAGCTCACTGTGAAAAGCAGCATGTCGAACAGTAACAGAAACACACAAACTGGATGTTTAATAACCCAAAGCCAATGAGAATTTCCCTCCCAATTACTGCCAACATGTGTGTGGTTAAAATTTCCATCAAAGCACCTTAAAGTGTGTGTGTGTGTCTGTGTGTGTGTGTGTGCGTGTGTGTGTGTGTGTGTGTGTGTGTGTGTGTGTGTGTGTGAAAGTAAGACAGCTGCAGACCACTTGGTTCTGGACTAATCTCAGTCAGGAAGTGCAACACATTGGCAGCAGCAGCAGCAATTTAACCAGCAAGAAAGTTTCACAACCGCAGCATGTGGACACCACACACACACACACACACACACACACACACACACACACACACACACACACTCACACACACACACATGTGCAAAAACACAGACATATACATATGTATGTGTATGTTTAACGTATCGCAAAAGCAAACTGCAACGGAAACAGACGTAGTGAATAAATGATGATGTACATGAAGAGAAGAAGACTGTCTGGTTTTCCATCATTTGATTTGACTGCTGCTCTTTAAACAACATCATCTAGTTGTGTTCTCTTCTTCTGCAACCGTTAAAGCTGCAACAATTAGCTGATTAATCAAATAGTTGCCGTCTACTATAGTAATTGTCTATTGATAATCATTTTGAGTCATTTTTTAAGAAAAAAATATCCAAATTCTCTGGTTCCAGCTTCTCAGATGTGAATATTTTCTGGTTTCTGTCCTCCTCTATGACTGTAAACTGAATATCTTTCCATTGTGGACAAAACAAGACATTTGAAGACGTCACCTCGGGCTTTAGGAAACACTGATCGACATTTGTTCACCATTTTCTGACATCATGGACCAAACAGCTAATCGATTAATTGAGAAAATAATCAACAGATTTATTTTTTTGCGGCCTTCAACGGCACCGACTGGACAATTAGTCCAGTTTATCTTGATGAACCAGCTCCTAATATTTGCACAACAGTAGTGAAGGGAGCATAAAATTGCATTTTCTCTTGCAGATTTTCTGGAAATTTGGTTAAATATTGCAGCACAGTTGGATGAAAACTTGACAATAGACTACAGTAACGCTTATAATGTGAGTACAGAATGAAAACACTTCACTGAACCTCACATTCACCTACAAACAATGACTCAGCACGCAGAATTCAACCCGTCACTTCTCTCCTCTGAACACGGTCTTCATCTTCGAGGCTGTCTGACATGATGAGCTTTTATTTTTAAACCTGTTTAATGTTATTATGAGAAGAATCTATTAAAAGTAATCATAGAATTTCAGTAATATTAGCAATAAGATCCCTGATCTCAGGAATTCCTCTTTAAATCTAATAATAAAGACGCAATTATGATCATGAGATGAAAATGAGATGAAGTCTGGTAAATTCAATTTCCTCTGTAAATGTTAATGGAAATATATCACACCACTAAGGCATCACTAAAGCATCCTCACTGTGTTGTTCATGCTGAAAACATAAGTAAAGTGAATATTTTTGTTGTTCTTTTGCCCCAAACTTGAGAATTGAATTAAAGTTGAAGAAATGTGTAGAAATGAGCAGGAAGTGCTTCTGGGAGATCACTGCTGTCAGTGTCACTGATGTTAAACTGGTTTGAACTGGGCGTCTCTCTCACAGCTCTGTGAGCGCTTTTATTAAGATACAGAATAATTAAATTATAGCAGAGAAACTCTCTGTGGATTCACAGAAGAAACCAACCTGAAAGATGAACCAGTTTTAATGAGGAGAAAAAAGATCATTACCATCATTTTCTCTCATCATTTGCATTTTGTTCTGAATTATTTCACTACATGATTTTGAGTTTTAGGGGTAATTTTATGTTTTAAATCCCACGTGAATCTGAAAAAAAAAAATTACACAGCAAATTACTGAAAATAAGTCAAAAGGTCATCAACAGTAATTCTTTATAAATAAAAAAAACTGTCTGAGCCTTCACCACTGTGTCTTTGAAGATTGGAGGACTCACTTCTTCTATCAATAAAAAAATGTGTCAGTAAGAAATTATTCCTTAATTAGGATCATGAAAGTCCCAGTACTCTAAACCATGTCAAATTCAAATTTGAAGGCTGTTTTTATACTTACAGTTGTTTTTCTGGCTTACATAGAGAAATGATCAACTGACCTAAACTTATAACAGATTTCTAACAGTTTTTGGGTTTTGGGTCTTTGTGTTGAACCAGCAAACAAGTCTTTACTCATTTATCTTGTGAAAGGTCAGAGGTCAACAAAACATCAGACTTTAACTCGGGAAACAGCTGTTTTATGCCTTTTTTCCAACCGCGAGTCAACATTGTTGATATTTGTTTTGGTCATTTCATGATCATTTTTAAAAATGACCATGTTTCTCACCTAACCTTTAAAAAAAAACCTAAACATAGTGTTTACTCTGATCCTGATGATGGACGTCTTTAAGCTTGACCCTTTCCTTTAAGGGGTCTTGGTACAGCTGTTTTGATCCACACCTGGATACTGTATCCAGATCTGCCCGAATGAATCAGATCAAGGAGGAAAACGAAGACTCTGACTCAACTGAACTGAACAATGCAAGTTTGAAAACACCCTGAGACGCAGTTACACAAACTCTGCAAGTCTGAGCTAAACAGCCCCCATAGCCAGGTGTGCTTTGCATGCTGGGAAGAAGGAAACCAACAGTTGCTAGCAGCTAGCTGACCTGAACTAGCAATGACATGTGTTGCCTTCTTGATCTCTTGCCAGACAGGATCTTCTATCAGGACCCGACGTTCCCGCTTCCACCCCAGACACATCTGACCAATGAGAGGAGAGAACGTTCTCACGTGACTTTGACTGA